>NC_058089.1:27379592-27714033 GCF_014858855.1 Bufo gargarizans
TACCCGCTTTGAAAAAGCAATGGCTACTCCCTTTGAATTTTTGGTAGGAGTGTGTGAATGGTACCATTTATCGTAGAAGTGCCCACGCAAAGCCGGTCTCTTTTCTTCCCTAAAGTGGGTTTCTTGAGTGTGCTTTTTTCAAAGCGTGCAGGATTTGACTGCGTTTTACTGCTGCATTAAGACCTCTAACATTATAAGAGGTAAATTTTATGTTGGCCATTTGAAAGTGAGTTTAAACTGAATCTTTGAAGAAAATGTGGTCTGAAGAAAATTTTGATGGATGTGCCCAGCGCCTTTGGGGGTTGAAGAGGTGGGGGGGAATGAATGGGCGTGGAAAGGGATTAGAACCATTAAAAACATGCAAATATCAACATAGCCTGATACAAATATCGTAGCTGGTAATAACAAATGACAAAAGTTCACAATCATGCAAACTGATAGCTATGAGGGTCATGGCTGAAAGAAGCACTGTTGTGTGAGTGATGAACAAACAAACAAAAAAAAAGAGAATGTTGGTATTGCCTGTGAGGCCCAGAGCCCTCAATCTAAGAGGAGTAGGATCTATAAGATGGCTCGGTGGGGGATCCACCTGGTCATTAGGAATATTGAGATTAGGAGGGCGGAAGTGTCAGGACCGACACAATGGGAGACGGAGGTAACCCATCATCCCGGTTCCCCTCCCAGTGACCAGGCAATATCATCTAGTAATCATGTAGTATATATGACAGAGTGACTGTTAAGAGGTAGCATACTATATACTATTTGAACTGCCTGAAAAGGCAGTGGGGTGGAGGGGAGGAGGGAGGAACCCGAGCGCCAGGATGCTCTGTCCTTATAAAGGGCCGAGATGCCTGGGCTAAAATTATGGAGAAAGTGGGGATCAAAAAGGATAATATCGCACCAGATCGGGGCCTCCCCAGTCCCCACCTCCGCAAAAGGGAACATTAACAATACAGCAATAATCAATTGAGAACAAAAATGGTTATATCTTAGTGAATCCCAAGATGAGTATGTCACCCAGCTTTAATGGACATCAGGTCGGGTCCATCTCAATTCTTCTGGGGGTCATCTTCCCTTGTCTCTTCCGGTTTTTATTTCTTTTTTCTGATCCTGCGGATTCCCAAGGAGTGGGAGGAGGGATCATAGGTAGACTTGTGATGTCCTGGATCGGGGACCAATCTGGGATGTCAACGTCTGAGATTAAGATGTGTGAGGAGATCTGGTAACTCCATATGGTTTCTAAGGATATATCTTTTACCCTCATGTGAGAGAGATAGGCCAAAGGGGAAAAGCCATTTGTATGGGATGTTTCTTCTCCGCAGGATTTCTGTGAGAGGCCTCAGGATGTTTCTTTTAGAAAGTGTGACTCTTGCTAGATCTTGAAAAATAGATATCGCAGAGCCCTCTAGTGGATTAGGAGGGTTTGTGCGAGCTAGTCGTAACATATCATTCCTAACTTTGGAATGAAACAGACGACAGATGATGTCCCTGGGGGGTTCTTTTGGTGTAGGTTTGGCTCTGAGGGATCTGTGGGATCTTTCAATGGAAATCTCCAGAGGGTAGTTATCTCCTAAGATTGCCATGAAGATTTGTTTAACAGTGTCAGGGAGGGTCTCTGGAAGGAAAGACTCTGGGATTCCCTTGATCAGTAAGTTGTTGTGTCTAGCACGATTTTATTGATCCTCCATCCAGTTTACAATCTTATTCATATGTGATTGGCAGGAGGTGAATGAGGTTGTCGCTGCTTCAGTGTAGGAGACAATTTGAGATTGGACGTTCTCTAGTTGTTAGACTCTGTTTCCAATGCTCCTGACATCTTGTTTTATGTCTTGTAACTCTTTGAGCACTGGCTCCAGGGCCTTAGAGAGGGCTTTTCCCAGAAAGTTTCTTGAAATTGGAAGGCCCCTATCCTCCTGGAATTCTTCTGTGTCGCTATCCATGTCTGACGTGTCACGTGATGTATGGACACGTTTTTTATCCTCTGTAGGGATCTGTGCAGTCATGTGTTTGGTTGAGGAGGCCCCTTGAGGTTTTTGCATGTAAGAGTCCAGGGAGCCTGATACTTTTATAGTGGAGGTTGTTCTAGATTTCCCTGGTCCGATTTTGACCATATCTGTGAGTAATCAGGGATGGACCCGATAATTCTTGAAGACAGGCAGTGTAGCTTTTGTGGATCACTCGCTGTTGTTGGCCCTCATTGGCCAGTCAATGAGAGATTATGAAAACATAGTGCTCCAGTAAACTATTTCGCTTGCAGTAATGTCACTGTAGCGTGAGAGAAAAATTGGGTCAGGGGCCCTTTAAGAGATAGGTTTGTCGGTCTCTAAACAGAGATCTGTAAAAATGTAGGCTTGGCCTATTGGAGATTAGTGTGCACTCCGGGGAAATCAATTGTGTTATCGCCGGAATGAAGAGGTGATGTAGTGTAAAGCAGGTGTGAGCGACTAAACCACTTTGCTATTTTCTCTATCCTCTACTTGCAGCCCGGTGACTGACACTGCTTTCCAGCTGTGCGATTAGTTAGAAGGTGGTAACACACCTATTGCTTCAGCTAATGGGTCCACAGTAGTGTTAGGAGATCCTCTTGTTTGCAGGCAGCAGCCTTCAGATTCTTATGTGGATAGTCCTGCGCTAAGGCACAGAGTCCTAAGCCTTGCGCTCACCACAGTCTGGGGCCCGATTATAGAGTTTAACTGAATGAGCTTACCAGCAAGATCGGTGTCCCCAGCAGATGGTCTTAGGCTGTAGGTGAGGGATCTTTTCCGGAGCGGTGACTTTATTAATCGCAGGGATGCTGGTGAGTAGTCAGGAGTGCCTCCGGTGCTTGAATCGGATGTCTGGCTCCTCCGGAACTGTCAGTCAGGGTATCGGTGGCTTGGTATTGCGGTGAATCGTCTTCCCTCTGTATAGCAGGTATGCTCCGATTCTTGCCAGCTTAATCGCGATTATCCGATTATCTTCCAGACCGTAGATTTACTGCTGCTGCGATCTTTTTGGGCTGGCGGTGATTTATTACTGGCAGCTTCTTGTGCGCGGTAGTACCGGCGGCTTTCTCTTCCAATCTACGGTATGTAGAAAGACTCACTTTTTGCCGTCTGGTCTTTAGGAAGCTTGTAGCTGTCAGCACTGTGGCGGCCTGGTCGCTGAGTCCGGAGTGCGTCACAGGGTTTTGATGATCCAAGCGGCTCTTGAAATTACTTCTAAACACAAAGGGCCAGATGTGAGCTGCTGAGACCGCTGCTGACAGCCGCTTATTACATGAATCCGGCACTGCTGTAGTACGGGAATATTGTCAAACTGTCTGCGGCCTGAGTCGCAAAATGGCGCCCGCTTAAAAATGCCGTCTTCTGTTAAAAGCACCTCACGGACTTTTGCATCTGTAAAGGGCTGATTTAGTAAATCGGCAGGAATAGCCGCCTGATCAGCCCACGAGGTGGAGTCAGTTCAGGCTTCTTGACAGCTGATGGGGTGCCGTTGTATCCGCTTTACATACAAGTCCAGGCCGTGGATGCTTACGCTACTAGGCCTCGGCGGCAGTTCGGTCCCAGGACGGATCTGTGACCCAAGGATGGTCTCTCTGTATAAAGTGTAGTATAGGCAATCCCACTGAGATTAAAATGGGGTCTTTTGAAGCTTGTATAGCAGAGGATTGAGAAGGATTGTGACACCCGCAGCAGAGCAGAGGAGAGAGACGTCTTCCTCAGTCGGCGGTTAGTCCCCCTAAAATGGTCTTCCAACAGTCTTGAAGGAGTTCCCAGAGATGCTTAGCACTTGTTGGCCCTTTTGCCTTCACTCTGCGGTCCAGCTCACCCCAAACCATCTCGATTGGGTTCAGGTCCGGTGACTGTGGAGGCCAGGTCATCTGGCGCGACACCCCATCACTCTCCTTCATGGTCAAATAGCCCTTACTTTCAAATTTTTCCCAATTTTTTGGCTGACTGACTGACCTTCATTTCTTAAAGTAATGATGGCCACTCGTTTTTCTTTACTTAGCTGCTGTTTTCTTGCCATAATACAAATTCTAACAGTCTATTCAGTAGGACTATCAGCTGTGTATCCACCTGACTTCTCCTCAACGCAACTGATGGTCCCAACCCCATTTATAAGGCAAGAAATCCCACTTATTAAACCTGACAGGGCACACCTGTGAAGTGAAAACCATTTCAGGTGACTACCTCTTGAAGCTCATCAAGAGAATGCCAAGAGTGTGCAAGAATATGACATATTTTAGTTGTTTCACACTTGTTTGTTATGTATATAATTCCACATGTGTTAATTCATAGTTTTGATGCCTTCAGTGTGAATCTACAATTTTCATAGTAATGAAAATAAAGAAAACTCTTTGAATGAGAAGGTGTGTCCAAACTTTTGGTCTGTACTGTACATAAATAAAAAAAAGTATACATATTAGGTATCGCTGTGTCTGTAATGACATGCTTTATAAAAATATCACATGACCTAACCCCTCAGGTGAATACGGTAAAAAAAATTAAAAAAAAGGTGTCAAAAAGCATTTTTTTGTCAACTTACTTCACACAAATGTAATGGCAAGCAATCAAAAAGGCATACGCACCCCAAAATAGTGCTAATCAAACCATCATCTCATCCCGTAAAAATCATACCCTACCCAAGATAATCACCCAAAAACTGAAAAAACTATGGCTCTCAGACTATGGAAACACTAAAACATGATATTTTTTTTGTTTCAAAAATGAAATCATTGTGTAAAACTTACATAAATAAAAAAAAGTATACATATTAGGTATCGCCACGTCTGTGACAACCTGCTCTATAAAAATACCACATGATCTAACCTGTCAGATGAATGTTGTAAATAACAGAAAAAAAAATGCTATTTCTTCTTACCTTGCTTCAAAAAAAAAAAAATGTAATATAGAGCAACCAAAAATCATATGTACTGCCACCCTATCCCGTAGTTTATACAATAGGGTCACTTATTTGGAGTTTCTACTCTAGGGTTGCATCAGGGGGGCTTCAAATGGGACATGGTGTCAAAAAGCCAGTGCAGCAAAATCTGCCTTTCAAAAACCGTATGGCATTACTTTCCTTCTGCGCCCTGCCGTGTGCCCGTACAGCAGTTTACGACCACATATGGGGTGTTTCTTTAAACTACAGAATCAAGGCCATAAATATTGAGTTTTGTTTGGCTGTTAACCCTTGCTTTGTAACTGGAAAAAAAATATTTAAATGGAAAATCTACAAAAAAAAGTAACATTTTGAAATTGTATCTCTATTTTCCATTAATTATTGTGGAACACCTAAAGGGTTAATAACGTTTATAAAATCAGTTTTGAATACCTTGAGTAAAAATCAGCATATTTAGTTAAATATATGACATTACAGGTCTTATACAGTCTATTAAAAGCATCTAAGTATCCCCCCTGTCCACCTTATAAATACCGAAAAATAACGTTCTGCCCAAGGGGCGGTGTTTCATCTCCAAATGCGCCCAGCCAGCCGCTCCCAACTGCCGTTCTGAAGCCCCAGTCACTCTCCAACTCTCCCCAGTCACGATCCTGCGCATGGGCAATTGAATCCTCCTGGCATCATTCACGTCTAATCTTCTGCGCTTGCGCCCGGCCGTGGTTACATCGCGCCTGCGTACAGGCCCATGTAAAACGGCTGGGCGCAAGCGCAGAAGATTAGACGTGAACGATGCCAGGAGGAATCAATTGCCCATGCGCAGGATCGTGACTGGGGAGAGTTGTAGCCGCCACCCAGCAAAGTGAATATTGATGAGCTGGGCGGGGCTTCAGAACGGCAGTTGGGAGCAGCTGGCTGGGCACATTTTGAGATGAAACGTCGCCCCTTGGGCAAATTGGTGACGAGACAGGCAGGTTATAAAACTTTATTTTTCGGTATTTATTAGGTGGACAGGGGGGATACTTAGATGCTTTTAATAGACTGTATAAGACCTGTAATGTCATATATATATAACTAAATATGCTGATTTTGCCTGTCAGTGTCCCTTTCAAAAGTGGGTTTTTGAAAATTTCTGAATAATTTCAAGATTTGCTTCTAAACTTCTAAGCCTTGTAACATCACCAAAATATAAAATATCATTCCCAAAATGATCCAAACATGAAGTAGACATATGGGGACTGTAAAGTAATAACTATTTTTGGAGATATTACTATGTATTATAGAAGTAGAGAAATGGAAACTTAAAAATGTGCTATTTTTTTCAAATTTTTTGATAAATTTGGTATTTTTTATAAATAAAAACATTTTTTTTTACCCCATTTTACCAGTGTCATGAAGTACAATATGTGACGAAAAAACGATCTCAGAATGCCCTGGATAAGTCAAAGTGTTTTAAAGTTATCACCACATAAAGCGACACTAGTCAGATTTGCAAAAAATGACCTGGTCCTTAAGTTGAAAATTAGCCCGGTCCCTAAGGGGTTAAAGGGGATTTAAACCTTTGCTGAAACCACAAAAGTGCAGCAGTGCTCTGGGTTTCATCTATTCTACTCAGCTCTTCCAGTGTGCGTAGTATTGGTTCTTAAATACTTTCTATAGATCTGCACTTGGCATGGTGGAAAAGTTAAACAGAGCCACTGAAACCCTAAAGTACAGAGTGCCCTGAAAAGCTCTGCTGCCCCTTTGTAGTTTCTGCGAAGGTTTAGGTTCTGTTTAATCATTTATTTTAGACACCATCATTTGCAAATGCAATGCAGCAAAAACTGAATTGGTTCTGCCATACCTGTGTTGCGAACCACAAACCCCTCAAACTCCCTCAAACTCCCCAAAACTCCCCAAAACTCAGGCACTGGCTGTGTACTCTCACCATTGTGGTGCAAACCCACTGACTTCAATGGGTCCGCGATCCGAAAGATGCAGAGTAAAATAGGAAATCTTTTGCGGTGTGGAGGTTTCTGTGTGCCCCTTGATGCAAATGATAGGACATGTCCTATCTTTCCCTGCATCTTGCAGATCACTGACCCATTGAAGTCAGGGAGTCCTCACCACGGTGTGGAGAGTCACGGCCAGTGGCCATGTTTTGTGGACCTGAGGTTTGTGCTCTGCAACACAGGCACGGTGGTACCATGGTTGCGTTTATGAGGCCTTACCCTAAGTAGCCATAAAACATTTTCTGTATTTGACACCTTATAAGGGTGAGTTCAAATCTGTGCTATATATTTGCATTGTCCTACTCCGCTAGAGGAGCAGAACTGTGAAAATAATGGTGGATGTACACATAACTGATACAAACAGAGCTGAACAAACTCCACTGACAACAATGGAGTACATTCAGTTTCAGGGTCTGCAACAGAAGCCTTAAATGGAACCTTCTAACGCAGGTGTGAACAACCCCTAATTTGAATCTATGTGGCCTTTCCAGAAGACAGCATTTGGTAATAATAACAGCAGACTAGTTATTACTGAATTAGCCTCCTATTGTATATGAAGTATCCCCAAAAAAATTTCCACAAAAAGTTGTCCCACAAAAAATATTCAGCAATTTTCAAACCAGCACCTGGATCTGAATACCTTTATAACTGAATGCAATTAAAAATTAATTTAATAAAATGTATCTGTATAGCACCACCTGCTGTTTGTTATTTTTCTTATTTCCCAGCCCAACCTCCAGCAGCCTCCAGGCTGCTCCCACAACAATGTCTCCTTGGGGATAGTGGTCTCTGAGCCCTCCTGGCACAGACCACACAGAGCCACTCCAGCCTTCTGTGTGCAAGTCCCCCAAAGTCCAGGCTATTGCATAGCCTCGTGGCCCCTCAGCCTGGCTTATCTGAGACTACACTGACAGAGCCTCACCAGGCCTCTGTCTGCACACTCTCCAGAGTGAGACACACCCAAGATCCAGTAGCAGGATTAAATAGGATCCCTGGACATGAGCATGCCCTAAGTCCCGGACTGGAACCTGGGGAAAACAACACTTCAATGTTCACATTGTTACATACCCCCCCCCCCCTCTGTTCAAACCTGTGGGGGTGAACACATGTACCAACTGGATGCTCGTGACAGGGCATCCGCATTTTCTTGCCATCACCTGGCTTAACCTTCCCCCTGGAAGATCTGGTCAGCGTCAGAGGCTTCCCTTTATTTTGCCAGACCCATGCCATCAGTGCTTGGTTTGTCACCCTCGTGAGTTTATTACAGAGCTGACAAGGCCTCTGGGTATTTCTTGTCCATCTCATGCGCAGGTACTGTCTTTTTGGCTTCTGCACAGGCCCTTCACGTCCTTTCTTGGACTGCAGCAACTCTTGACTGAACTGGTCCCAGTCATGGTCATGTCCCAACCCTTTCTCTTTTGCCTTGCGGGGCTCCTTCAGCAGAGCAGGTTTCTTATGTCTCGCTCCTTTTCCACGCATCTGGACCCCTTTACCATTATTCTCAGGTGTTTCTTCGGGTTTGGAGCCAGCTTCAGAGTCTTCTCCGTCTTCAGTGGCTTTTCCCACTTCAGCAGTCGCTCTTCCCGTCCTAACCTTGGTCTCTGGGACATCCAAGGTTTTCTCCCATTTCAAGAGCTCGGCCTTAGCTTCCTTGGCCTCTGTCTCTTTGGCCTTTACTTTATTAGCCTTCTCACCATTCAGGGACATGGCATCATATCCTTGCTTTCTTAACTCCTCCTTCCCTTTCGCATCAAAGTTGGAGGCACTGGGGTCTTCAGCATACTTCTTGTCTTCTGGCGTTTTCTCCAGAGGCTCACCCAGGACACTGGTCTCCTTTTGGGGAGGAGTCAGGAGAGACAGCCCATCGTAATAACCCGGATCTGCATACTGGTCGTCCATCTCCTCATATTTCTTCCCCAGCAGGCAGCTGGCTACTTGGAAGGCCTTGTAGGCGGAGGGGACGTCTTTTGCGACCTGGTCCTGGTTACACACTGTCATGAGACTCTTGGCCTCTGCATCGACATCAGCCCCATCAACTGGTTCAGCCGATACCTTTTTCGCCTTCTCTGCCTTGGCCAGTACCCTGGCACCACCATCTCCAGACCCACTCTTACCAGGCTCTGACTTCTTGGCACCTTCCAGAGGATCTTCCTCTTCTGGTTTCTCACTTTCTTCCACCTGCTGTGCAGGAGCACGCTTAGGCTTCTCCACCTCATAGATGGCATCTTTTGAGCTCATGAGAGCTTCCATCTCTGCTCTGAGTTGCTTGTTCAGCCTCTCTAATTCATTTCGCTCCTCAAGCACTTCTTCAAGGGCTCTAGCCAAGGAGAGGGTCTTGGACTCTTTCTCCCAAGCATCAGCCTCCGCTTGGTCACGTTCTTCGGCATATCGAGCCGATATGTATTTCTCTTCAACCAAGAGCTGGTCAAACTTCTTTTGTTTCTTCTCCAATCTAGATACAGTTTGTCTCTGGTGGTCCAGGTCCACCATGCTATCACATAACTCTTGATCAAGTTGAGCCATCCTGGCTTCCAAATGTCTTTTCTCCTCCAAGAGAGCAGATTTTTCTGAGGTGCTGTTTAGAACCTCATCAGCCAGCTCATCTCTTTCCTGCTCTGCATGAAGTCTGGATCGATCAGAAGCTGCAAGTTCCTCTTGTAGTTGGAGAATTTCCGCTTCTATTAGTGACTCTAGTTCAGGCATGTCCAAACTGCGGCCCTCCAGCTGTTCCAAAACTACAACTCCCAGCATGCCTGGATAGCTGACAGCTATTAGGGCATGCTGGGAGTTGTATTTTTGCAACAGCTGGAGGGCCACAGCTTGGACATGCCTGCTCTAGTTCCTTCAGTTCATTCATCTCTTTCAGTGACTCCTCTGGAGATTCCTGCAGTTGCTCTGTGAGAACCGCTAGCCCCATCTCTATTGTATCTAGGGACTGTGCAGAGCGAGCAAAAACATCTTCAAGTTTGTAGCTGTACTGTCCTGTCAGGTCATGTACAACTGTCAGGATATGAGCTTCAGACACTAGGCTGTCACCCGACTGAACTCTCGTCTCGTGAGATATAACTGTCATCTAGTCGCTAGACTCGCTACCAGTAACCACTTTAGTTTTGCTGGGTCTTGACATGGTAGCCTCACTCTCGGAATTGCTAACTGTCACGGCACATAGGCCACTTATACTGCTCGTGTCATTATTAACCCTGGCCTCTAGGGGCACCCCTGAGTCAATCCCCACCTGGGACATTTTATTAATCATAGAAACCTGTGGAGACTGCACATCCCCCTCTGGTCCGTGTGGTACACCCTCTAGCCCCGCCACATTGTCTACAATGGGGTCTCCTAGCGGTGTTTCTTCAACATTTATCAACACTTTTATATCAGACACATGTTTACCAACAGGGGGAGCCTTTTCCCCAATCACAGCCTGCAAAGGAAAAGGCATGTCATTATTATCACATATTTCATATGACATCACATTTTCCTTATGCATTTCCGCACTTTTGTCACCATCACTTTGCATTTGACCAGCACCATTGTTTCCAATGGTCAATATTCTTTCCCCATGCAGGTCAAAGTGCAGCTCCCTTAGATCCTCACTTAAAGGGACAGTTATAGGTTCTGCAGGAGTTTTTGCACTCTCTGCAGAAGTGTCTCCATTACTCCACAACTCCCAGCATAAGGGAAAAGTACACCCCAACACTCCCTCATGCATAAGCTTATCTGTAACATCACGTTCATCAGTCTCTGTTCTCATTGGAGTCTCACGCTCAGTGAAAATCAGTGGATAGTCCTTATCCGCACGACTGTCCAGCACCTTTATTATTTTACCAGTTTCAGGTTTCAATATTGTGCTGCCTCTTACCCGGGCTAGCATGGGATCCCGGATCCTTGTCATCCCAAAACTAGCTTTGGTCATGGGCAACTGAGGAAACACAGAAACCTTCTCCCCTGCAGGTTTCTGCGAGGGAGCGATCACAGCCGGCTTATCCGCCTGTCCAGACACAGTTTTTTCTCTGTGTGACTTATCACCTCCCGGCCCAGCAGATATTCCCTGCCGCCGGCTCACTGTCACTGGCTCTGCCACATAGTTAATAACAGGAACCGTCTTACCCTTTGTAATCAACCATTCTGGTAAAGCAGTGACATCCTCTCCCGCGGACTCATCAAGGTTGTGGTTGCTCCTAGCAACAGCCTTACTGCACCTCCGCACTTCGTCTCTAGGACTCCGGGCACAGTCGCAGGGAAGATATGCACTCCTGAGAACCGCACCGCTCTCCACCTCTTTGTCTTCCCGACGGTTGCCCTTGGCAACGTCACATCTGGCCCCCTTGTTACAAAGTCCAGAATTTCAGGCAGGACCCGAGACACTTGCTGGCGGGAGTCTAGAATGACCCCCAGCGGGATTCCCCCGATCACTAAATCACAGGATTTCTCCCACGGGCTATACCATTTTGTAGCCATTTCCACTGATCAGTCTCTTGTACTGGGCTTCTGGCCCTTTAAATCCTGCACTGTTTGCACCACAGAAAAAAAAATGTCCAGATTAACACCAGCAGCCTCTGCTCCTGCAAACTAGCAGGCTTCCGGCCCTTTAAATCACTGCACAGAAACACAGCAATTCCTTGGCAACATTCAGCAGCACCTGCTCTTTTCCGTCAGGTCATTGCCCTTAGCAACCACGTTGGCTTTTTACTTTTCAGCACGGACATGTGCCCGCATCCTCCACCAATTGTGGGGGGGGGGGGGGGTTAGCTCTTTTCCAGGGGTTGCAAACACACGCTTCTTCACAGACACCAGGATTTAGGGGCCAAACTGTGCTTTATTGTGGTGCACGGCATAAAGAAAAACACACAAAGCCAAAATAAAATACCTTGCCCGTCAGGGCCCTATCTAAACACATAGGTTTCCCTGACTCACCTAAAGCGTAACACAGTTCACACGCGTGATGAGATGCGGCTTTCCCAGCCCAACCTCCAGCAGCCTCCAGGCTGCTCTCACAACAATGTCTCCTTGGGGATAGTGGTCTCTCAGCCCTCCCTGCTCAGACCACACAGAGCCACTCCAGCCTTCTGTGTGCAAGTCCCCCAAAGTCCAGGCTATTGCATAGCCTCGTGGCCCCTCAGCCTGGCTTATGAGAGTGAGACACACCCAAGATCCAGTAGCAGGATTAAATAGGATCCCTGGACATGAGCATGCCCTAAGTCCCGGACTGGAACCTGGGGAAAACAACACTTCAATGTTCACATTGTTACAATATATATAGTTAAAATCCACTATAAATCAATAAAAACATACATTGTAAATAAAATAACCATACACTGTTAATATATAGCTACTAGCTTCTGATATCTTACTCACTTGTTGATATATTTCATTTGGGGCATATAATTGAACTGACCTCTACCATGTGGTACAATCAATGAACCTTGTGCATAAATGACTCTGTGCTCCTTATTCATATACAGCAGTGCAAATTCATTGAATGGTGTTTTCCCCCAATTTCTGTTAGGTTAGTGAAGGTCAAGTATCCGCGGTATAAGTACAAAAATATATAGTATAAAAATATGAAAAAATATATACGAAAATATGCAATGTAGAACCTGAAGAAAAGTGTCACCAAACTGCAACAAAATTATCCCAGTAATAGTCAGTGTCAATTCAATGTTCTCAGTTAGTAAGTGTCACCACCAGACATTTGAGAAGCTCTGACAGACATTCTTCAGAACCTCCTGCTTGAGGTTCTTTTGTTTTGCTTTCGTTTTGTCATCTCGTTTCCCTCTCTCAGCTGTCATGTAGTTGCACTGATTGCATCCCTTTAAATCCCTTCCCATACTGCATAACTTTGCGGTTTATACAACTTCCTGGAGTGTGTACATGCTGGATGCTACAACTGATCCTTCTACAGATAAGTCTGTTCATTGATTTGTGTTTTCCTGTTTGCTTGATCCTAGGTGACCCTAACTCCCTCCATATTAAGTGTAGGGAGCCGGTGGTCGTGCCCCCTCACTATTATAGGGTGTCCAATTTTCTATCATAGAGATCTTTGCATGGGCTGAGAAGACAGGGAGAGTTTCAGGGCTTAAATAGGGGTCACCCTTTTGTTCTTTAGTTTTGGATCAAGCCAGTCGGATCCTTATTTGTAACTTCTTGTTTTCTGTTACACCATCCGTGACAGTAAGACTCTGATTTCCCTGAGGGTTAGGTATTGTTGATAGGGCTAGTGTCTGGGACGTCCCCCTGATGTGCACCCTCTTACCCTGCCCTTCTCACGATCTGCTTCGGATGGAGTTTTCGATTTAGACAGGATCGATATTTCTGTCTCTCGATACCTGATACCACGTACAATATGGGATATCCACCAGACCTCGGCGGTGACGTTGCCTTTACTCCGGACTATATTGCTCGGGTTTCTTGGCGTCCCATGTGATCTTTCTCTGAGGTCATCAGACCTTACCTTGCCCGAGTATCACCGTCCCAGCAATTCTAGCGTTGTCACGTGATAGGGCAGGTCAGGTGATCCCGCTTGCAATTCGATGGATATAGATTCCGTCTTTATAATAAAAGACAGTGATGTTGGACAGTCTTTATAAGATTTTAGGTGGGTAGTCTTTCTCTCTGAAACAGCCAGACGCGTTTCGAGGCATCAACCTCTTCCTCAGTGGCTTCCCGCGAATCACGTGACAACGCTAGAATTGCTGGGACGGTGATACTCGGGCAAGGCAAGGTCTGATGACCTCAGAGAAAGCCTCAGACGCTAGCCCTATCAACAATACCTAACCCTCAGGGAAATCAGAGTCTTACTGACTGAGAACATTGAATTGACACTGACTATTACTGGGATAATTTTGTTGCAGTTTGGTGACACTTTTCTTCAGGATCTGCATTGCAAATTTTCGTATATATTTTTCATATTTTTTCATATTTTTGTACTTATACCGCGGATACTTGACCTTCACTAACCTCACAGAATTTGGGGGAATACACCATTCAATGAATTTGCACTGCTGTATATGAATAAGGAGCACAGAGTCGTTTATGCACAAGGTTCATTGATTGTACCACATGGTAGAGGTCAGTTCAATTATATGCCCCAAATGAAATATATCAACAAGTAAGATATCAGAAGCTAGTAGCTATATATTAACAGTGTATGGTTATTTTATTTACAATGTATGGATATTTTTATTGATTTATAGTGAATTTTAACATATATATATATATATATTGTATTGAGTAAACTATCAATTTATACATCCTACCAGATGGTGAGTGCCTGTTTTTACTTTGAATCTTTGAACATTTGAATGCTATACTGGATGAACAGGTGAACCATCCAAAAAACAGAGCACCTTAACCCTAAATCAGATACGGGAGAGCCACAATACATTTCCTATAATTTTTCTTATTTCACTGGTCACCTCGCTAAGGTGGACGCACATGCTGAGTTCCATCCTTCAACTGCCTCTTGATCTGTGATGGTGAGAGAGCTGCAACAGAAAGGATACGCCACCTGAACTACAGCAGGAAGGACATGTCCTCTGAGCTGCCAGCGTCATATACAGTTTGAACAATATAAATATAGAGGAATCGGAGCAATGAATCGGGAGATCTCTGGATCCATGTGAAGTACAGGGCTGATTTTAGATTTGAGATTGTCATGTACTATAATGTACTATAATTGTAATGTCTGCTTTTATTTTTTTACATTAACCATGGGATAGCCTCTTCCAGTGGCGGATCCAGAGCCTGGTCTCGGGAGGGGCACTTTCAGATTATTTTCTGTTCGCCGCCACAAAACAATGGTGCTTATAGAACAGACTACACAGTGTAGAGGCATACTGTATATTGTGTGGCACAGTGTAGAGGTATACTGTATATTGTGTGGCACAGTGTAGCAGTATACTGTATATTGTGTGGCACAGTGTAGCGGTATACTGTATATTGTGTGGCACAGTGTAGAGGTATACTGTATATTGTGTGGCACAGTGTAGCGGTATACTGTACATTGTGTGGCACAGTGTAGAGGTATACTGTATATTGTGTGGCACAGTGTAGCGGTATACTGTATATTGTGTGGCACAGTGTAGAGGTATACTGTATATTGTGTGGCACAGTGTAGCGGTATACTGTATATTGTGTGGCACAGTGTAGCGGTATACTGTATATTGTGGGGCACAGTGTAGAGGTATGTAGAGGTGTGTTATACACATGTAGAGGCTATATGTGTATAACAAACATATTTCACATGAAAACTTACAATTACTTGGCTTGGCCCTTGGGGATCTCGGACGCCACTTCAACACTTTGGCCGGGGGCTCGGCGGAGCTGATGTGCTTTATCCGAATGAGAAAGATTTCATAATAAGGATTTGGAGAAGGGGCAGAGGGATAGCAGAGCAGGGAGAGGCTGGTGCTGCTACTAGGGGGTCATACCATGGGGGAGTAATAAAGCCCACCATAATGCCCCACCAGTAGAAATAATTCTCCTTATAATGTGGCAGTGCAAAAAACACCCCCTTGTAATGCCCCCAGTTGAGCTAATGTCCCCATAATGTGCCAGTATAAAATACCCCTATATAGTGCCCCTATTAAATGCCCCCATAGTGCTCCACACCCGCCTTCCTCCTAGTGCCCACCATAATGTATCAGTATAAAATGCTCCAGTAGATGCCCTCAGTGTCCCCCATATTTTGCAAGTATAAAATACCCCTTCTTAGTGCCCCCCGTACATGACCCCATAGTACTCCTCTCCCCCCTTCCCCATAGTACCCACCATAATGTGTCCCAGTATAAAATTGTACTGTACAGAGCGCCCATATAAAATACCCCTTCTTTGTGGCCTCAGTAGATGCCCCTATAGTGCCCCATCATGTGCCAGTATTAATAACAGCCCCCCATGTGCCAGTATTAATAACAGCCCCCCATGTGCCAGTATTAATAACAACCCCCCATGTGCCAGTATTAACAACAACCCCCCCATGCCAGTAATAACAGCCCCCCCCGTGCCAGTAATAACAGCCCCCCGTGCCAGTAATAACAGCCCCCCCGTGCCAGTAATAACAGCCCCCCCGTGCCAGTAATAACAGCCCCCCCTGTGCCAGTAATAACAGCCCCCCCGTGCCAGTAATAACAGCCCCCCCTGTGCCAGTAATAACAGCCCCCCCGTGCCAGTAATAACAACCCCCCTGTGCCAGTAATAACAGACCCCCCCTGTGTCAGTAATAACAGCCCCCCATGCCAGTAATAACAGCCCCCCCTGTACTAGTAATAACAGCCCCCCCGTACCAGTAATAACAGCCCCCCCATGCCAGTAATAACAACCCCCCTGTGCCAGTAATAACAGACCCCCCTGTGCCAGTAATAACAGACCCCCCTGTGCCAGTAATAACAGCCCCCCGTGCCAGTAATAACAGCCCCCCCTGTACCAGTAATAACAGCCCCCCCCCTGTACCAGTAATAACAGCCCCCCCGTGCCAGTAATAACAGCCCCCCCTGTGCCAGTAATAACAGCCCCCCGTGCCAGTAATAACAGCCCCCCGTGCCAGTAATAACAGCCCCCCCGTGCCAGTAATAACAGCCCCCATGTGCCAGCAATAACAGCCCCCCCACGGACAGTAAAAGTATTGTATATATAAAAAAAACCAAAAAACACATACTTACCTCCATGTCAGCGATGCGATGCAGGCCTCTTCCGGCCTGTGTCCCGTGCTGTATGGCTCAGGCGGCGCGATGACGTCATCGCGCCGCCTGCGCCGGCCTCTGATAGGCTGCCGGCCTAGTGCCTGTAGCCTATCAGAGGAAGGGAAAGGGACACGCCTCTCCCCCCCCCCCCCCCCCCCCGGATCCGCCACTGGCCTCTTCAAGATTTTTACAATGTCATTTTAAACAAATGAACTTTATAAATATATATTGTTGCCATAAATACATGATACAATGATGAGCACTACAGCCACCAGTATGGAAGTTCTGGTGCTGCTGTCCAGACCAGTCCTTTGAGATGTTGACATTTGACAACTATACAGTAGTCTCAGAATGGCTGCTTAAAGGGATTTTCCAAGATTTTTTTTTTGAGTATAGGTCATTAATATCTGATCAGTGGGGGTCCGACACATGGGACCACCTGCTGATCGGCTGTTTTAAAAAAGGCTTCAGTGCTCCTGTGAGCGCTGCGGCCTGCCCTCTGCTTTTCCTAGGCCAGTGATGACAAGTTCATCGGTCACATAGCCTAGGAGCAGCTCAGTCCCGTTTAGGGGAATGTGGCTGAGCTGCAATACCAAGCACAACCGCTATACAATGTACGGCGCTGTGCTTGGTAAGATGCGAGAAGGCAGCGGTGCTCACAGGAGCTCCAGTGCCTTCTCACAGCTGATCGGGGGGGTCCCAGGATAGGTCATCAGTATAAAAATCTTAGAAGACCCTTTGAATTTAGCATTGGAAATTATTCCTTGCTGCCGTCTTTAGATATTGTTGATACCATGAAAACCACAGGCTTCCATTTCTCAGAATTGTGACTATGACGAATACTTTGTTCTTTGGGTGTGTGTTTGTAGACTTATTAGACGGACTGGTTGGACAAACCTGAAGAATAGAAGTTTAATCAGCCGACGAATGTACATATTTGACACATTTACTGATTGAAATGTGGTATTGGCCGAACACCACTTACATGCATAATGAATGTAGCAGTGGGAATTGCAGGTGATGTTGTCTGGGGCTTGTCTTTGTGAAGATGGTTGGGTCTATTGTCCTATAAAGAAGAAATCAGAGTTAGGCCTCTTGCACACGGTCGTGTGTCCCCCGTGGCCGTATTGCGGCCCGCATATGGCGGGTCCGCAATACAGGGGACACAGGCCATGTGCATTCCGCATTCCGGATGCGGACCCATTCACTTGAATGGGTCCGCAAATCCGGAGATGCAGAACGGAAGCACGGAGCGGAACCCTACGGAAGCATTACAGAGTGCTTTTGTGGTGTTCCATTCCGTGATTCCGTTCTGCAAAAAGATAGAACTAGTCCTATCTTTTTTCAGAACGGACGGATGGCAGACCCCATTAATAAGTTCGCGATCCGCATGCAACATCCCTGTGGTCTGTGCCCATGCATTGCGGACCACAGCACAGGCCCGGGCAGCACACATTTCTGAGCAAGGGGCCTTAAGCAGTGATTCCCAAACTTTTTAGCACTGGGAATATTCTAGGAACCCTTACAAAGTTTGGTCGAGTCTGCCACAAATTCCATGAGTGTTAGGTCTTATTCACACGAACGTGCGCTGCCTGTTGCCGTATTGCGAGTCGGCAATACATGACCACCATTCCCTGTGCATTCCGCATCACAGACGCGGACCTATTCATTTCAATGGGTCCGCAAATCCAGAGATGTGGAAAGGAAGGACGGAACTACAGAGTGCTTCCTGGGGTTCCGTTCCGTGCCTCAGCACTGCAAAAAGATAGAACATGCTCTATCTTTTTGCGGAACGGACAGATCGCGGACCCCTTCAAGTGAATGGGTCCGCGATCCCCATGCAGCTGGGCCACGTTCGGTGCCCGCGCATTGCGGACCGCAATTTGTGGTCTACAGCACGGGCACGTTCTTCACACGGTCGTGTGAGCAAGCCCTTACATGCAGATCTTGTTGTGGAGCTTGCTGACCTTGATGGCTCTTCTGCCTAAGGGGTCGTTCACACGACCGTGCCATTTTCTGCGGTGTGCAAATTGCGGATCCGCAAAACACGGATGGCACTAGTGTGCCTTCCGCAATTTGCGGAACGGAAGAGGAGGCCTATTATAGAAATGCCTATTCTTGTCCGCAAAACGGGGCTACGGAACCGAGCAACGGATGCGGACAGCACACAGAGTGCTGTCAGCATCTTTTGCGGACCCATTGAAATTAAGGGTTCCGTATATATGGCCCGTATACGGAATGCAAAATACGTTCGTGTGAACGAGCCTTTAGACAGATTAGCAGAGGAAGAGAAAGCCTTTAGAATGCCCATTGTCCCCTGACTCCTGACGTAGATGGCCATGATAACGTCACTGTGACAGTCAGTATAAAAAGACATAAGACTTTGAGCTGCACAGAAGGCTTCCTCTTCTATCACATGAAATACAAGAGGGCCCAATTACCACAGTTGTTTTTCCACAGAACCCCTTGGGTTCTGAGGCACCCCGGTTGGGAAATGCTAAGTTAAAGGGGTTGTCCCACTTCATTAAACATGTATACATTAAATAAATGCCCCCCACTGAACATTTCTTATAATACATGTCATTAAAAAAAACTTACCATTCGTCCTAAAAATCCTCTTTTCACTCCTGTTTGTTTATTCTGGTATCCAAGGGATACGGCCTCATCTCGGCCGCATCGATGTGCCGCGCCTGCGCACAAAATCCTAACCTTTCTAACAGCGGCCGGCCTATGCTGTAAGACGTGAACGCGCACGTCTTATCTCTTTCAGGATTCCGCGCATGCGCAATATATCAATCGCGTCTGAGATTGAGCTGCGCATGCGCGGGCATCCGAACAGTTCGGGCGAGTCAGCGGAGTGAGCGGACGGACGTCGGAGGACCGGGATGCTATCTCCTAATAGGTAAGCATTATTTCTACTGCCCCACTAATCCACCAACGATTATCGAATATGTGCAAATAAAGGGGGCTCATCCGGAATTCAAACGGGGGCAACTGTATTCATTTTATGTACACTGGGGGCAACTGCATGAATTTTATTGAAACTGGGGGCAACTGCATGAATTTTATGGAAACTGGGGGCAACTGCATGAATTTTATTGAAACTGGGGGCAACTGCATGAATTTTATGGAAACTGGGGGCAACTGTATGCCTTTTATGTACACTGGGGGCAACTGCATGAATTTTATTGAAACTGGGGGCAACTGCATGAATTTTATTGAAACTAGGGGCAACTGCATGAATTTTATGGAAACTGGGGGCAACTGCATGAATTTTATTGAAACTGGGGGCAACTGCATGAATTTTATGGAAACTGGGGGCAACTGTATGCCTTTTATGTACACTGGGGGCAACTGCATGAATTTTATGGAAACTGGGGGCAACTGTATGCCTTTTATGTACACTGGGGGCAACTGCATGAATTTTATGGAAACTGGGGGCAACTGCATGAATTTTATGGAAACTGGGGGCAACTGTATGCCTTTTATGTACACTGGGGGCAACTGCATGAATTTTATTGAAACTGGGTGCAACTGTATGCATTTTTAGTACACTGGGGGCAACTGCATGTATTTTATGGAAACTGGGGGCAACTGCATGAATTTTATTGAAACTAGGGGCAACTGCATGAATTTTATGGAAACTGGGGGCAACTGCATGAATTTTATTGAAACTGGGGGCAACTGCATGAATTTTATGGAAACTGGGGGCAACTGTATGCCTTTTATGTACACTGGGGGCAACTGCATGAATTTTATTGAAACTGGGGGCAACTGCATGAATTTTATTGAAACTGGGGGCAACTGCATGAATTTTGTGGAAACTGGGGGCAACTGTATGCCTTTTATGTACACTGGGGGCAACTGCATGAATTTTATGGAAACTGGGGGCAACTGTATGCCTTTTATGTACACTGGGGGCAACTGCATGAATTTTATGGAAACTGGGGGCAACTGCATGAATTTTATGGAAACTGGGGGCAACTGTATGCCTTTTATGTACACTGGGGGCAACTGCATGAATTTTATTGAAACTGGGTGCAACTGTATGCATTTTTAGTACACTGGGGGCAACTGCATGCATTTTATGGAAATTGGGGGCAACTGAGTGATAGCAATCGACACCAGGAGAGATAAGCTTCACAGACACTGCCGGGAGCCAGTGAGCCTGATCAGTCACAGTCTTCACATGAACGAGCACGCAGGAATCAGCTTTCAGTGTGATGTCATAAGGAGGCGTGGCCGCCTTCACTCTAGCTGCCTAAGCCCGCCCAGCCTTATCTGCAGAAAAGCAGGAAGTTACCAGCAGAGTGACTGCAGCTCAGGCTGATTTAGCAAAGTGGGAAAACCCCTTTAAAGGAAGGTAAAGTGAAGACAAGATTTTTTTCCATATGTAAATCAATTTAGCATAAATAAAATTGATCTTTCTATATATTTTTCAGTGTTGAATAATCCACTACTTGCACTTCAGCATTTAGGTAATTTTTTAGGTATCAAAAGAGTGTTAGCAGTGTGCACCATATTTGATACGTACATTAAAGGGAACCTTTGGGGAAAATGTATCATTGTAATTAGACTATAAGGACTCCTTTAGACTTATTTAATGATAGTCTAATAGTGTCCCTTCAGGTGTGGCTGTGCACGTCACGGTGCTCCTATCTGGATATCCTGGAACCCCAGGCATTGTCATCCGCAGCAGTAAAATTAAGGTGGAATAGTTGAGGGAGTTGTAGAAATTATTGAATCTAGACTTTGTATTAATTTTGAAAATAGCTTTACTTGAATAAACTTGCATCAGAGAACAATCTTCCAAACTTTATCTTGGTCACCAGCAAGCTTTGGCATACGTTTTGGCAGGCAAACACATTTGGCTCTCTGTTGTACTTGGTAGTCTGACTCTGTTTTTATCTGTATCACTTATCTTTGTCCAGAGAACCTTTCTTCCTGGCTTCTGAGGCTCTTCAATCTTTTCTCTTTGTTCCAGCAAAGCAGACAGGGCTCTGCTGGCTGGTACTCAGCCTTCCCTTTGCAGGGGGTACTTTAGACTTACTTCTGCAGGGCTCGTCCAGCATTGAGAGGGCCTGCTGCCTTCCCCATACTGGGGCTACTCTGAACTGCTCCTAACTAACTAAAACTCCTCCCTCTCTAGAGAGGGAGAGAATAGAAAGCAGGTTCCACTCTAGACAAACTAGCTCTGCCAAACTTGCCGCCATCTGCTGGTGGACCGGGTACATTACCCTTTAACAGTTGTAAAATCAGAAATACAGATTCCCATTATGCAGGACCTGACAATAAGTACACATGGTGACACAGGATCAACCGTAGGAGATAGTAGAGGGGCGTAAACGATGGTAATGCCACTTCTGGGCGTTACATGAGCAAAAATAAAAAAAGTGGATCAGTTATTTTAAGCATCAGTTGTGTTCAGTTTGCAACTAATTAACTAACTAATCAATTTGCACTAAAAATAACTGATCTGTATTTTTCTGAGCATGAGTAATGATCAGTTGACATTAGGGTACTTTCACACTTGCATTGTTGGATTCCGGCAGGCAGTTCCGGCAATCTGTATGAAAACGGATACCATTTGTAGACGGATCCAGATGCGGATACGTTTCACAAATGCATTGTAATACCAGATCCGTCACTCCGATTGTCATTTGGAAAAACAGATCCGGTATTTATCTTTTTCAAATTTTTAAAGGTCTGGGCTTGCGCAGACCACAAAAGTGGAACACTTGGGGCCAGATCCGGCATTAATGCATTTCAATTCATGCTGCTGTATTTTCTCCGTCCAAAAAAACGTACAGTGACTGAACTGAAGACATCCTGATGCACCCTGAACGGATTGCTCTCCATTCAGAATGCATTAGGATAAAACTGATCAGTTTTTTTTCCAGTATTGAACCCCTAGGACGAAACTCAATACCGGAAAAGTTCAACGCAAGTTTGAAAGTACCCTTAGTTTGTGTCACTTCCATCAGGGATCAGTATTTTTGATAGAAGAAAAAGTCCTGCATGTAGGAAGAGACACAAACTGAGAATGGTCCAGGAAGACAAGAGAAGAGGTGATTTCTCTTCACAGGAAGGGCAATGGCTATAAGAAGATTGCAAAGATGTTAAACATACCAAGAGACACCATAGGAAGCACCATTCGCAAATTCAAGGCAAAGGGCACTGTTGAAATGCTACATGGTCGTGGCAGAAAGAAGATGCTGACTTCGACTGCTGTGTGCTACCTGAAGCGCAAAGTGGAGAAAAGTCCCCGTGTGACTGCTGAGGAACTGAAAAAAGATTTGTCAGATGTGGGTACTGAAGTTTCGGCTCAGACAATAAGGCGCACACTGCGTAATGAAGGCCTCTATGCCAGAACTCCCAGGCGCGCCCCCTTGCTGTCTCCAAAGAATAGGAAGAGTTGACTGCAGTATGCCAAAAGTAATGTGGACAAACCACAAAAGTTTTGGGATAGTGTTCTGTGGACTGATGAAACCAAATTAGAACTGTTTGGGCCCATGGATCAACGCTATGTTTGGAGGAGGAAGAACAAGGACTATGAAGAAAAGAACACCTTGCCTACTGTGAAGCATGGCGGGGGGTCAATCATGCTTTGGGGCTGTTTTGGTTCTACAGGTACAGGGAAGCTTCAGCGTGTGCAAGGTACCATGAATTCTCTTCAGTACCAGGAGATATTGGATGAAAATGTGATGCAGTCCGTCACAAACCTGAGGCTTGGGAGACGTTGGACCTTTCAACAGGACAATGATCCCAAGCATACCTCCAAGTCCACTAGAGCATGGTTGCAGATTAAAGGCTGGAACATTTTGAAGTGGCCATCGCAGTCACCAGACTTAAATCCGATTGAGAACCTCTGGTGGGACTTAAAGAAAGCAGTTGCAGCGCGCAAGCCTAAGAATGTGACTGAACTGGAGGCTTTTGCCCATGAAGAATGGGCGAAGATACCCGTAGATCGCTGCAAGACACTTGTGTCAAGCTATGCTTCACGTTTAAAAGCTGTTATAACTGGAAAAGGATGTTGTACTAAGTACTAAGATTGAATGTCACTTAGGGGTTGAATAAAACTGATAATGATGTGAGCACAGAAAATACATTTGTGGTTATTTCATTATAAATGTTATGTGATATTTGTCTGACTTACAAGTGCCTCTTTGATTTAATTGTAAACAAGATGACTGAAATGATCAAAATCAATGTCAAACTGGCCAAAACACTCAATTTCAGTGGTGGTTGAATAATTTTGAACACAACTGTACATAGGATGATAACTACCAAGTTGTAATAAAGAACTAGTAGCAGTCGGCCTCCTAAATTCTCTAGTGTGAATGACACCCTCACTCAGACAGACATCCACATCAAGATCTTGCAAGTGTATATCTACATTAAACATATTGTCATTCAAAATAACTAAAGAGTGTAAAACGCCCTAGAGGTGCATTACCACTTTTGCACCTTGCCACTATCTCCTATGGTTAGCTTAATGTCATCATATGTATTAACTTCCAGGCCCTGCAAAATGTGTACTCCTATTTCTTATGTTGTAACTGTTAACATGTAATGTGCCTTGTTCACCAGCAGGTGGAAGCTTCAATGGCAGAGCTATAGTTACAGAGAATGGAGCTTTCTATTCCATTCTAGCCCCCCTCTGTGGTGTGGTGGGTGTGTCCCACTTGCTGCAGGGAGGGGGGAGTTCGAGTTTAGAGTGAGTAGAGTTTACCCCCTGCTAGGGGAAGGAAGCAGGAGCCTGTCCCTGTTGGATGAGCCTTGCCTAAGCCAGCTTGAGGACCTTCAGCTCAGCTGGATCTGGAGGCCACAGACCAGACCACAGAAAGTGACGTACAGCCTAAATAAGGAGCTGATTTCTATAGCCTGCCTGTTAGCACAGCAGAGCCAGAGAGCAACAGGCGTAGCAGAGAGGAGTTTGCTTGCCACAGTTAATTCCAACGCCTGCTGCAAAACAAGACAAAGTCTGTAAATCATTTGAAGTTACGTTTGTTCAAGTAAAGTTGCTGTTCCACAATATACAAGGTCTGGACTCAATCATTTCTTAAAATCCCTACTACTACTACCCCTGTTTCTGCACTTCGGAAGGCCGCGCCTGGGGTTCCAGCATATCCAGGTAGGAGCACGTGACACGTGCAACACCATTAAGGGCATTTAGGCCACCCTACACCAGTCTGGCATTCCTACACTGGGTATCATCTACCACATCACTAAAAGGGGCCCTGTGCCCTTGTTGTTTCACTGCCGTCACAACAAATATGTCGTCTGCTGTCATTAATAAACCGTAAGTATAGTAGTATATATTTTATGTATGGATTGTTGATGTTGTAGATCTAGTTCCACTTTCCATCTTCTAGTTCCACCAAGAACAGGTTATGGAAAGTGGGGGATTCCTCCTTTCATTTTCCAAATGAGCTGTCTAAAATTAAAGGTGGAATCTGATTGGATGCTTTGGGCAACTAAGCCAGTTCTGCATTAGACCAGTTTGATAAATAACCCCAAAAGAGTAGAGGTCATATCTGTCCTTTATATTTTCTGTCCTTTTAAAATGCATTTCTGAATTTGGCTGCCAAAACTGTACCAAGTAAACTAATCGTGTGTCTGCAGTACCCCAGTGCAAGGTGGTATCTACATTTAGTTTTTTTACTGTTATGTCAATATAATGCATGGTATAAACAGTATGTCCTAGCATGAGCCAGGCGTGTACAGGATTAACCACCTGGCCTAGTTCTTTCTGGAGCTTTGTTTGTAGGCTGGCCCCACCCCCTAGTTTGAGGAGATTCAATGGAATTCCAGTACCTGCAAGTGTAGAAATGTTCCAAGATACTAAATAAGGTGGTTTAAACACCATTGTAATATTGAAAAGAAGCAGAGCCTTGAAATGGGGGTCCCTGGAGAAATAGTAGGTGATGTCCGACTATTACAGAGTCTGGCGGCCCCTAATATGGTAGAATTGGGTGAAAGAACGTTCACTTCACTCAAGAAAAAGAGTACAAAAACGCCCCCGATAGGGGATACAAACTGTATTGATGTATTTCTTAACTTGGCTAGCTCTGAACTGGAGGCATCACATCTACATCATGCCCCCTCAAAATGTACCTCGGATGAACTCAAGGCCCTTAAAGAGCTCGCTGATAACAGTAAAATAGTGATTAAGCACTTGGATAAAGGGGGAAATACGGTCATTCTTGATACACCCCAGTATATAGAAATCTGTGAAACATTATTGGCCACCCCAGGGGGTTATGAAACCCTGACCAAAGATCCCACCATGGAATAGAAACAGGAATTAAAAAACATCCTAGATCTAGCTAAAGTGAATAAGCTTATCAACCAAGATGAGTATGATTTTCTTTTTCACAGTCCCCCCGTGTAGCTACCTTTTATTGCCTCCTAAAGGTAGATAAAGGGCACCCAATCATTTCGGGAATAGATAGCCTGGGCCAGAACTTAGGCATCTACATTGATAAGATTTTATCTCCCTTTGTACTTTCACTTCCATCATATGTCAGGGACACGGGTGATCTGCTCAAACAGATTGAGGGGATTCACCTAGAAGAGGATTGTATATTGGGGAGTATAGATGTCGAGGCCCTATACTCCTCAATTCCACATAAGCATGGTGTACAAGCTGTGGCATATTTTCTTTCCTCGCGTGGACAACAATTTGAGGCACATAACAATTTTGTCCTCCAGCTGCTGGAATTTTCATTAAAAAGGAATTATTTCCTTTTCAATGGCAGAATCTACCACCAGCTCAGGGGCACAGCAATGGGGAGCCCATGTGCCCCATCGTATGCTAAGGTGTTCCTGGGCTGGGGGGAAAACACATCAGTCTTTGGTGATGATACCTCAAAGAAAACACATCAGATCCAGATGTGGGCACGCTTTATCGATGACGTGTTTGTTGTTTGGAAAGGTGAACCTGAGTCATTAGGGGTTGGGCACACAATTTAAACAGGAATGAGATAGGCCTTAGATTCACTTCCGAAAACAGTACCACACAATTGCCCTTCTTGGACATTTGTATCTCTAAAAAACTGGATGGTACACTAGACACATCAATATTTTGCAAACCAACATCTATGAACTCCCTGCTACGGTGGGAGACTAGCCATCCCTTCCCACTGTGTAAGGGTATTCCATGAGGTCAATATTTCGGCATGCGACAGAACTGCTCTCAGCATTCTGACTTTTTGGAAAAGTCGGCTGATCCGAGAGCTAGATTCCTGGAGCGGGGTTACCCCCTCAGTACATTAAAGCCGGCGTTCCAGGCGGCTACTGCCCGGGACCGTACATCTTTACTTAACCCTACATGTTCAAACAGGGTAGGGGCCCAAAATAAGAAACGGGAGATTCGCCTCATCAGCAGATAGGATGAGGCCTCTACCAGTGTGAGGGAGGTGATCCGTAAGTTCTGGTATGTTTTGAGAATGGATCCAGATATTAGAGAGGTGATTAAAGAATACCCTAGCATCATTTACAGAAGGGGACCAAGTGTGCGGGACCAACTGGTCAAAAGCCTTTTCTTGGCAGCTCCAACGCCAAGAACATGGCTAGACAGGAGGGTGCATGGTAATTACAGATGTTCAGGATGTGTGGCATGCAAATACATGAAATGTAGCAAAACATTTGTGAGTAATAACACGGGAAGAAAATATGAAATCAGGGATTTTATCAATTATAGATCCTAGGGGGTCATTTACAAAATAGCCTGTTCATGTGGCAAGGAATATATTGGAAAAACCATACGAGAATCTAGGCGGAGAGTAAGAGAACATCTGGGTGATGTAGCAAATTCAAGGGACACTACGGTCTCACGTCAAGTGAGGATTGACCATGAGGGAAGGCCAGAGTGTCTTTCATTCATGGGTATTGAGCTGATTAAAAAAACAATGAGAGGAGGAAATTGGGTTCAGAAAATCATCCAATGTGAGGCCAAGTGGATTTATTATCTTAAAACTGTACAGCCTAACGGACTGAATGAGCAGCAGAACTTTAGCTGCTTAATTTAATGAGACAGGCATGTGTTACCGTCCGTGCGACATTAAAATTGTCCCATATGCCCCCCATTAGGTGATCCTACATCCAGTTTTACTGTTTGTGATCTGCTGTGTGTAACGAGATTACGCCTACCTGAAGTGTATAGTGTGGTTTTGTTGCAAACTTAGTAGATCTAAACCTCTATATGATTGTCTAATTTAACCATTATTACCCTAAAATACCACTGTGATACAGATTTGGTCTAGACTACCCCCATTGTGAACACAAACCTACCCCAAAAAAATGGGGGGGGGGGGGGCTTAGCGGTATTACTATTTGATTATGCCTGTGCTACTAACTAACCTAAGTAAATCTGTTTAGGAGTCCTGCTTATGACTCCATGTTTATGTATGATTGCAGGAATCAACGCCCTTTTGCTCACTTAGCAACGGGAGACGCCGAGTTCAGGCTGCGCCATGTGACGAGCGGCCCCGGCATCACGGGATCCCTTGCTTCCGGCCTGTGGAACGCACGCTGAGCGTTCCACAGACACATTACAGGAAGTAGGGGAGGGACGAAAAAGCGAGGCGAATTCAATAAAAGGGATGAGACGCAGGTCTGCGCTCTCCCCCCTCGGCTACACCAACGGTGAGGCGGTAAGATGTTTGGGACACTTCCCTACATCTAGACACAGCGGGACTACTGTCGGACTGTGTCCACCCCTGATTGGGAGTTGATGTGATATTCTACTAGTAAGTAAGAGGTGGTTTAATGTGCACTATTTGTATGGTGTTTATTTGACTGAATCCTGTGAAGAATGGAGTACTGGTAGTTATTATGTTTGTCTGTCTTTTGTGTTTTTCAGTTGAACTTCACTAAATAAATTCCCCTGATGAGTCCCGTAGCAAGGACGAAACGTGGCATGTAGGGATCTAGTGAGGGCAAGCATAGGGAATAGGCCCCTAACTAGGGACAGGCTCTGTATGGGGTCGCCCGTATTGGGGAGGGTGCTCTGTGTCTGTTAGGCAGCTAATGTACTAGCACCCCTCCTTGGAATCATCTGTGAGGGAATCTTAACTAGGGTCACTTGTATATTGCTGCTCTTTACACCTGTAAGCAAAGCACCTGTCCTCAATATCCTTGGCCACTGCGTTTTAAGGATACTCCTTTATCACACACCTGATACCCATCTGCAATCTACACGTCTGGAGGCGGTAAAACTGTATCTTACTAATTTTGTGATCTGTCCTCAGGCAACTAGACTGGATCTGAGGGTATGACAAGATAATAGCAGGGTGTGCTGATAGCGGTTCAGTCTTTTTTGATCTGCTTACTGTTTTTGGTGTTGTTTTTATTTGGGAGTGTGACTACATACCTCGGCACGCTTAATCAAAGTGCACTGAGGTTGCTGGATAATTTTAAGATACAAGATAACATCTCACAAACATATTCTGTATAATTATTGTCTGTTTTAGATATCATCAAGCGACATTCAACAGTCTGGACACCCACATCAGAAGGCTCTAAACTTCTATACTGGCCAGTTTATAATCCTCCTACCAATTAAATTTCCTTAATATTTCCAAAAACTAAGAAATATATTTTAAGTAGGAGGGTACTTCCTGAAGTAGGGGTCTAAGGAGCCAATCCAAGTATTGGGAAAGGTTTTCTGTTATAGAGCCTCTTCTGGCCACCATGGAGAGGTCCAGGAGGTCTTTTCAGAAATGTATGTATCCTCAGGTATTATATACCAATAAGGTTATTTTTTAGGAAAACCTATCATTAATCTGCAGGTCAATGTGTTGGTGAAAAAATCAATTCCTATACCCCTATGTAATAAGGAAGGATCTAAGTAAATTTTGGTACATCACAATAGGAGCTTTCTTCAGTTGTTCCTACACTTTTTCCTCATTTAGCTGGCACATAGCTTCTTCTAAATAATATTCTTTAGAGAGCAACATTATATGATCTCCCTTGTCTACTGGCTTCATTATTCACTATTTCAGTGCTTTCTGAATCACATTATGTCAAATTGAGAACTAATTTGGGACATATTAAAGCCTGAACATCCTGCATAACTTGTTTTTCAAACATTTCCGAAGAAGAGCCAGCAGGCAAGGGGGGGATTAGTCCTAGATTGTACCCCTCCCAAAAACGCTTATGCCTGTGAACTAGTAAATGCTGTACTTTCCATAGATATATATCCATCAAATTACACATTAACTCACAATCTTGATCTGAGGATCCTTTGTTTACACTAAAGCCCAAGAGTCCTATCTGTGTTGGTCTTATACCCTGCAATATACTGTATCTGCAAGTTGAGATCTAGTATCTTGTCCTGGTGTTACACCGTTTGAACAGTTTTATACTGTAAAAGCAATACTTCATGTTCTAAGAATTATTCAGTACTTTCTCATTAAATGTCAATTCCTATCGCCATGAGACCTGCTTGCGCTTGATGGCTCCTTTCTTGCCTCTTGTGTTTTATTCTGCCAGCTTCTCATATATTTTCTAAAGAGAACGCACGGGAATCAAAAGCATCGCCACAATCCTCTTGTGCTGTAGTATTTTGCATTTCTTCTCCCATACTGTAGTCGGAGCCAGAATCTATTATCCAGCAGTCTAAAGCCTCATTCACGCGTCAGTGTTTTGGTCAGTGATTTCCATCAGTGACTGTGAGCCAAAACCAGGATTGGAGTCTCCACAGAGATCAGGAACAATGGAAAGATCTGCACCTGATCTGCGTTTAGAGCCACACCTGGTTTTGGCTCACAATTACTGATGGAAATCACTGACGTGAGAATGAGACATTATACCTTATAGTTTGGCATAGAGCTGCGTATCTTCCTTCTCCTGGTTCTACATGTGGTCCAGTCAAATACATGTCCAGTGTCAAAGTCCTGCTTCTTTCTGAGAAATGTATCCCTTTTTATTGTTTTACTTTTAGCCTGAACTAATCTTATTTTCAAGGCGTTTCATTACTTGCTGCCAATGTGACTTTTATTTTTACATTTTTATTGATTCCATACAAAAAAGATTAGAATTGAAACATAAAAGACAACCTCTATCTCCCAATCTAAACCCCACCCAAAACTCCAATCCCTTATCTCCCCATACCACAGGGACCATGGGAAGGGAAAGAAATGAAAACAGAGAAGGACTATGATATTATGTCCACCCGGACCAGACTTTTTCCCCACTTCTGAAGAAATATGAAGCATGGCACTCATGTGGTAAAATCTCCACTTTATTGCAACATCATCTAATACAAGATGTGGACAGGATTAGAGCTGTTTTATGTTTCCTTACAATTCATCTGGCCCATGCATGAAAATGTGTGCGCCATTAAAGAGAAACTTTTTATTTTGTTCAACTGGCCTGGTTACTGACTCCTGCACCATACACCGACCACAGCATCTACATCTCCTGCCTTGCACCGATACGGCACGTATAACACCAAAAACACCCCAACTACCATCAGGCAGGAGCCCCGACATCAGGTTGTGCATGAGGGAAGAAAGGGTGCGATCTTCTATCACTGCACTGGCTCTAGGGAGCATTAGGCCTCATGCACAAGGCCGTTGCTTGGCTGTGCCCATATTGCGGCCCGCACTTGAATGGGTCTGCAATTTAGAAGGACTGGTGTGGAACTAATGCACGGAAGCAGTACGGAGTGCTTTCATGGGGTTTCTGTCCGTGCCTTTGCACCTTAAAAAAATTGAACATGTTCTATTTTTTTGTGGTGCGGGCAGATCGCAGACCCATTCAAATTAAATGGGTCTGCATCCGTCTGCAGCAACCATACAGATGGTGCCCATGCATTGGGGACCACAAATTGCATGAGACCTTAGTGTGAGGTTTTCCACTATAAAGAATTATGGCGTCCAGAACCACTACCACTTTCATCCTCCACTTTCGCTCTTTCAGGGCTTGCTGCAAGGACATGGCAGTAGATATGATGCTGTGTTGGGATAGTAGTAGTAATAGTGACCACTGTGTTGGGTTAATGGTAGGGACAGGATGTGTGATGGTAGTAGCAGTAGAGGGAGTAGCAGATGGGCCAGTGGGGGCAGCAGCAGCCATACGGTACAAAATATGATGGTAGGCCGAGAGACAGCGGCAGTGGCATGATGGAGCCGTGTTAAATAGCCATCATCAATGGCATATCTATTCATCTGCTTCAGTCAGAGGTGTGTGAAAATCCTCACAGATCCATGCCTGGTTCATTTTGAGAAAAGAGATATTTTGTACACTGGTAGGGGACAACTCTGCCTGTTTGTGATGACACTACCTTTCACTCTGAAAACCCTCTCTGAGATGACATCGGAGGCTGGACAAGAGAGATAAAACTGGCCACTGTTCCAATCTACCTTGCTCGAAGTCTATGAGGTTCGTGACAGAGTATGTACCCAAAACAGGCCACAGTCCAGATAGAACTAAACCTGGTTGTTCACACGGTACATCTTCATTTTCTGATTTGTGTCATTCTGGTGTGGCACATGGAAAACTGCCCCATCGTGCTGATGATACTGAACTGGCTACTGCGTCATCTGCTGCTTGTTGTACCAGAAATGGTGGGATTTGGATGACTAGGCAGGGGGCAGAGAGAGGCCTCCTGGTCAGACACATGTGCAGCAGGCGTCTGCTTGGTGAAATCTGTGGCAAGCTGCTTACACACTATGTCCTGGTTATAAAGCAATTTGGCCTCCCTTTTGGCAAGCAGGAAAAAAAATCAATTTTGCTTTGATAACGTGGTTCTAAAAGCATGGCTATCCAGTAATTAATTAACAAGGAAGACAAAACAAAACAAAAAAAGAAGATTAATCAAAATATTTTGAGTATTGACCCAAAATATATGATACAAATTAGGACGGCAGGAGGGTGGATAGGTCCAGACTACTAAAAGGTATGAAGAAGATAAGGGAAGGCGGCTCAAGTGGTCCAGGTGCTGGTATGAATCTACATGTCAGGAAGCAATGAAGGGATATATTGGAGTGGTCTGGGAGCTATATGGCCATATAGCTCCTGTCTCCTCCAATAGCAATAAAATATTGGCCCACAACTAAGAGCCACTTCCTAGAAACAAATTGATGGTGTCATGGTGTATCCATTAAGAATATAGATGTGGTATATGATACAAGGTGCTAACTAGCACCAAAATAAATAGATAAGATAAATACAGAAAGAACTACTTATTGTGGAGACCCCGGAATTGATAAAACGGATTCAATTAAAATCAAAATAAATCAATATCTACTCACTTCACAGGGGAGGATATCTGTAGGATAAAGCTCAAGACACCTGCAGCCAAAGCCTCCCCAGCTGGGTTCGCTCCAAATATGTCAGGAGTGATGGCAGTAAATAAGACAGCTTCTGATCAAGTTCCTTTATTAGATGTGCAACGGGCGCCTCCCCCTAGGGCCCTCTGTAACGCGACCCAGGTGTAGGAGTGGTATGGTGAGGCTTTCTTAGTGAGGTTTCTTTATGTGTGTCACGGTGCTCCTACCTGGATACGGCTGGACCCCAGGCTTTGGCTCTGAAGCCATAAATAGGGGGAATAATTGGGGGCTAGAAGAATAGTTTGAGTCCAGACCTTGAGATGAAGTTCAATGGTTCAATTTACTTTGCATAAACGTCTCTCAAAAACCGTTTACAGGCTTTGTCTTGGTTCCAGCAGGCTTTAGCATGAAACTGGCAGGCAAACTCCACTCTGCTATATCTGTTTCTCTCTGACTCTGCTGTACTGACAGGCTGGCTGTATAACTCAGCTTCTTCCGTATGCTGCACTTTACTTTGTAGTCTAACTCTAGGTTATGCCAGGGAACTTTCCTACTGGCTCCTGAGGCTTTAAGCTTTGGACTCCATGGCCAGCAGAGCTTAAGGTGCTCCAGCAGAGATGTGCCCCTGCACACCTGTCCCCTAGCAGGGGGTAAGCTAGACTAACTAGAACTGGTCCCCACCCTTCCTGCAGGAAGTGGGACTAGCCCACTTCTCTACAGAGGGGGGTTAAAATGGAATGGAAGGTTCCATTCTATCTACATACAGCTCTGCCGGGTTTGCTGACACCTGGTGGTGACCCAGGCACATTACATGTTAACATAACAGTTACATAACAAAATAGGAATGCACATTGTGGAGGACCTGGAATAAATACACAAGATGACATGAGGTTAGATCAATAAAGACAGTAGCAGAGTGTAGGAGTGGCAACATCACTCGAGGTGTTACAGATGCAACACGGCTCTCAACGCGTTTCAGGGGTATACGCATACAGACCCCCTTCTTCAGGAGTGATATAAATAAAAACATATCTAGAAAAACATACATAAGTGGTTATTTCTGTATTTATCTTATCTATGTATTTTGGTGCTAATTAGCACCTTGTATCATATATCACTATAAGTAGCAAGTCTATATTCTTAATGGATACACTATGACACCATCTTTCGTTTCTAGGGAGTGGCGCCTAGTTGTGGGCCAATATTTTATTGCTATTGGAGGGGACAAGAGCTATATGGCCATATAGCTCCCAGACCACTCCATTATATCCCTTTATTGGATCCAGTAATTATTAGATTACTTGATGCTAACAATACGCCTGTCACTACATAAGTAAGCAAGCATGAAGCTTTCCATGCATGCCAGCAAGCCTGAGGACCCAGTTCTTTCTGGCTCCACCCCCACTGCAATGATTGGTTGTCAAGGCCAGTGTTGTTGTCATCATTATCAATACCCTCTTGAAGTCGCCATTGACAAACTCTGTGAAAAAACTCTGCCCATCGGCATTATCCAGGAGAGAGAGGAGAAGGAGACAGCGGCACTCACCAATTCCAAGATAAAACGTCCAGTTTATTAGGCTTCTATAAAATAGGGTACAGGCAGGTCTGTGCACATAAGTCAAATGGAGGTACGGCTACAGCTGTTTCACGCTAAGAGCGCTTCATCATGCCTTTCAACGGCATTATCCGACAAGCAAAATTTTATTTACCCAACAGCGACTGCAAGTCTCGTAATTGTATCTTGCTCAAACGTTGCACCCGCTGCACCGTAATTTTCAAATCTTCCAATTTATCTGGCAGGCAACCGACATTCCATCCTTTGTGTATCATTTATGATACCCCAAAAACATAACTCGGTTGTGGGGCCCACCGATTTTTCAGGTGCCAGCGGGACTCCAAAATGAGCGAACACCGTTTCCAGCGTATGCAACAATAAAGAGCACACCGTCGAGTCTGGTGGACCTATGCACAGGAAATTATCCAAGTAATGGATGATAGATGTTTATCCTGCCACAGCCCATTCCAAAAATGAACTAAAAAATTCAAAATACACACAGGAGAGCGAACATCCCATAGGGAGACATCTATCCACAAAAAATTGTCCCTTCCAAAAACAGCCCAACAAATGTAAGCTGTCAGGGTGCATCGGCAGTAACCGAAAAGCCTCCTCGATGTCCGTTTTCGCACTGGTGCCACCCCCTTTTGAAGCGACGTTCCCCCCTCTCTGCTTTCCCTCTCTAAAACACTTACTGGCCCCATGTGCACCCCCACACGAAGTGCATTCATACTTAAATTTGCACTTCGCGCCGAACTTACACCCTCCTTAATTAAACAAGAAACACAGTCCTCTTGCCGACGCTGTAGTAAACAAGGATTGACTAGATCTCCCTGTTTCCCCCCGAAAGGACTAAACTGTTCTCCCCGGAGCTGTGACTTTTAGCCATAATGCAATGTCCTTATGGTCCCAACGAATATTGGGGAGCACGGCCTTCCGCTGACAGAATTGTTCGTCATAGCGGAGCCATGCTTGACCACCATAAATCCGGTATGCCTCCCTAATCACGTCCTGATAGCAAAAGAGAGCAGAACAAACTTTAGGGAGCTTTTTTCCCCTATAAAGATAGCTAGAATGGCAAAAGCTTGCAGCCAATTAAGGAACGTGCGCGGAATTAATCGATACCGGCGATTTTCCTCCTCCTCTCTTTTTTCGTCATCTTTTTTCACCTTATCCAAATTAAAACGCTCCAGGGGGGGCAGTGAAAAAATTTCCACATGCTCCCCCTTCCAAATTCGTTTCGCTGTGTCCTGTTTTAAGTGACCTCCTAAGGGGCCTTCAAAACAGACATAAACCTCTCCCCGTGCTGCATCATCCATTCTAGTTGCCCCTCCTCACCTGACACTGAACTTGGTCCTGCAGACGATGACGCAGTCCCTACCGTAACATCCCCAACCTGTGTACATGCTACCCCTGCCCCTCTATCTTGCAACTGATTAGACCCAAACCCCATTATCCCCCCCAGGCAGGAAGCGGCGACCCCCCACACGGTCCATCCCCCGCCACAAGTGACGCCAAACCCCCCCAACACATTAACAAGCCCCCGCCCTAAATCCCAGGAGAGTCCCCCGACTCCCCGGGCACTAAGAATAGATAAAATTGGGCCCCATGTTAACTCATCAGGCTGCCTGGGCGCTGTGATCCTACCAGCCGCAAATCCAGCATCCCTTCCAGACGCAGATCCAGCGATCAGTCTGTCCACGGATCTGTCACCCATGAGGTGCGAGCCGGTGCCGAGTGATGCCAATCTGGGCGGCCCAGAAGAAGGTGAGTTGATGCTGCTTGATAAAGAGGCGGGGCCAGCATCCTGCTGCCCTTTTCTAGCATCCGGATCTTCCCTGGCACAGGATCTAAAGGAGCGTCTCTTTGAGCTTGCCACATCTTACCACTGGAATTTTTGCCCATTCCTTCTTGCAAAAATGCTCCAACTCCTTCAAGTTGGATGGTTTGCGCTTGTAAACAGCAATCTTTAAGTCTGACCACAGATTTTCTATTAGATTGAGACCTGGGCTTTGACTAGGCCATTCCAACACATTTACATGTTTCCCCTTAAACCACTGAAGTGTTGCTTTAGCCGTGTGTTTGGGGTTATTGTCCTGCTAGAAGGTGAACCTCCGTCCTAGCCTCAAATCACGCACAGAGTGGTACAGTTTTTGCTCAAGAATATCCCTGTATTTAGCACCATCCATCTTTCCCTCAACTCTGACCAGTTTCTTAGTCCCAGCTGCTGTAAAACATCCCCACATCATGATGCTGCCACCACCATGTTTCACTGTGGGGATGGTGTTCTTTGGGTGATGTGATGTGTTGGGTTTGCGCCAGACATAGCGTTTACTTTGATGGCTGAAAAGTTACATTTTAGTCTCATCAGACCAGAGCACCTTTCTCCATACATTTTGGGAGTCATTTACATATCTTTGCGCAAACTCACAACGTGCCTTTTTGTTTTTTGCTGAAAGTAATGGCTTTTTTCTGGCCACTCTGCCAAAAAGCCCAACACTATGGAGCGTACGGCTTATTGTCATCCTTTGTACAGATACTCCAGTATCTGCTGTGGAACTCTGCAGCTCCTCCAGGGTTACCTTAGGTCTCTGTTCATGAGTTTTGGTGGGCGGCCGTCTCTTGGCAGGTTTGCTGTTGTGCCATGTTCTTTCAATTTGGTTATGATAGATTTGATGGTGCTCCTGAGGATCATCAAAGATTTGTTTTGTTTATTATAACCTAACCCTGACTTGTACTTCTCAACAACATAGTCCATTACTTGTTTGGAGAATTCCTTGGTCTTCATGGCAGTGTTTGGTTTGTGATGCCTCTTGCTTATGTGTTATAGCCTCTGAGGCCTTTACAAAAAGGTGTGTATATGTAATGACAGGTCATGTGACACTTAAATTGAACACAGGTAGCATTATTTCACTAATTATGTGACTTCTGAAGGTAATTGGTTGCACCAGAGCATTTTATGGGCTTCCTAACAAAGGGGGTAAATACATACGCACATGACAATTTTCTGTTTTCTATTTCTAAACAATAGTTTTATTTATATATTTTTCTCATTTCACTTCACTAACTTAGACTATTCTGTTCTGATCCATCACATAAAATTCAGATGAACAAAACATTGAATTTAAGTCTGTAATGTAACAAAATACGAAAAAGTCAAGGGGGGTAAATACTTTTGCAATTCACTATATACACTATGTACTATAGCTTCAACACACTGAGATATAAGCTAACCTCCCTGGCGGTATGATTATGTCAGGAATTTTGTACCAAAAGTGGTACCATTTTTTGCATGGAAATTTGGTGTTATGTATTGTATGTTATAAATAAGCACAAATGGCAGTAAAATGGCAGGCAAAGGGCACTTTACAGTAATCAACTGTCAGATCTGAGGTGATACAGTGCAATTCTCTCAGATTACAATGTATTACCTCTTATGTGTGTGTGTCACTTTAAAATTTTGAATTTCCCGCCCAGTTCCGCTCCCATGCGCCGCAGGTGCTCGCAGGGAACGGAACCAGGAAGTCAGATGCCGGCCGGCGCACTCGCTTGCGATCACAGCGGAGAAGGTAAGGGGACTTCGCTGACAACTTTTCAATGTTACCCCGAGCGTGACTCGGGGTTACTGCTCCTGGCAGCGAAAATTAACCCTGAGTCACGCTCGGGAATACCGCTAGGAAGGCTAATGTACATATTACTGCTTTATTCAAAGACATAATATATGATTATAAAGACACCAGTAATATGTGTTAGTCAGGGGCGTAACTACCCTAGCGGCAGACCATGCGACTGCTATGGTGCCCAGGGCAAGAGGGGGGCTAGTCTTAGTTGGGATTATCTCCTTTTCTACTGAAGGTGAAAACTTGGTCAGGACTCTACCCTCTAAAGCAGGGTTGGCCAACCTGTGGCTCTTGAGCCACATGTGGCTCTTTGCTTCTTCAAGTGAGGCTCTAGCTGTGAAGCCAGGAAGCAGTCAGGCCGGCTCACTCTCTAACCCATGCTCAGATCTCTACTTTTCAGCTCCAGCTCACTCTTCACTATGTCCTGATGCACGCAGTGTGAGAATGTAGTATGTGGAGACACGCACTATGACCTGACATTGTGCTCATCAGGTCACAGTGGAGAGAGTGTCAGACCTGCAGAGTAGCAGGAGCCCAGTGCCTGATCAGGAGGGAAGATATATACAGTTATAGAACCCAGCATGGGGGTCTGATCTTAGCATGGGAGGTTCTGATCGGAGCATGAAGGGGTCCTGATCTGGACAATGGGGGTCTGATCTGAGCATGAGTGGGATGATCGGAGCATGAGGGTTCAGATTTGAGCATGGGGGCAGATCTGATCATGAGGGTCTTGTTTGAGCATGGGTTAGTCAGGTCTGATCATGGGGGGTCAGATCTGAGAAGGGGGGCGATCTGAGCACTGATGGTCTGACACTGGGAGTCTGATTTGTGTGTCCTGATCCGAGCATTGGGTGTCTTATTTTGGCTGGCGGTCTGATTTGGAGGTCTGTTGAGGTTTGGGGATCTTATTGTAGGTCAGATTAGGATTAGGGATCTGATTTAGGAGTCTGAACTGAGGTCTGATGAAAAATATATTTTTTGTTTTTTTCTCTGCTAATGAAAAATAAAATAAATATTTTAGCAGTCCTCAGATCAGATGAAAAATATTTATTTTATCTTATTTTTCTTTGTGAAAACCTAGGTGCATCTTGTACAGTGAAAAATACGGTGACTTGTGTGTAATTCTATAGCTTGTGGCTCCTGGTAGTCATATGTTGTTGTTTTTTGGCTCTTTATGTATGTAAGGTTGGCCACCCCTGCTCTAAAGGAACAACATTTAGCAAATGAGGCAGGGTCTTTGAAAAGGGTCTAGGCAGAAACCCTTCTGTCCTGTGTGGGGGCCTGGTTTGATCCTTGATATCGGTCTCTTTATTCTCTATATACGCCACTGGTGTTAGCATATAAGCATAGAAAAAACATACATCTCTATGTGGTAATGCTATAACTTGGTGATAAGTGTATGGGTTTTGTATGTAGAGATCATAGGTTTGAATCCTTGGAAAGACTTCCAGGTTTTTTCTTCAGATATTTTTTTTCCACATTTAACCGATAATAAAAGTCTACATCCTTATCATTTTGAGAATAATGTTTTTAGGCTTAAAAATCTAATAAATATTGCTGGCTTCTTTAACCACCTCCCGTCCGCACGTTGACTATAAACGTCCGGGAGGTGGTTCTATATCTCTGATTGGACGTTTCTGAACGTCCATTCAGAGATTGCAGCTGCACGATTAGCGTCAGTGACAGCAGGGCAACCCTTAGAGAAGGCAGGGACAGTTCCCAGGTGTCCCTGCCTTCTAGATCGCTCTATGCGCTTCCTGTTTCTGGCCCAGCGGTCATGTGACCGCCGGAGCTGGGTGAGTGCAGGAGCTGTCAGGTCTTTCATAGACCTCAATCAGCCCTGCTCTGAGGCTGTACAGTGCAGTATACCACTGTACAGCTCTGGGGAGTGTATTTCATTACTACTATGTCAGTCCCAGTTACAGGAGAAATCAATAGTGGGGGGGGGGGGAAGTTAAGTTAAATGTCACACAGAGGTCTTGTATGACCTTATGGAGGACAAAAAGTGTAAAAAAAAAAAAAAAAGTCCCCAAGTAAGGAAGTAATTTATTTATTTTTTATAGAAAAAAATAAATAAAATAGACATATTTGGTATTTCCGCGTCTGTGACGGTCGGTTCTATAAATACAGTCCTAATCAAAAGTTTAAGACCACTTGAAAAATGGCAAAAAATCATATTTTACATTGTTGGATCTTAACAAGGTTCTAAGTAGAGCTTCAACATGCAACAAGAAGAAATGAGAGTGAGACAAATCATTTTTTGAGCATTCAATTAATTGAAAATAACGATTAAACTGAAACAGGCTGTTTTTCAGCTGATCCAAATTTTAGGACCACATGCCTTTAAAAGGCCAAATCTGTGCAAAGATGTGGATTCATTGTCATTTTCTGTCAGGTAGTCACACGTTGTGATGACCAAGGCAAAAAAACTCTCCCTTTTTTAAACTGGCTGGGTTGTGGAACTGCATAAGCAGGGTCTCTCACAGCTCGCCATCGCTGCTGAGGTGGGATGCAGTAAGACAGTCATTTGGAATCTCTTAAATGATCCTGAGGGTTATGGAACAAAAAAGTCAAAGGGGAGACCCCAAAAAATTTCACTAGCATTGAGCCGGAGGATCCAATTGGCTGTCCGTCAAGACACTGGACGATCCTCGACCCAAATTAAGGCCCTTACTGGTGCTGACTGCAGCCCCATAACCATCAGACGCCATCTGAGACTGAAGGGCTTCAAAAACAAAAAACGTCTTCAAAGACCTCGTCTCCTTGAACGCCACAGAACTGCTAGTTTGCACTTTGCAAGAGAGCACCAAACATGGGACATTCAAAGGTGGAAGAAAGTTTTATTCTCTGATGAGAAAAAATTTAACCTTGATGGTCCTGATGGTTTCCAACATTACTGGCATGACAAGCAGATCCCACCTGAGATGTTTTCTATGCGCCACAGTGTGGGGGCGCCATAATGGTTTGGGTTGCTTTTTCCTTCAGTGGAACAATGGAGCTTCAGGAAGTGCAGGGGCGTCAAACGACCGCTGGCTATGTCCAGATGTTGCAGAGTGCATTCCTCATGACTGAGGGCCCTCATCTGTGTGGTAACGACTGGGTTTTTCAACAGGACAACGCTACAGTACACAATGCCCGCAGGACAAGGGGCTTCTTCCAGGAGAATAACATCACTCTTTTGGCCCATCCTGCGTGTTCCCCTGATCTAAATCCAATTGAGAACCTTTGGGGATGGATGGCAAGGGAAGTTTACAAAAATGGACAACAGTTCCAGACAGTAGATGGCCTTCGTGCGGCCGTCTTCACCACTTGGAGAAATGTTTCCACTCACCTCATGGAAACGCTTGCATCAAGCATGCCGAAGCAAATTTTTAAAGTGATCAACAATAACAACGGAGCTACTCATTACTGAGTTCATATTTGGAAGTTGGATTTCTGTTTTGGGGGGTTTAGTTTTTTTTGGGAGGTGTGGTCCTAAACTTTTGATCAGCCTGTTTCAGTTTATTCATTAAAATCAGTGTTTTCATTAAAGGGTTTCTACCACTTCGTGTCACTTATTTAGCTGTCAGACACTAGCGATCCGCTAGTGTCTGCTCTGGCCAACCATCCTAATATAATTGCTTTTGGGGCGGTGGTTTGGCTAAAAAAACTACTTTTATTAATATGCTAATGAGCCTCTAGGTGCTATGGGGGCGTCATTAGCACCTAGAGGCTCCGACTACCTTTAGAAACTGCCGCCCCCAGCGCGTCCCTCCAGCCCGCCCATCTCCTCCTGAATGCGATCCTCGTATGTATTCTGCGCATGCGCAGTAAATGTCTGACAGCTTCCCTGCTCAGACATCTCCACTGCGCCTGTTCCTCGGAGCACTATGGCGTCATCGCGCAGGCGCAGTGGAGATGTCTGAGCAAGGAAGCGGTCAGACATTTACTGCGCATGCGCAGAATACATACGAGGATCGCATTCAGGAGGAGATGGGCGGGCTGGAGGGACGCGCTCGGCGGCGGCACTTTCGGAAGGTAGTCGGAGCCTCTAGGTGCTAATGACGCCCCCATAGCACCTAGAGGCTCATTAGCATATTAATAAAAGTAGTTTTTTTAGCCAAACCACCGCCCCAAAAGCAATTATATTAGGATGGTTGGCCAGAGCAGACACTAGCGGATCGCTAGTGTCTGACAGCTAAATAAGTGACACGAAGTGGTAGAAACCCTTTAAATTGAATGCTCAAAAAATGTTTTGTCTCACTCCTATTTCTTCTTGTTGCATGTTGAAGCTCTACTTGGAACCTTGTTAAGATCCAGCCATGCTAAATATGATTTTTTGCCATTTTTCAAGTGATCTTAAACTTTTGATCAGGACTGTATATCACATGATCTACCCAGTCTGATAAACACCATAAAAAATAAAATAAAAACTGTGTCAAAAAAAACAATTTTTGTCACCTTACATCACAAAAAGTGCAACACCAAGTGATCAAAAAGGTCACAAAATAGTACCAATTAAACCGTCACCATATTCCGCAAAGAATGAGCCCCTACATAAAATCGCTCAAAAAATAAAAAAAAATTATAGCTCTCAGAACATGGACACATTTATAGCATTTCATTAAAAACTTCGGGGAGTAATATAAACAATAAAGTATATTAAATTGTGCGATTCTATATGAGAAGTTGTTTGTAAGCTTATTTTTAGATTGTATGGCCTTTTCCCAGAATTCTTCCAGTTGCAGGTTGAGAACCTCTTGCCATCTATAATTTAGGGTAGTTATAGCTCTTTTATTTGTCTTCTGATGTAACAGACGTCCATATACTTTGGAAATCAGTCTCCTCCCTGGCACTAGGTTAGAAATATCCTCTAAAAATCATGGGAGAGGTTCTATTTGTGTGCCTTTTCCTAACTCCGCACACAGAGCTTGTTTCAATTGTAGATAAAAGAGAGTCAGATCTTTATTTCCCATAATATACTAATTTTTAAGATCTTGGTAGGTTATTATATCCCCCTCTCTATTCCATATTTCCACCAGGTGTTTCGTTCAATTAGTTTTAATTCCTTTAGATGAATATTGTCCCATAACAAAGTGTCTGAGTGTATTTCCTTTTAAGACCACAATTCTTTTACCATGTTCCAGGATTTATTCCTTAGGTCAAATAGGGGTATTTTGTTAACTTGTTGATTTGACAATATGTCTGCTTCTACTAATTGGAAAATACTACATTTTTCTAGCCCTTTATTAATCCCCGCCACCATATTCTTGTACCTACATGACTTGCTCCACATTATCATGTTTCTAATCTGTCCAGAAACTAAATAAAGCTCCAAATCCGGAACAGATAATCCACCCTCACTCTCATGGATGTATTATATCTGTGCTCTTATCCTCCTTTTTTACCTCGCCATATCAAGTCCGTTATTAAAGTGGCTGTTGTTTTAAAAATTCTTCTGGGGATTATTATCGGTGTATTCCAAAAGATATAATTTAACAAGGGTAAAATACACATGGACACATTAAAACATAATTGTTTTGTTTCAAAAATGCTATTATTGTGTTAAAGTGAAATAAATAAAAAGAAGCATACATATTAGGTATCGCCACGTCCGTAACAACCAGCTCTATAAAAATATCACATGACCTAACCCCTCGGGTGAACACCGTAAAAAAATAAAAATAAAACTGTGTCAAAAAAGACATTTTTGTCACCTTACATCACAAAAAGTGATCAAAAAGACGTATGTCCCACAAAATGGTACCAATAAAACTGTCACCTAATTCCACAAAAAATGAGCCTCTACATAAGAAAATTGCTCAGAAAATAAAAAAAACATGGACATATTAAAACTATTTTTTTGTTTCAAAAATGCTATTATTGTGTAAAGCTTAAATAAATAGGAAGTATACATTTTAGGTATTGGCACGTCCGTAATGATCTGCTCTATAAAAATGTCACATGACCCAACCCCTCAGGTGAACGCTGTAAAAATAAATAAATAAAAACTGTGCTAAAACAACCAATTTTTGGGTCACCTTGCCCCATAAAGTGTTATAATGAATGATCAAAAAATCATATGCACCCAAAAATAGTACCAATAAAACTGCCACCTTATCCCCTAGTTGCCAAAATGGGGTCACTTTTTGGGAGTTCCTACTGTAAGGGTGCATCAGGGGTGCTTTAATTGGGACATGGCATCTAAAAACAAGTTCAACAAAATCTGCCTTCCAAAAACCATGTGGTGCTCCATTTCTTCTGTGCCCTGCCGTGTGCCCATGCAGCAGTTTATGGCCACTTGTGGGGTGTTTCTGTAAACCACAGAATCAGGGTAATAAATATTGAGTTTTGTTTGGCTGTTAACTAGTGATGGACGAACATCTGCCGGGGCGGTTCGCGAACGCGATCAAATGTTCGCGAACTGCAAGTTTGCTGCGGGTCCCATTCATTTTAATGGCAGACGAACCTGAAAAACCTTCAGCTCATATTTGCAGCCAAGAAATAATTACTGGAAGTGCACAAATAGTCTCACAACATGGACAGTGACATACCAGATGTATTATTCGAATTTGCAATCTCCATTCATTTTAATTTTCAATTCGAAATATCGGCAATATAATTTTCGCGTACGTGCATGTGCAAATGCACTACAGGGAGTGCAGAATTATTAGGCAAATGAGTATTTTGACCACATCATCCTCTTTATGCATGTTGTCTTACTCCAAGCTGTATAGGCTCGAAAGCCCACTACCAATTAAGCATATTAGGTGATCTCTGTAATGAGAAGGGGTGTGGTCTAATGACATCAACACCCTATATCAGGTGTGCATAATTATCAGGCAACTTCCTTTCCTTTGGCAAAATGGGTCAAAAGAAGGACTTGACAGGCTCAGAAAAGTCAAAAATAGTGAGATATCTTGCAGAGGGATGCAGCACTCTTAAAATTGCAAAGCTTCTGAAGCGTGATCATCGAACAATCAAGCGTTTCATTCAAAATAGTCAACAGGGTCGCAAGAAGCGTGTGGAAAAACCAAGGCGCAAAATAACTACCCATGAACTGAGAAAAGTCAAGCGTGCAGCTGCCAAGATGCCACTTGCCACCAGTTTGGCCATATTTCAGAGCTGCAACATCACTGGAGTGCCCAAAAAACACAATGTGTGCAATACTCAGAGACATGGCCAAGGTAAGAAAGGCTGAAAGACGACCACCACTGAACAAGACACACAAGCTGAAACGTCAAGACTGGGCCAAGAAATATCTCAAGACTGATTTTTCTAAGGTTTTATGGACTGATGAAATGAGAGTGAGTGTTGATGGGCCAGATGGATGGGCCTGTGGCTGGATTGGTAAAGGGCAGAGAGCTCTAGTCCGACTCAGACGCCAGCAAGGTGGAGGTGGAGTACTGGTTTGGGCTGGTATCATCAAAGATGAGCTTGTGGGGCCTTTTCGGGTTGAGGATAGAGTCAAGCTCAACTCCCAGTCCTACTGCCAGATTCTGGAAGACACCTTCTTCAAGCAGTGGTACAGGAAGAAGTCTGCATCCTTCAAGAAAAACATGATTTTCATGCAGGACAATGCTCCATCACACGCGTCCAAGTACTCCACAGCGTGGCTGGCAAGAAAGGGTATAAAAATAGAAAATCTAATGACATTGCCTCCTTGTTCACCTGATCTGAAACCCATTGAGAACCTGTGGTCCATCATCAAATGTGAGATTTACAAGGAGGGAAAACAGTACACCTCTCTGAACAGTGTCTGGGAGGCTGTGGTTGCTGCTGCACGCAATGTTGATGGTGAACAGATCAAAACACTGACAGAATCCATGGATGGCAGGCTTTTGAGTGTCCTTGCAAAGAAAGGTGGCTATATTGGTCACTGATTTGTTTTTGTTTTGTTTTTGAATGTCAGAAATGTATATTTGTGAATGTTGAGATGTTATATTGGTTTCACTGGTAAAAATAAATAATTGAAATGGGTATATATTAGTTTTTTGTTACGTTGCCTAATAATTATGCACAGTAATAGTCACCTGCACACACAGATATCCCCCTAAAATAGCTAAAACTAAAAACAAACTAAAAACTACTTCCAAAAATATTCAGCTTTGATATTAATGAGTTTTTTGGGTTCATTGAGAACATGGTTGTTGTTCAATAATAAAATTAATCCTCAAAAATACAACTTGCCTAATAATTCTTCACTCCCTGTATACAGTGCCCAAGTGCACTATAAAGAAAGTATATTGGTATATAACACCCCGCTTCAATCTGTTTTTTTGGGGGACGACTGGTAGCACAGCGGACAGCACATTGAAAATAGAGCAGCAGTGACTACTTTTGTGTTTGAGTGCCCACAGGTTATTTTAATCCTGCAGATCTTGCACACGGCAATGCTTTTGCACTGTAGAGGAAAACTGCCAGATAGGAGATACTCGCACAGAGCGAGAGGCAGCTGAGCTTGGCTTAGGTCCGGCACATTTTGAGCCTGTGCCCACAGTGTAAGTTGCATCACCATTTCCTAAGATGACCATAATTAACCCCTTCCTGCATTATCACATACATGTACGCGGGGGAATGTGGTGTTTTACCACATTCCCACGTGCATGTACGTGATGTGGGTAATTTGTCAGCGCGCGCAGCAATGCTCTGACAGTTCAGTTTTGCCGACACACGGTGTTGCTAGGCAACCAGTGACCCCAGCGGGGGGAGGGGGTGGCGAATCGCAATTCTCCCTGGCCGGCGATCGCTGTGATTGGTCCAATACTGCAGATGAACCAATCACAGCGCATTGACACGATTTAGGGAGGCACTGTGTGTACTCTCCTTCTCTGATCGTCTCAATTCCTGTCAGGGAAGCGATCAGAGAAGGTGCTATAGTCAGAATTAAGTCACCAGTGTTTTAAGCCCTTTTAACCCCTTCAGTGCTGAAATGCTGCTCTTCTGTGCCCCAATCAGTGCCGCAGATCAGTTCTGTGCCTCATCTGTCAGCCTCTCATCAACAGTTCTGTGCCTTTTCCCCTGCCTCACACAATTAACCCCTTCAGTGCCGATTTGCCACTCTTCTGTGCCTGTCACTCCAGCCTGTCCATCAAGACACCTGTCACTCCAGCCTGTCCGTCAGGACACCTGTCACTCCAGCTTGTCCGTCAGGACACCTGTCACTCCAGCCTGTCCGTCAAGACACCTGTCACTCCAGCCTGTCTGTCAAGACACCTGTCACTCCAGCCTGTCCATCAAGACACCTGTCACTCAAGCCTGTCCGTCAGGACACCTGTCACTCCAGCCTGTCCATCAAGACACTTGTCACTTAAGCCTATCCGTCAAGACACCTGTCACTCCAGCCTGTCCATCAAGACACCTGTCACTCAAGCCTGTCCGTCCTTCAAGACACCTGTCACTCCAGCCTGTCCATCAAGACACCTGTCACTCCAGCATGTCCATCAGGTCACCTGTCTCTCCAGCTAACCGTCAAGACACCTGTCTCTCCAGCCTGTCCGTCAAGACACCTGTCACTCCAGCCTGTCCGTCAAGACACCTGTCACTCAAGCCTGTCCGTCCTTCAAGACACGTGTCACCCCAGCCGGTCCGTCCATCAAGACACCTGTCACTCCAGCCGGTCCATCTAGACACCTGTCATTTCAGCCTGTCCATCTGTTAAGAAACCTGTCAGTCCAGCCTGTACGTCAAGACACTTGTCACTCCAGCCTGTCTGTCTGTCAAGACACCTGTCACTCCAGTCTGTCTGTCCGTCAAGACACCTATCACTCCCGCCTAAAAAAACAAAAAAATAATAATCTACGTTAGTTTACAATTTAAAATGACTAATCAGCTTTTTACTGCTGAAGAGGCATATGCCTTGCTTTTGAGGACACTGACTCCAACAGTGGAATTGAAGTGACATGTTTAGTTTCATCTTCCTCAAATGATTCATCTAATGATGAACCCCCTCGTAGGCGTCTTTGAGGGGTGTAATTTCCAGAATGGGGTAACTTTTTGGGGGTTTCCACTGTAGGGCCACCTCAGAGTGTCTTCATATGCAACATAGCTCCCAATTGCTATTCCAGCTAAATCCGCTCTCCAAAAGCCATATGGTGCTCCTGCTATGCACCCATACATCTGTTTTTGAGCACACATGGGGTGTTTCTGTAAACTCCAGATTTAGGGTAATAGATTTTGAGGCTGTTAACTCTTGATGTGTTGCAGAAAAAATTGGTTGAAATTTAAAATCTGCTAAAACAAAAAGAGAAATTTTGAAATTGAATTCCCATTTTCCTTCAAGTCTCGTGGGGCACCTAAAGGGTTAACAACGTTTGTAAAAGCAGTTTTGAATAGCTTGAGGGGCATAGTTTCTAAAATGGGGTGATTTATGGGTGGTTTCTAATATGTAAGCCCCAGAAAGTGACTTCATAACTGACCTGGTCCTAAAAAAAATTAAGATTTGCTTCTAAACTTCTAAGCCTTCTAACATCCCCCCCCCCCCCAAAAAAAAAAAATTCATTTTCAAAATGATCCAAACATGAAGAAGACATATGGGGAATGTAAAGTAATTACTATTTTTGGAGGTATTACTATCTACTTTAAAAATATAGAAATTGAAATTTGGTAAATTTGGTATTTTTTTATAAATAAAAATGAAATATTTTGACTCAATTTTGCAACTGTCAGGAAGTACACTATGTGACGAGAAACAATATCAGAATGGCCTGGATAGGTAAAAGTGTTTTAAAGTTATTAACACATAAAAGTGACACGTCAGATTTGCAAACTTAGGCTGTGTCCTGAAGGTGAAAAATGGCTATGTCCGGAAAGGCTCTTGCAGTTTTATGAGGTTCTGGCCATACATCGTCTCTGCCCTTTATTGCCACCGTTATAGTGACCAGCCTATTCCTCTGATGTCACCTCCTCAGCACCTTGATCCAGCTCCCAGGTTGTGTCCAACACAGAATCATTGTCAGATTCCTTACCCTTTCTACCATTTTTCCAGATTGTGATATGTCATTGTGGGCTTCTTGAACCCCTTCCCTATTCTCTGCTCTGTATTTGCCCTAAGTGCCACAGTGGTCAGGGCTTCCACTGCCTCTACCACCACCACCACTGGGGCTACAAGTGCCTCACTACCACCAACACAGCTATGCATGGGATCCCTCACCTCCGCTTGAACCTTCCCCTTATGACAGTTAAAAAGATGACAGTTCTCACACAACTCATCAACAGGGAGACTCTTTAGTACCTTATTCCATAGCACATGGGGTTTTGTTGCCTCTTCTTAAGAAATAAATGAGGATGCCCCACTGGGGGGGGCAGTGAGGACAGAGATAATGCAAGTGAAAGGCTTTTCAGGAGCTGCAAGGAGCAGAAGAAGAAAGAATGATGTGACCCCTCACTCCAAGGCATGGTGTCAGACTCAGAGGTGACATCAATAGTATCCTGCTGTGACTTAGAGGAGGAGTGAGCCATCCAATCCACAGTCTCATCCTTTGTCCTTAATAATCTGCTGCCTATAGGAAGCGAGGGTGAACTGTGGCTACTGCTGCTACTACTGGTCAGCTGGTGCTGCTACTGCTGTTTCCACTACTATCCATAAGACATGGGTCTTTTATTCTGTAGCCTGCCATTTAGCAGACATTTTGTTATGAGGTCTATAAATGAACAGTCAAAATTGCATGTCAGATTGGCAGGGGTCCAACATCTGGGACCCCCGTCGATCAGCTGTTAAACGAGACTGGCGCCGTGTGAGCGCAGCAGCCTCTTCCTAGGCCATGTGAAGTCACCATACATCGGTCACATGGCCTAGTTGCAGTTCAGCAAATGCTGATCGCAACAGCCCCCCCAATAACAGCTGATCGGCGGGGTTGCCGGGGTTGGACCCCTGTCAATCTGATAATGACTTATCCTGAGGATAGATCATTATTATATATTACTAGATAGCCCATTTAACATAGGAATACTAATGGTGTTATTGCAGTAAAATGTGTTAGCAGCTTTGCTATAACTGAACAGTATATTGCAGCAATAAAATGCATTCACTAACATGGGCATACTAATGGCAATATTGCAGTAAAAGGCCTTTGCTGTAACTGAATCATATTTTATCGCTGATTGTGGCCTCTGATGCTACAATTTAGGCCTTTGAGGGGTTAGTCAGGTAAAAAAATAAAATAAATACATATTCACCTTATCCATTTGCTCGTGGAGAGGCCATCGTGGCCATCTTGATTGAAGACATGTGCAAAATCTTGTGCGGTGACCTGATGACGTCATTGTGCTGGCAAGTGACGTCACCGCGCCTGGCAAGCATGCTAGTGTGGTATCTTCAATCAAGATGGCAGCGACGGCCTCTCTGTGAGTAAATGGATGAGGTGAGTATGTTTTTTTTCTTACCGTCATTTCAGGAAAAATAGATTACTCACCACGAAGAGCGAGGAAATTCGACTTTGCAGCAAATCAAAATTTTCCTGAAATTTGGATCAAAGTCCATTTGTTTGGGTTTGATTTGCTTAACACTAGTTGGTTATCTAATGGCATTATTGCAGTAAAATGTCTTTGCTGTAACGCAGTGCGTTAGCAAACACGGATATACCAATTAAATTAGCCTTTAGGCCCCATTCACACGTCCGCAAAAGGGTCCGCACCTGTTCCGCAATTTTGCGGAACGGGTGCGGACCCATTCATTCCCTATGGGCCAGGACGTGAAGCAGAGAGAACACTATGTGCTCTCCGCTTCCGCATTTGCGGAGCGCGGCCCCAAACTTCCGGTCCGCAGCTCCGCAAATGATAGAACATGTCCTATTCTTGTCCGCAGCTGAGGACAAGAATATGCATTTCTATAGGGGGTGCGAGACAGCTGTCTGGCTGTCCATATACAGAAAAAATGAGTTTGTTGCAGGTTTTCATAATGCAGGACTTGCCAGCAAGTTGTATGAACTATTTAACAAAACATGACTCAGCATGACCAGTCCCTCACTCTCTATGCTGTTTCCCTGATAGAACGCTAACATCTACCCAATTATAGCTCCCTACATCTAGATTACTGGCTCGTGCCTGTAATAGCTTGTAATGAGACACAGCCAAGACACATGCTCTCAGTTGGCAAACTGAAAACAGAATGGTGTTCTATTACTTTCTCAGCAAAAGGATCTGCCGGAATCCTGCTCCTGATTGGCTGATCCAGCTGTCTGTAAGCCACTGACCCAACCACGGCAAGCCCCCCCCCTCCCAGTTTCATTTGATCCTTCCTCTTTATCCTCCCTCCTGTTTTCCCCACCAATTATTACAGTAAAATGGTGCTGGACATGTTTTTGTCTGAAGCAATTCACCAAAACTTCCGATTTGTTTGGCAGACAAGTTTTTGTGAAATTCAAATTAATTAGATTTGCTTACAATCGATTTGCTCAGCTTTATCTTCTTTACATGCAAGTACAGACACAGCAAAACCAACATTAAGGGAAGGTGATGCCAACAGCTGAATACACAACATTTTCAGATGACCACACTCAGAATTGTTTAGTTTCAACATTTTAACAGCATTACACTAGGAAGCACTCTCCTATTTTATTCTTTTTCAGGGTACTCTACTTTTCAATTTAGCCGTCTAATACGAGCCTGAAGCCTTCTAATACGAGCCTGACTGCTTGCTGGAAGTTTATGCTCTAATTGCTGGTCCATTCAAAAGGGGTTGTTTTGAGATTTTGTTATCCTCAGGATAGGTCATCAATATCAGATTGACAGTGGTCCGACTCCTGGGACCACCACTAATCAGCCGTTTGAAGAGGCTGCAGCACTCCGGTGAGCACAGCAGATCTCTTTGTAGTCCAGTGACGTCACATTCATTGATCACGTGGCCTAGATTCATCTCAGTCCCATTCAAAGTAATGGGGCTGAGCTGCAAGATCAAGAGCAGCCACTATCCAGTGGACAGCGATGTGCTTGGTAAGCTACAAGGAAGCCATGGTGCCCATGGGAGTGTCTCAGCCTCCTCAAACAGCTAATCAGCGGGGATCCCAGGTGTCAGACCCCAGGCAATCTGATACTGATGACCTATCTTGAGGATAGGTCATCAATAACAAAATCTCAGAAAACCTCTTATATCAACAATACATATAATATGGCTATACGATGACTGCTCGCTTAACTGACAGATATCTCTTACTATTCCCCCATCAAGAGTATAGCTGAGGGAAGGGTTGAGCTAGCAGATGTACCCTTGATGATGGTCCATTTTGTCATAATTTCAGTCCCTATAGATGTTGTATTGAAGGCAAAAGTGTGAGTGCTCTATATTTATACAAACTGGAATAAATTAATCAAATGTACAGTCAAAGTATCAGGGCCAAAAAAACAATATTACCACTTCACAGTGACCATACCGTAACACTATTACAGGCTATATAAGTGAATACAATGGGAGAGATTTATCAATGATTTACACCACAAAACTGGTGTAAAAAAAGTTGCAGATTATGGTGCATGCCATATTTGTGCCATCATTTTCAACTTTTTGAGTTTCTCAAGACTTTTTCAAAGTGGCTAGAACAGGGGGTGGGTAATCGCATGAGATAGCAGGGCCTGACGAATTTACTACAATTTACGTCAGAACCTTGTGTAAATTGTAGCTGAATCTACACCCGCTCCTAGATTTTGGTTTCTGGCACACAGAAAGCCAGAAGATGTGCTAAATGTATTAAGAGGCCTGTGCCTGCTACCTCTGAGCCCCCTAAAATTTGTTGCGAGTGAATTTCACTGCTGGTCTTTTCTTGGTATCGTTGTTCATCTCCTAGATCTGCTTAGCTTCTAAAGTTCTTATGGTCTTTGTTCCAGTTATGCTTCACATCAGTAAATAGTGAAAGGAGGTTGTAACACATGACCTCCCTTCCTCAGCACAGAGCAAACAAGCTCTATTGCAGCTTGACTAATTATATTTCTGGCAGGAAAAATAACCCAAAGGATTAGGTAAGCAAGTGATGGAGAACAAAGTATAAATACCATGGTCCAAGATGCCAATTTATGAGATTAGAGATTAGACTTGTTTTGGATGAAACAAAAGGTAAAATGTTCTCCAGGATATTGATAAAATATAGACATAGATGTTTTTGTAATGATAAGATAGATTAATAGATTTAATTTAGATTTAATATTCTTGTCCCTAAAGAGTAAGGGGATATTCACTGGTTTTGCCTACTTATGTGGCTGATTACAGTTGTGGCTGAGCTGCGCCACTAAGCCAAAATGAACAGTGGAAGTGCAGGGGGATACACTGGAGACCCTCAGTATTAAAATTTTGCTAAACACATGGGTCCTGAGGGTTAGCCCAACCCATCTTAGGGTGCATTCACATCACTGTTTAGCTTTCCGTTCTTCTGATTCTTCTGAAAAACAGGATCCCCCCCCCAAAAAAAAACTGATTCTGTTCATTCATTTGAGCCATTTCGTCTGAGAGTCAATTTTTTAGATGGGGGAAAAAAAAGTCCTGCATGCAGTAGTTTTGTTTCCGTCTAAAAAAACGGATCTCAGACAGAAATGGCTCAAATGGATGACAACTGATGCTACCGGATTCGTTTTTTTATTGGATCCTGTAAAAAAAGAAAAAGGATCCGTTGCAATCCTATGCATAAGGCCTCATGCACACGATTGTGGCTTTGGTCCGCATCCAAGCCGCAGTTTTTGCGGATTGGATGCGGACCCAATCACTTCAATGGGGCCGCAAAAGATGCGGATAGAACTCCATTTGCTGTCCGCATCCGTTGCTCCATCCCGTGGTCCGCAAAAAAAAATATAACCTGTCCTGTTCTTGTTCGTTTGGCGGACAAGAATAGGCAGTAATATCAATGGCTGTCCGTGCTGTTCCGCAAATTGCGGAACGCACAAAGATGCCATCCGTGTTTTGCGGTCGTGTGCATGAGGCCTAACTGATGCAACAGGATCCGTTTTTTTTTTCTCTCTCTCTTCTGACGGATCTGAAGAATAGAAAGCTAAACAGTGATGTGAATGCACCCTTACAGTGATCACCTTGATCATTCCAGTTCTGATGGCATTCCAGGCATTGCAGTCCTCTTTCCTTCTTCTCATCCCCTGGTATGTCTGCACTTAACCTTACTGCTTCAACCAGCTTTCCCCAAGTCTGATTGTCCACACATCTCCTCTTTCAATCTTCTCATCCCCTGTTATGTCTGCACTGAACCTTACTGTTCCATCCAGCTTTCCCCAAGTCTAATTGTCCACACATCTACTCTTTCCTTCTTCTCCTCCCCTGGTATATGCCTGAACTTTATTGTCTCTTTTTCCTTGCTGGGTTTATTATCTGGTCCTCCTTTAATTAGGTCAAATGTAGTCCCTCCCATCTTGTTTACATCCGATTGAACACTAAGTGGTAAACATCTAAGTCACTAGGTCTTTTCAATGCAACATCTTTTACGTGCGACTCTTTAATTACACATATTGAATTATACCAGAAGGGAACCAAAGGTAACTACAGAAATAGTTAATGCAAACAATGTTTCAGTTTTTATTTCTTTTCCCATGCTTCCAAAACCTCTTGAAATACCCCCACATTCCTTAACCCATCAAGGAACTAGTTATCTCTCCCTCCATGCCACCTACTCATCTGACTGCTTGCACAAACCTGTTTGGCAACATAAAACACTTCCTTACGAAACATACACAGATACCTCATGCCCTCTTCTACTCTCACCTACTAAAAATTCCCCGCATCTCCTTATTGCTGGCGATATCCAAATCCAGGTCCCCCTCAGAAAATCCCCACAATCACATTTATCACCCACTACCGATCTCCTTCTACAAATTTCTGCAACCCCTTAAACATGAAAAACATGACCCCGACTGCATTGATCCCTCTTGCAGGAGCATTATGGAATGCTCTGTCTGTCTGTAACAAACTCTCTTACATTCATGACCTCTCCATCTCTCACAATCTTTTCTTTTTGGGTCTAAAAGAAACAAGGCTGACACCCTCTGACATTGTCTCCCCTGCTGCACTCTCTTGTAGCGGATTTCATTTCACGCACACACCTTCGGCCCGGCTGAAAACATGGTGGAGGATTTGGTTTTCTCCTATCAGACAGCTTCTCCTACAGCCCAAATCCACTGCCACCCTCCATTATGCTCCCTTCATTTGAAGTACACGCTGTTCGCATCTACTCTTACTCAAACCTACAAGTAGCTGTCATTTACCACAGCCACCATATTTCTTGAGTACGTCAACACCTGGCTTATACACTTTCTTTCTGCTGACATCCCCACTATCATCATGGGTGACTTCTACATCCCCACTGACACTTGCCACTCAGCCGCCTCTAAGCTTCTAGCACTATCTTCCTCCTTTGGCTTTGCAGTGGTCCTCCACTCCCACCCACAGAGATGGTCATAATCTGGATCATATCTTTACCCACCTCTGCTTCCTATCTAACCTTTCTAACTCGCTTCTCCCCCTATCTGACCACAACCTACTCACCTTTTCTTTACTGGTCTGTTCCACTGCTCACCTGGTCCACACACTAACACCCCCCCACAGGAACCTTAAACATCTTGACTTCCGATTGCCTTCTGACTCTCTTCTACCACTCTCTACCATATGTTCCCTCCAGGATACAGATGCTGCCACCACTGTGTATAACACCACAATAAGTACAGCTCTGAACTCTGTTGCCCCCCCCCACACACAACAAAACCCAAAAAATCAACAGACAACCCTGGCACACTAGCATGACCAAAAAACCTCCAGAGACAAGCTTCCAGAGCTGCTGAGCGATGATGGAAGAAATCCCATTCTAAGGATCACTTCACCACATACAAGCAATCCCTCCTCATTTTCAAATCCTCGCTTGCTGATGCAAAACAGGCCTACTTCTACTCCTGTTTCACAACCATAAGCAACTTTTAACTCTCTTCTCCATCCCTTCTCCATCCCACTGAGCACATACTTTAATCAAAAGATTGTCAACATCAGAGAAAGCTTCAGTGTCACAGTCTCCCTAGGCCCTCTACAAAACTACTCAGTCCTCTTCTCCCAAAACCTGCTTCTCCACCCAGGGCCGCAGGCACGTGCCCTCAGGTCTAGAACAGATTGCTGAACAGTGGGGAATCTGGCAGTGTTACTGAAGAGTATACTCTTCCTGGCTTAGGAGTCCCTGCTCTGACTCCATATATGGATATGTCCATATATGGAGTCAGTGCTATGAACATTAAGGGGTATCCCCAAGCATTGTCGGTATACTTAGGGACACCCTGTGTATTAAAGTCTAATTTAGCCTCTATTTCTGAAATGTTTCTGCTGGGATTTTAACTCACAACCCTCTACATAAAGGCAAGAACCTTAACCACTGAGCTATAGAGCTTAATGCTAAGTTGTGGCAGAAAAACCTCTTAGTAGTTTCTCATGTATTAGGTATTCCTATAAAGCAGAAGCATAATTTTATATATTTTTTAGTAATTGTAAAAAAATGTATGGCACAAAATAAATGTGTAATTACTAAAAAAAATATATAAAATCATACTTCTGATATACAGTACAGACCAAAAGTTTGGACACACCTTCTCATTCAAAGAGTTTTCTTTATTTTCATGACTATGAAAATTGTAGATTCACACTGAAGGCATCAAAACTATGAATTAACACATGTGGAATTATATACATAACAAAAAAGTGTGAAACAACTGAAAATATGTCATATTCTAGGTTCTTCAAAGTAGCCACCTTTTGCTTTGATTACTGCTTTGCACAGTCTTGGCATTCTCTTGTTGAGCTTCAAGAGGTAGTCACCTGAAATGGTTTGCCCTGTCAGGTTTAATAAGTGGGATTTCTTGCCTTATAAATAGGGTTGGGACCATCAGTTGCCTTGTGGAGAAGTCAGGTGGATACACAGCTGATAGTCCTACTGAATAGACTGTTAGAATTTGTATTATGGCAAGAAAAAAGCAGCTAAGTAAAGAAAAATGAGTGACCATCATTACTTTAAGAAATGAAGGTCAGTCAGTCTGAAAAATTGGGAAAACTTTGAAAGTGTCCCCAAGTGCAGTCACAAAAACCATCAAGCGCTACAAAGAAACTGGCTCACATACGGACCGCCCCAGGAAAGGAAGACCACGAGTCACCTCTGCTGTGGAGGATAAGTTCATCCGAGTCACCAGCCTCAGAAATCGCAGGTTAACAGCAGCTCAGATTAGAGACCAGGTCAATGCCACACAGAGTTCTAGCAGCAGACACATCTCTAGAACAACTGTTAAGAGGAGACTGTGTGAATCAGGTCTTCATGATAGAACATCTGCTAGGAAACCACTGCTAAGGACAGGCAACAAGCAGAAGAGACTTGTTTGAGCTAAAGAACACAAGGAATGGACATTAGACCAGTGGAAATCTGTGCTTTGGTCTGATGAGTCCAAATTTGAGATCTTTGGTTCCAACCACCGTGTCTTTGAGCGACGCAGAGAAGGTGAACGGATGGACTCTACAAGCATGGAGGAGAAGGTGTGATTGTGTGGGGGTTCTTTGCTGGTGACACTGTTGGGGATTTATTTAAAATTGAAGGCATACTGAATCAGCATGGCTACCACAGCATCTTGCAGCGGAATGCTATTCCATCCGGTTTGCGTTTAGTTGGGCCATTATTTATTTTTCAACAGGGCAATGACCTCAAACACACCTCCAGGCTGTGTAAGGCTATTTGACCATGAAGGAGAGTGATGGGGTGCTGCGCCAGATGACCTGGCCTCAATCGAGATGGTTTGGGGTGAGCTGGACCGCAGAGTGAAGGCAAAAGGGCCAACAAGTGCTAAGCATCTCTGGGAACTCCTTCAAGACTGTTGGAAGACCATTTCAGGTGACTACCTCTTGAAGTTCATCAAGAGAATGCCAAGAGTGTGCAAAGCAGTAATCAAAGCAAAAGGTGGCTACTTTGAAGAACCTAGAATATGACATATTTTCAGTTGTTTCACACTTTTTTGTTATGTATATAATTCCACATGTGTTAATTCATAGTTTTGATGCCTTCAGTGTGAATCTACAATTTTCATAGTCATGAAAATAAAGAAAACTCTTTGAATGAGAAGGTGTGTCCAAACTTTTGGTCTGTACTGTATATGAAAGCATAATATGTGGGAAACTACTACTAGCCATAATATATGTTCCCTGGTGACCCCCATACATTTTTTATAGTTATGTCTACGGAGATTTGTTGGGGTTCATTTGAGGGACAATCTGTCTATTTTGACAATACCATTTTGGGGTGTGTATGATTTGATAACTCTTTATTAAATTTTCTTGGGAGATAAAGTGAAAAAAACGACAATTCAGCTTTTTTTCTGTTACATCCTTTACCATATGGGCTATTTTTTTATATTTTAATAGTATAGGTGTTTTTGCATGCGACAATGCTATAATGTTATTTTTTTGTTTGTTTATTTTCATTTTGGGGAAAGTGATTTAACTTTTAATTTTTTTATATATATTTTCAAAACTTTTGTTTTAACTTTTTATATTACTTTTCATCAGATTGCAACTTATACAGAATAATGGAAATTGCTCCATTATTCTGTCTAGAAATCACTATATTACAGTTCAGTGCTGCCACCTAGTGGCCTGAGCTGGGATATAATAATAATGAGTCTGGACGCCTAATACAGGCTGCAGCTCATTTTTAGAACAGGGGGCTTTCCCGGTGTATGCCTGTATCGGCCAGGTGAGGGAGGGTCTATTGCTGTGCAGTCCTGGGGTACATGCTGTATGACGACCGGCTCCATTCCTATATATTTTTGTGAGGGAGGGGCGCTCATTCCTGTGAGGGGAGGGGGCATGTGGTGTATTCTGGGGACCATGAGGGTGCAAATCTGTGTGTGGGGCTTTATGGGGTGTAAATCTGTGAGGGAGGGCCGGAATCGACTACATGTGACTGTGTTATTACATTTATTACAAGATTTAGGGCCCCTTTTAATTTTATCCAGGTCACATTTTGTCTAAAACTGGCCCTGGGCCCACTGTACAGTGGCGTGCCAAGGAAGGGGAGGGGGACGTCAGACCCCGGGTGCAGGCTCTCAGGGAAGGGGTGCCTTTACATCAATACAGACAAAACTCATTGCTGAAGCACAGGGGAGTCATCTCCCTGCGCTCCTTCTCTCATCCAGACCCGGCCCAGCAGTGATATTATGACATATTATGACATGACTCACTGCTGCGCCGTGGTGCAGGGAGATGAGCTGCAGTAAGTGAATGAAATGACTGTGCTCCAGCAATGATGACTATGTTATCGGGTCATTACACTATAAAGGGCCAGGGTTATTAAACTGTGTGAGGGGGCCATTGGGGGAATGGGTCATTATATTGTGTGAGTGCCCCCAATGACCCCCCATACAGTATAATGACCCCCAGAACCCACATTCAGTATAATGACTCCCAGTGACCCCCATATAGTATATTGGGGGTCACTAGGGGTTATTATACTGTAGGAGGTCACTTTACTTTCTGGGGGGCACTGGAGGTCATTATAGTGTGTGGGAGCCTCAGGGGGACTTGTCACATGAACCTGGAGCCGGCCCTGTCTCCACCATTAAAGAAGAAAACCTTTCCACCCTACTCTTCAGATCACATCTCACCACCTGTGCACTTGGCCTAATCCCATACCACCTTATCCCCAACCTCACCACAGTATTTATCCCAGCCCTAATCTATCTCTTCAACCTATCAATAATCACCGGTGTCTTCCCCTATGGTTTTAAACATGCTACCATTATGCCCATCCTCAAAAAGTCTTCCCTTGTCCCATTTACTTTCTCCAGTTATTACCCCATATCTCTTCTCCCATATGTCTCAAAGCTACTTGAACAACATGTCCATTCTTAACTGTCTTATCACCTCTCTTCCTGCTCCCTCTTTGACTGACTACAATCTGGCTTCCGACTCTATCACTCGACTGAAGCTACCCTTACCAAAGTCACCAATGACCTGCTAATGGCCAAAACCAAAAACATTACTCTGTCCTGCTCCTCCTTGACCTGTCCTCTGCCTTTGACACTGTTGACCACTCCCTTCTGTTGCAAACTCTCTCAGCTCTTGGCATCACAGACCTGGCCCTCTCCTGGATCACATCATACCTCACAGACCGGACATTTAGCATCTCCCACTCTCACACCACCTCCTCATCTCATTCCCTCTCTGTTGGTGTCCCGCAAGGCTCTGTCCTAGCTCCCCTGCTCTTTTCTATCTACACCTTCGACCTGGGACAGCTCATAGAGTCCCATGGCTTTCAGTATCACTTTCATGCTGACGACACACAAATTTACCTCTCTGGTCCAGACATCACCACCTTTCTATCCAGAATCCCACAATGCCTATCTCCCATATCCTCCTTCTTCTCTTGCTTTCTAAAAACTTAACATGGATAAAACAGAACTTATCATCTTTCCTCCATCTTGCTCAACTCCCCCAACAGACCTATCTATCATGATCAATGGCTGAAAACTCTCCCCAGTCAACCAAGTCTGCTGCCTTGGAGTAACCATGGATTCTGCCCTGTCCTTCAAATTGCACATCCAAGCCCTTCCCACCACTTGCCGCCTCCAACTCAAAAATATCTCCTGCATTCGCGCATTCTGCAACCAGGAGTCGGCAAAAATACTTATACATGCCCTCATCATCTTCTGCCTAGACTATTGTAACATCCTCCTCTGTGGCCTTCCATCTAGCACTCACGCACCCCTCCAATCTATCCTCACCTCTGCTGCCTGACTAATCCACTTCTCACTCAGTTACTCCTCTGCTGTCCACAACTTGTCCCCTCTATACATCTGGAGACTTTTTAGACCAAGTCAACACCTTAAACAGTTTGTAACTGCTGTTAAGAAATTTGTTGCCATGAAGTGGAGTTTTTGGTTTGTAATATTCTTTAGGTAGGTGGAATGTGTCATAATAAGATCCACATAAATTCTAAGACCCCAGGTTTTCCAGCAGAGCATCTCGCTACAGTACCGATGCCAAATTTCCTTCTTCCTATAGTACATCTTGGTGCTATTTATTCCCCAGAATGGCATCCAGTCAGCCTCCATTGTCCAAGATCATGTGCCCAGAGTGGGCACTTTGACCTTTGGACAGGGGTAAGCATGGACACTCTGATTGATCTGCATCTATGAAGCCCCCTATGCCGCAAGCTGTGATGCACAATGTATGTTGACACCTTTCTTTCATAGCTAGCATTAGCTAATTATGCTCCAGTATGCTCTCTGTGATCAATTCACCGGTTGACCTTCCTTGGACCATTTTTGTCAGATACTGACTACTACATACTGGGAATGTCCCACAAGACTTGCCATTTGGGGATGCTCTGAACCAGTGACCTAACCATCACAATTTGTCCCTCAGATCCGTACAATTGCTCATTTTTCCTGCTTTCAACACATCAAATTTAAGAACTGACTGTTCACTTGCTGCCTAATATACCCCCTACCCCAAACCAGGTGCTATTGTTAATGATAGTTATTCACATCACATGTGGTTTTACACTGGGCATCCACATGTAGGCTTTTTAAAAAAGTTTCTGAAGCCAAAAGCCAGGAATGGATCATAAAGTAAATAAAGCAAGTAATCATAATGTCTGTAAAGCACTGTGGAATATGTCAGAGCTATATAAGTGAGTAAAATAAATATACATATGAGCCTTGTCATTTTTTACAAAGAGAGAAAGACCTCCACAGGGATCAGTCTTGGTAAGGGGATCAGGAAACTAATACTCCTCATTCCAGGACAGAAGCAACCGGCACTTATTCAACACACCTTACCCATTCTGTCCATTATAAGAGAGAAACCAATATGTCTGTGGAGTACTGAATCCCTTCATAGATGTATGCCACACATGAAATAATGATTGTGTTCAACTGAAATCTACTTCCTCGACAGGTTATGTAGCAATTGCAGAAATATACCAGTAATGTATCCCCCAAGGCATGTCAGAAATCCTGGATGGAATTATGGGTGCCAATTTAGGTTCGCTGTGATAAAACAGGTTGACACCAATAGTTTCCTTCCTAATAATAAAATGAATATAATGATATTCAGCTATGAAGGGAAACTAGAAATTGAAATAGACAAAGAAGACATTATTGCCCATTGGATTTAGCATACATTTTTTTTTATTCCAAGTAATGGTTATTATTACCTTTATGACGATATAGTGAACCTTTGCCTTCTGTATTATGATCTCAAATTAATATTTATTTGTAGGTGATCCGTATCTGATGTGTTTGCTTTACATGCAACTAATTGGTTCCTGTAACCACAGAACATGACTTAAGGCCAAGGTAAACGGTATCAGGTTTAGCAACACCTTGATCTGAGCCAATACTTCCCTAGGGAAAACTCTACTGGGTGTTGGTTACAGGATAAATTAGCAGTCCGAAGCAACTACTGTATTTTGTATAGAGCACAAAAATATCATTTTTCAATTGTGTAAAAAGTAAAAATAATGCATTATTACTGTATACCAAAATATTAGTTATCAATGACTTGAATACTGTAAACCAAATATAGAAAGGATTTTTTTCACTTTCACTGGTCTATGATTAAAGGGGTTGTTCGGGTTCGGAGCTGAACCCGGACATATCCCCATTTTCACCCCTCCGGCACCTCGGACATGAGCATCGGAGAATTTGTTTATTTTTTCACACTGCTAGGTGGAGGCTTCCACCTAGCAGTGTTGCCGGTGACGTCACCGGCACTGATGGGCGGGCTTTAGTGCTGAAGCTCGCCCATCAGTGCCGGTGATGTCACCAGGCTCACTGCTAGGCAGAAGGCGGAAATCTCCACTTATCAGTCCCCATAGAGAGCCCAGTACATCACCGGATATTCCCTCAAAAAAATAGCCTTTTCCCTGCATGATTCAGCGCAGAGCAAAGGAGAGTATTGGAGCACGAAATGCTCCATTGCTCATATCAGGGGGGCTGCCAGGGTGAAAATGGGGATATGTCCGGGTTCAGCTCTGAACCCAGACAACCCCTTTAAGACATGACAGGATATGTAAACTGAAAAAATGTTCAGTAATGCATTTAATTTCTAACCTTAGTCGATGGTCTGAGATTTTTATACTTTGAGCTCCTATGCCTTCCCAAGTTGCAGCTACAGGCAGCAAGAATTTTTTCTGGATGTGCAAAAGAAGCAGGAGATTTTCAACAATGTATCAGAAATATAATATTAGAAACCATAGTCACCTCACCAATCCTTCTCTGCTCCAATTCCGTTGGCCCTCACTGGTCTCTACTTCCTGGTCTCTACAGGAAATGCCCGCTCAACCAATGTCGACTTGGCACAAGAAAGTACAGACCAGCAGAGACTGAGCAGTGAGGACAGTGGAGTATTGCTAGTTATACTTTTTATATAGAAGTCTGAGTCTGCTTATCCTGTTGAGCAATCCCTTTAATCAACATTACACTTTCCCAGGAGACTTGGTCACTCTTAAAGCCTTATTTTTGTTTCGAGTATAGTGCATAATATGCCGTACAGTAAATCAAACAGATCATCATCGGGGACTTTATTTAGACTTGTACGTGATGTTAACAGTTGTGGTTGAGAATTTTGTAACAATTTCCATGACTTTAAACAAAATTTGACTAGTTTTCCGTTAACAAATATCACGCATGTATATGAAATGTCAACCTTTAGGCTACAAGCACACGACCGTATGTGTTTTGCCGTCCGCAAATTGTGGATCCGCCAAAAAAACGTATGCAATCCATTTTTTGGGGGGGGATCCTTTGTAACAATGCCTAAAACGGACAAGAATAGGACATACTGATGGGGACAGCACACGGTGTGCTGTATGCATTTTTTGCATACCCATTGAAATGAATGGGTCCGCATCCTATCCTCAAAAAAAAACATAACGGACACAGAAACAAAATATATTCGTGTTCATGTAGCCTTAGTTGACACATCAAACATGAGAATTATTTTCTCACAGTGAACCTACCGATGAGGGGACACTTACATGGAAACTAGATTTAAAAAAAAAAGGTGAAACTCGAAAAATTAGAATATTGTGCAAAAGTCCATTTATTTCACTAATGCAAATTAAAAGGAATTGCATTAATGCAGCTTAAAATTAGAATTTTGTGAAAAGGTTCAATATTCTAGGCTCAAAGTGTCACACTCTAGTCAGCTAATTAATCTGTACCCCCTGAGTAAAGGGTACCTAAAATTGTAACTTTGGGGTTTTCATAAGCTGTAAGCCATAATCATCCAAATTATACCAAATAAAGGCTTGAAATATCTCGCTTTGCATGTAATGAGTCTCATATGTTAGTTTCACCTTTTAAGTTGCATTACTGAAATAAATGACGTTTCCACGATATTCAAATTTTTTGAGTTTCACCTGTATGATTTAAGGGCCCTTTACACAGGCTGAGAATCCACCAGATAATGCATTTGGCAGTGTAACGGTGCCGCCGATTACCCGACTAACAGGGGAAATGCTCGTTTTTCGGGTAATTGGATCGCTTGTTCAGACACCTAAATTGTCATTTGCCAGCAGCAGATCTAGCTATCTAAACACGCTCTGCTGCCGGCAAACAACGATTCTGTATGGGGACAAGCAATGGCATTAGCGCCACACTGTGGAGGAGATTGCTGCATGTAAATGCAACAGTCTCCTACACTGAGAAGCAGGCGATTGCCAGGAAGGAAAGCTTCTCTTTCCGACAATCACTTGCTAAATTGTCCTGTCTAAAGTGCTCTTTACAACACAATAACATGAACAAATAATTTCATCTGAAAAAGATGCTGCTTTTTTTCACATGTACATTGACTGTTCTGTGTATCAACTATCAACGTGAAAATAAGTGTTAATAAGGGTGCATTCACACGACCGCATTCGTTTTGTGGTCCGAAAATCTTGAATCCTCAAAATATGAATGATGTCCATGTGCATCCCACTTTTTGCAGGCCCCATTGACAAAATGCCTATTCTTGTCTGCAAAAGGGACAAGAATAGGACATGCTGGCTTGGCCGCAAGGATGCAGATAGTGCATGGACGACATCCTTGTGCTGTCTGCATTTTTTGCAGCCCCATAGAAATGAAGGGGGTCTGCGTGCGATCTACCGATCGGATCCTGACCAAAAATACGGTCATAGAATACGCCCTAATGTCAGCTCATTCAGGGTCAGACAAAAGTTCCTGGGGCCCACCAAAGAAATTATGGGGGAAAAATAAATAAATGACCAATAGGGAAAATCAGAAGACTTCCATTATGGCTTGAACATAGCCCTCTCCAGAGGTGTCTACGTCTTGTGTTTTGGGAGTTTGACATTTTTGACACACAAAAAAACCCTATATATACCCATACACGTATATTTTTCTAACTTGGACATATGTCGCATTGTAAAAATGTGACCCAACACTTAACACTCATAGGCATCTTCATGCAACTGTGCATCAAAACAGTTATCTGCTGCCCAGAAGCAGTGCAGGTCTATGAGAACGAGCGATCACAATAGCAACTGCTCATTCTCATACTGTGGAGGTGATCACTGCCTGTAAATGCAGTGCTTCACCTCCACTTAATGAGCAGCTGACTGTTGGGAAGGAATGCTTTGATCCCTACAATTGATTGCTCCTCAGCCCATCTAAATCCAGCTTTAGATGTGACAGTCAGAGAACACTGATAAGGGAGGTGATAACATGAAGCAAAGTTCCTGTATCACACCTCTGGTGTCACTGCAGGCTGTAGGGAGTTTAGAGTAACAGACTGCGTTCTGTCATCTGCTCTCACAAATTTCCCACATATTTTAGATAAAAACACAAATTCGTCAACAGCTATCCCTCCTGACCCTCCTGATACACGTGCACATTCAGTTCAGCTGAAGATGCACATGTTATGTATGGGGAGAGCGGAGTAAGATGCTGCATGACATTTCTGGTGGTAACATCTCCCCGACAAGAAAAGAATAGGGCATGTTGAAATCAACCCAATCCGCTTCAGTGGAGCTTGTGTATTTCTGGTGCCTATTTCTGACTCCAGAGCTACAATGAAACAGCTGATCATTGGGGGCACGGGGTGCTAGGCCCCCGCAGATCTGATATTGATGGTCAATCCGGAGGATAGGTCATCAATATCAAAATTCTATAAACCACTTCAACATAAATAAAATAATGTTTTGAGACTGGAAACTTTTCACTAAGTAATGACAAAAGATACTTTTGCTAGTTATTTCATGATACTTATGGCTAGTAGTAATTTGTTAAGTAACTAGTGAGTTAATGAACGCTGGTTTTCCTGTAGCTAAAACTCTGTGCATACAACCAAACACCTTTGTTTACCTTAGATCCGATTATTTGACCTAAGGATACACCATAAATCCTCATTAGCTACTGTTTGTTATACATTGTATACGTTTGTAGATTTGCGTGTGTCACGTATGTGTCACGGCATGGGAAAAAAACATTACATTTTCTTCATAACAAAAGGGAAAAACGAAGTAGAAACAGGAAGGGACCCTGAAGTATCAAATGAGAGGGGGTAGTAATTGGTAAAGTGAGCAAGTTGTTTTGTCTTGTTTATTACACCAAGCAGAGACTTTGGGGCACATTTACTAAGACCGGCGTTTTAGATGCTGGTCTTAAAAAAAGCTCCTGGCCTATTCATAACTTCGGCGTATCCAACGCTGCTTCTAAACGTAAGATGGGATTATTATGGTCATCCCTGTTGTGGATCCCTCAATATTATTGCCAAGCCTCGGGTACCCGGTATGGTTTTAACCAGACTTTTGTCTGAGGCTCAGTGACAATGTCATGCTGGATTATGGAAGTGCGTCCAGGGAGGTCCGAGAACACATCCGTGTTCCGACTAATGATCTCCCTGGCTTCCTGAGCCTGTTTAGAAGCTGTCAACAATTTTTACTGTGTCAACTGCTTCTCTTGCATCAGACCGAGGATCCTGAACCTTTTCTCCTACAAAACCTGGCAGCGGGCTGTCATCAGTAGAGGACTCCCTATCTTTCCTTGGTTTTAGTAAATCCACATGGTACACCTGCTCTGGCTTTCGCCGCCCCAGCTGGTGTACCTTGTAATTTACCTCTCCCACTTTCTAGAGTACCTCGTATGGCCCCTGCTACCTTGCTTGGAACGTACTGTCTATGGTTGGCACGAGAACCAAAACCCGATCACCCGGGTTAAAGTTCCGGACCCAAGCCTACTGATTATAGACCCTACTCTGGGCTCACTGGGCTGCCTCCATATGCTCCCTGACCAGAGGCAATACTGTCTCCATTCGTCCTTGCATCTGGGTGACGTACTTAATAACACTTTTGTGCTGTGTGGGTTGTTGTTCTTCTTTGGCTATGTCCAACAGACTGCGAGGGTGTCTGCCATATAGCAGTTCGAAGGGCGAGAACCTAGTAGAGGCCTGGGGCACCTCTCCCACTACAAACATGAGAAAGGGCGGAAGAAGGTCCAAGTCCGTCCCACACTTGTTGTATGTTGCAGTGGCACTGCCTCCGGGTACCGTGTGGCGTAGTCGAGCACAACCAAAATGTGTTGGTGCCCTCTAGCGGACTTCGGTACAGGGACCTCGATAATCGGGAAAGGCACCAGGGGGCTCTGAAAATGTGGCTGCGGGCTATTTATCTGGCAGGTTGGTAAGACTTACAAAACTCTTCTACCTCTCTGAACACCCTGGGCCAGTAGAACCACTGTAGTATCCGGTCCCGTTTTTTCTGCCACCTCAAGTGACCCCCAAGAACATGTTGGTGGGAAAGCTCCAATACAAGCTTGCGATCCGCCTTGAGCACCACCAGCTGTTCAATATGCTCACCCTGTAGTTGGTTTACCCGATACAGCATTTCCTGGTGAATGACAAAATGGGGAAACATGGACTCGGCCCCAGGTTTTTGAGGTTCACCATCAATTATTACAACATTCCCCCAGGCCCTGGATAAGGTTGGGTCCCGGTGTTGTGCGGTTCCAAAATTTTCACCTTAGGCATTTGGGTCTGCCAATTCACGACCCGGGGGCAAGTCCTCAACGTCTCCTACCAACACACTAATCGGGGTTGTCTCCCCCTCTTCCACCGAAGTGGCAGTCACCCCTACTGCTGGCCCTTCGGTCTTGGGTTCCCAGGGTTCTGGCCTCCCGCCCAAGCTAGACCACTCTGCTGAAGTTACCTGGGGCATCAAAAACTCTCACAGTTGGCCACAAGGCCGGAAAGCCCGGAAAGTCTCTCCCTATTATTAGTTCATAAGGTAAAGTGGTGGCAATGGCCACCTCGTGGGTCCATTTGCCGCCTCCCGTAGATAGAGACACCAGGGCGGTGGGATAGTCCTTTAAAAGGGTTTCTACCACCTTATTTGGACCTAATTAGCTCTCAGACACTAGCGATCTGCTAGTGTCTGCTCTACCTAACCATGCTATTGTAATCCCTTTGTGTGCAGCCATTACACTAAAAAAACAACTTTTATTGCTATGCAAATGAGCCTCTAGGTGCTATGGGGGCGTCTTTTCAGCACCTAGAGGCTCCGTCTACTCACCCTGTATTCCGCCCCGCTCGTCCATCAAGCCCGCCCATCTCCTTTAGATTGCCAGCCTCCATCTCATTCATTCACCGAATTCTCGCTGCTGCGCCGTGTGCATCTGTATTCAGTGCAGGCACAGTGACTGAACGCTCCCAGCGCCGGCATCTCCACTGCACTTGCGCCATTTACGTCAGAGTGCTCCGAGGAACAAGCGGCGCAGGCGCAGTGGAGATGCCGTCGCAGGGAGCATTCAGACAGTCACTGCGCCTGCGCTGAATACAGACGCACACTGCGCAGGCGCAAGAATTCGGCAAATGAATGAGATGGAGGCTGGCAATCTAAAGGAGATGGGCGGGCTTGACGGACGAGCGGGGCGGAATACAGGGTGAGTAGACGGAGCCTCTAGGTGCTGAAAAGATGCCCCCCTAGCACCTAGAGGCTCATTTGCATAGCAATAAAAGTAGTTTTTTTTTGTGTAACAGCTGCACACAAAGGTCTTAGAATAGCATGGTTAGGTAGAGCAGACACTAGCAGATCGCTAGTGTCTGACAGCTAATTAGGTCCAAATGAGGTGGTAGAAACCCTTTAAATCTCCATGTATGCACACCACCCCGATTTTCTGGCCAGTATACTCGTCGGGCCGCACCAGGGTAGCTCTTACCAGGGACACCAGACTTCCTGATCCTAACAAAACCACTGCCAGAGTGTCTCCCACTTCTACCTAGCATAGGTGGTTATTGTCTATAATCTCTGGGATACCTGATGCACACTGCTTCCTGGCGTACGAGTTGCGGTATCCATAGTTAGTCTCTATGGGTTCGCCCGATGGGGACAGTCGACCCATACGTGGCCAGGCTCCTGACACCGCCAGCCTACTATTGGTGCTGGGTCTACAAGGGGTACACCCCAGGCGGGCTTGGTTGGCACAAGTCTCTGGGTCTGGGATGGAGATAACGGGGGTTTGACTGCCCCCTCCCAAATGAACCCCCTTTCAAATTCCTGGTAGCCTCATAGCGTTCCACCAGGTCCACCATCTCAAGGGCATTACCAGGAGACACCTGGCCGATCCAGTACTGGAGGGGGTACGGCAAAGCTCTCCAGAACACATGAGCAAACAGACGGTCCAACATAGCAGTGGGACTCAGGTTGCAGCCATTTTTGCAACAGATGAAATAGGGTACAATTCATAGGCCATCAAGAAAAACGCAGCTGGCACTGCTGGGTGTGTATAACGTCTAATAGACCCTTTAATGCACGAGACAAATAGCGACAAAATAGAAACTTGTGGGTTAGAAGAGAAGGTAGTGGCACTCACCATTAAATAAACTTTGGCAGCTTTATTGAAGATAAAAAAGGTCAGGCTACAGCAGTTGTACGCACCTTGTGCTTTGTCAAGCCTCATATAGTAATAGGGTATAATACTGTGGCCTTGCGGGCCCAGCCGCGTTAAACTCCAACTGATGCACCCCCAATACACTCACTAATACACTCACCCCCAATCTCGCCAGGATCTGACCCTTTACTGTCGGGTAATCAGCCGCTTGATTATTTGGTAAGTCAAAATACACCTGCTGGGGTCCAGACGCCAGGAACAGAGCAACGGCCTCAGCCTATTGCTCTCGGGGTAGCTTCTCCATCACGGCCACCTTCTCGAAGATCGCCAGATAGGTCTCGACGTTGTCTGCGGGGGTCATTTTGGGGATCGCCTCATGGACCGCTATCCGGGCATCGTGGACGCTCGGGGATGCTCCTGATGTCTGTAAAGCCATCACATGTAACAGCAGCTGGTTTGTTTCCTGCAGTTGTTTATTGGCCTCCCCCTCTTGCAGGTTAGCCTCCATGAGGGTCTTCATGATAGCCTCCATTTTGTCGAGGGACATGGTTTGCAATCTCGCTGGTTTGATGTAAGACATACAACCGTGCCCGAAGAAACAAAATTATTTCGGCCCGCACGCCAGCCTCACTGCAATGCCCGCATCCTCCATCAATTGTGGGGATTCGCTCTGGTAGGCAGGTTAGCGGACACAGTATAGAGGCAACAACAAAGTCTTTGAATTAAACAGTTCAGTGTTTATTCACACATTAAGTAAATGACAAAACAAAAAGTCTGCTTCGAGGAAAACAGTCACCTTGTGATTCTAGTGTTCGTTCACACCATGCAGCAAAGAAGAAGTCCTTGGACAAAGCCGAATCCAACTGCTTTCACACCAACAAGGTAGCAGGCCTTAATCCAGGCCCAAACTCCCAGGTCCCAACACAGAGTCTGACAGAGCTTCACTGTCAGAGAGGAGTAATGCATTCACAGCTGAAACTGATGGCTGTTTTTTTTAATAGGCCAGTCAAGACCCGGCCTGGAACGTGGGGAGAAGTCACCCACCCATCACTTTGGCTACTCCCAGTAAGAGCTGTTCCGGATACTAAAATAGCAAAGTGTCAATCAGCATTAGCTGCCGCTGACACCTGAAAATACTGGTTCTTACTTCACCGAGGCCAGGAACCTTGGTGACACATACCTTCCGTCAACGACGGACCCTTGCGCATTCCTACATTATGTATATAATTTCCACACCTAAAACAACCAACGTAAAATAGTAAATCCAATTTAATAATTTTTTTGGGTGTTAGTTTGCTTATTTAAAAATAAGATGGATGGGAGACCGCCACTGGTCCCTACAATGAGGGGAGAGAAGCACTCGCATAACACGCTCTCTCTCCTCACTGCTGAGGGCACAATTGAGATGGGCCGAGGAGAGAGAGAGTACACTCTTTCCTCATTCAAAAGATCAGTGGTGGAGGGGGGTCTCAGCACTCAGACCTCCACTGATCTAAACTTTTGATTTGTCTCTATAACATATCAAACATTTTTGGAAAAGTTAATAACCCTTTAAATGCTGATTAACTATCTTTTCCACCAGTTGCTAAGTTGGGTGAAGATGCAAAAGTGTCAGTCACAAAAATGGCATAAAAAAGGAAACAGAAGAGAACAGCGAATATAGGGACTTCGAGAGGTTGGAGACGGGCCCACTAGTGGTGGAGACTGAAAATGGGGATCTTGACTGGTGGATTCCGTTATTACAGAGAAAATTATGTGCCCAGCAATTTTCAACTAGAAAATGATGCTTAACAAATATGTAGAATGCTTATGATGCAAGTGGGGATGCTTTAAATCTGCTTTAGGTAGCTATAATGCTATAGTCATTTCTTTTGGCAGTAAGTATAAAAATAAAAAGGTTTAATGGGTGGCTTTAAAAAGAGAAGCGCAATCAACACACCAGTAAATGCACAACAGCAACCTTAACCCCTTAGTGATGAGCCTGTTTGGGCCTTAATGACTAAGTGATTCAGTTGGGGTCTAACACCCGGCACCCCACCAATCCGCTGTTTTAAGAAGCCACTGTACCCTGGTGAGTGCTGTGGCCTTTTCCTAAGCCAGTAACGTCATATTCATGAGTCGCATGATCTAGTTGAAGCTCAGCACCATTTAAATGTATGGGCCTAAGCTGCAATACCAAGCACAGCCACTAGGCAATGTACGGCACTGTGCTTAGTAAGCTATAATAAGGCCGCAGTGCTCACTGGAGTGCTGCAGACTCTTCAAACAACTGATCTGCAGGTGTGCCAGATTTCGGTACCTCACCAATCAGATATTGATGACCTGAGGATAGTTCATCAATATAGAAGTCCCTGAAAACCCCTGAGGGATTTATCTATCTGTAAATGACAGGCATCATATCAACTGACTACTGCAAAGAAAGAGTGGTGTCTAAATTTAAAATCTTTTGCTAATAAAAGTGGTAGCATGATTTAATGAAGGCTAAAATTTGTCAAGACATGCTTTATTTTTTGTGAAGAGGTAAGCAAAAGTTTGTAAAAAATAAAATAATAGCAATGAAACCTTTAAAACAAGTTCCTTACCATACCTTACTTCCCTAACACCTTGGGCCCCCATTGGCAGAATGAGGGGGCAGGGGTACTAATATCATTTGAATTATTGTGTGTTAGATTTTATTTATTTTATTAGCCCTTGAATATTATTTTCTCCTGGCAAAATGGAGCAATTTTCAAAACTCACAACAGTTCTAGTTTTTACATTTTAATCTAGCACCATTTCTAAGTGAGTCGGTTGGTAAAATTCATCTGCTGTACGGTGAATCCTTTTATAGACAGCCACTAAAATTACTGTGGTAAACCCCTCAAAGAAGAGACCAAATTTAGAAGGTACGAGAATGAAAAATCTGTCCCAGATCTTGGCTAGAAGGAGATGCACTTCCCAAAGAGTTTTAGAGATATTTCAATGTATATTCCATATACAAATGTTCACTAGAAATCCACACAATCAAAAGTAACTTGGATCTTTTTTCTTGTAAGGAACATTAATTATGTTTAATGTCTTTCATAAATTAATCAAACCACCTCCCATAATACAAACATCCTTGGACAGTTGAACACAATAGGACATCACATACATTGGCAGTGCCAATATCCTCCACACTGACTCCACCCCGTTTTATTCAACATTATCAACACCATATCTAGGCTTATACTATAAAAGGATCAGATAAGTCTCCTACCATCTGTTCCTCCTACTACAATCCCCAGTTCGGTGTCCAGTAAACCGAACTGCACGCAACATGGGGACAAATAGGAGGCTACTGATATCTATAGGAGGCTTCCTGATATTACTAACCTGTATCCATGCACACGGTAAGTGTCCAGTGGTAAAAGGTTATCCAAATATATGTTTCTACTGCTATATATGTTTACAATCGACTAGATCATAAGCTGTTGTCTGGCAGAATATGTCTATGAATCATGCGAGTATAGAGTTTGGGAAGGAGGTCTTACAAAGTTCAATTTTTGGGTTAAAGACACACACCATGTATGGGGAAAAATTGTGTTCTGATAATGTAAAAAGCTCAATATCACATTTCAGTTTTCTAAAATGTTAGACAATACTTTACAAGAAACCAGTCTTTCTTTTATATTGAACATAGGGTTCTGAGTCATTTATCCAGAATTACCATTATTGTTAAAGTGTCTAAACATCTAAGCAACAAATGTTGTGGGGGTAAAAAAAAGTAATATTTTTACATAATTTTGAATAAGTGTAATAAAAACAGGCAAGCCAGTATCCACATACTTCTATTGGCTTAAGGGTGTTTTACATACGGTATTGACTGGCTGCACGATCGCACTTATGCGTAATTGTTCCTGAACTTCATCAAGTGTAAAGGTGCCCAGTGATTGAATGATGAGATTCTACAGTAGTTTGTCATCCATTGCATTTTCATTTTATGACCTTGTGTAGACAGATAATATGCTAGCGACACTAATGTAATGTAAATCTAACTAAGGAAGTGGAGTAAATGATCGCACCCCTCCAATAAACGTAACATAAAAATAAAATTAAACAAGACTCCATTAGGACCTCTGCTGCAGACCCATTATAATCAGTGAGGTCTGTAGGTCAGTTATCTGCTCGAACCAGCACTTCCAGTATTTTCTTAGAAAGGAGTAGAACAATGGAAATCAATAATGGCCATGTGGGCATAGACTTAAAGGCCCTTTACACTGGCTGACAATTGAACAGATCATCACTACTAGTAACACTCGTTAGAGATGATCTGGCGATGTATATACACTGCCAATTATCTGATAAACGAGCAAAACACTGGTTCATCGGGTAATTTATCTTTTGTGCAGCAAAAAAGATAATTGTTTCCCAGTGACAGATCGTGCTGTATAAACACGATCTGCTGCCGGGAACGAGACAACGAGACAGTATGGGGAAGAGCTATGGCATTAGCGATCTCTACTCCCCATACTCTGGAGGAGAGCGGTGTATGTAAATGCATCTGTCTCCTCCGCTAGCAATCAGAAGATTGTCGCATCTAAAGGGACCATTACTTAGGTCTATGACCATGCCATATATACAGATATGGAGATGTTTTAGGCATACATATCGCATATTTAGGCTAAAGTTGAAGTTCTAGGAACATACAAACTACAGAAAATTAGTGCTAATTAAAAGTAATGCAACACTTTAGGTTGAAACAACTATTGGGTTACAAATTTAGCTATAGGGGGCAAACGAGAACATTTGGTGATCTTTAGCCTGCAATGTCTCCGAAAACGATTTTCCAACATAGTGAAAAATTCCTTTGAATTGTGCTATTAATCACTTTTGCCATACAATAAAAGCAAGATTGGACTAGTGATACACCAGCATACATATGGGCTATAAAACAAATATGGTCAGCTGTGGACAACCTGTACTGTATATGAGATCAGAATTACATAAAGTATAAAGCTTGTCAAATACTGCAGGAGCATGGAAGTTATGATGTATTATCCTGTCTGAGCCACAGGATGAACTGAACCATTTCAAAGATACAGGATTTATGCAATGATGATATTAGGATAATGCTGGATTAGCAGTGTTTACCAAGTCAAGTCTCCAGGGGATTACACGGAAAGGCAAAGTTTGTTTATTCCTTATGCAAACTTTGGTTTCAAAGGTTGAAGAGCAATCATATTTTCAAAGTTGTTCCACTGTGCTAAGTAAATATGCTAGGGATTATGGTAAGCTAACAACAAGGCAATCAGTATATATTAAATTATTATACATAGCGATGCAGACTTTTGAGAAATCAACTACAACTACTATTGCTATTACCAGCATTAATTAAAGCAACAGGATTCGCATGGTTCGTCCATATAACTAATAGCTTTATTTCAGCTATAGTGTATATAACCTGTACAGAGAATCTGGAGTACTTGTAGGAAACATAGGCAAGCATTGGGAGAATTTACAAGATCCACGCAGAGCTTGTTTAGTTCAGTCCTGCAATCATACTGCCCAACTTCTTACTAACATTCAATATCCAGCACTTGGTACTTTAGCAAGAAGTAGGGGACAAATGTGCGGCAATATGAGTGTACGATCGGACTACATTTTGGTTGTTTGTAGTCTGTTACTATAGAGACAAACAAGGTTCCATAGAAACTGTAAACACAAAATGAGATTTGTAAATAAAACAATATGCAGAGTTTCTTCTATTGTTATTTTAGATACAATAGATATTCAAATTGAGCCCCCAAAACTATGATTAGTCATTAGATGATTTTTCTATATTATTTTATTTTCATTTAATTCTAATATATTTTTTTCTCTCATTCAACCCACAGGTCAAAAAAGTTCAGGTGAGACATTTTAAGATTTAAGATAAAGGTTTATCAAAACTGATGAAAATGAAAGAATATAAGTTGCCGATATCAGTCAGTTAGATCTCTTCTTCCTTTTCCAATAGAGCATTTACATTGAGAGCTGTTATCTGATTTACCCCATGTATAACTGCTTTGCATGATGAATTATCCCTATTGGAAGAGGACTCTGATAAGATGTGGAGGCAGATATGCTCTTGGCTACTTTGTTCTATTGGATATTGCCATGTTCAGTATGTTACAACTTGCCAGCAGGATACATATTTGATGAAAAGTATTCAACTGAATAGACATCATGTGCATTCTTATGAAACATGTTTAGAACACACGCGGACACACAATGGTCATAGGCATGGGGGTGTATGAACATGTCTGCCGTGTATTTGGTTGTTTCCTCCACAAACGCCAAATGTAAAGAAAACTTGAGGTCTGAACACAGTTAGACAGCAGCTAAACTGAATTAAAGGGATTTTCTTATGTACATTTATCAACTATCTCCAGGATAGGTGACAAATGTATGATCACTGTGTGAATGGGGAAGTGGATGCATGACTACTGCTCCATTTGGTGTCTATAGGACTGACAGAAATATCCGAGCACAGCATTTGCCTAAATCTGACAGTCCCATATACAGTGACAGGAGTGGTGGCCGCATTAAACATGTGTCCATCTCTCATGGTCATAATATTCCCTTGACTTTTTAAAGGTTATACTCCATTTCCTATAAATTCTAATGATTAATATTATATATTAATATCCCCTTTGTGGGTAATTCGCCAATCGCTTTCATAACATGTAAATATTAACCCGCACTTGTGTACAGAGATCTGCTCCGCTTATCTTCATCAGGTGTAAGCTAAAAATCAATGTTTGTTTCTATGGACTTGTCCTACTGACTTAAGATATGTTTGATGCCAAGCCGCAGAATATATTCACTTGGCATTTATGGTTGTATTTGCATACCGTTTCCGTAATGTAATAATGAATCCTACATTATTTTTGAAACTACTACTAACGATTAATTTAGAAAAGGTATCTGGATGTACTGTAGCAATAAAGAATGATTCATGGCAATTCGATGATACTGACAGCTAATAAAAATACATCACTGCTCCCTCTATAAGGACAAGGAGGATAAATGCTCTGATAAAGTTGCCAGGTTGTCTCTTGATATATTTCTATTCTTACATTTTTTTTAGAAGAAGATTGGGATTCCGTTGAACAGGACTATGGACAGATGAATGTAGAAAGCGATTACTCTGGTGCGTACACATGCAAAAATCGAATATCTGTAATGATTGAGTTTCTGTACTGATCCGTGTAGTACATACTTAGTCTAACATAGTGCAAGGTGTGATATCTTCATGAAATGCAGGCACTCGGGGATAAGATTCACTTCTACATTTAGATAGCAAGCCTACCGTCTTCCAGCTGTAGTATGGTACACAAGTGGTTGACTAATCTGCGCAATGTCTTTTTTAAAATCACAGTTTGTCCCAGCGATACTAGCAACATGGATTCAGTTTTTTACCCACCCAATCTAACACTGGGGCACTGTGGCGTTAAACAGTTTCCATGAAAGGAGTTGTTGGCCTATCATATATCTGTTTCACCTAGCCACAAGATACACTATCTGATAAATGGAAGGTCACTGGGAAGTACACCACAAGAGTCCTCACAATCACTAGAACGGCAGTCCTAGGTCCTCATTCCTTTTCAGTTTGAGTCATGACGGTTGTCTCACTTCAGCAAGTGGCATTTATCATGGCACTTACTAGCGTAATGTGATTGTCCATTTTGCCTCCTTTGCTGGCTTGATTCATTTTCCCATCGCATTATGCACTGCTAGTTTTCAGGGGTTATGGCCACCACTGCAGTTCAAATTCAAAATGACAGGGTTTGCCTATCTGCTTCCACTGTCCTGGAGCATGACCACCACTGGATTGGATTATAAGGTGGTCCTAACCCCTGGAAACAAGCAGTGTATAATGTAATGTGGAAAAGTGAATCAAACCAGCAAAGGAGGCAACAGAAATCATCTGAAGGTAAATATCTGTTCAAAAAAAGGGATTTACGTCATTCATGCCAAACAGAAGATCTGCATCCCATTAATTGAAGCCAACAAGGCCACTGACTAGCTCACAGATTACGGCCTAAAAACGCCTTCACAGACCAACCGTTAATGACAAGTAGTTCTGAAAACAGAAATCTGAAATTCCTAATGCAAGCCCAGTTTATATGCAGGATGATATGTATTCCCATAGGTACAGTACACAGATGGTGCGTACACACATACCCAATGCAAAAGAAAAGCTAGTCAGATGAGTAATACGTGTTTAAGGCAGTGCTGCAAAACTCCAACGGATTATTGTTATCCATTATTATAATGGTAATATGTTATTAATAATGTGTATTCATATTCACTTTTCAGATGAAATACAGCAGACTGTCGGAGAGGACGATGAAGACATTCAGCAGACTGTCGGAGAGGACGATGAAGACATTCAGCAGACTGTCGGAGAGGACGATGAAGACATACAGCAGCATTCAGGTAAGATAATATCAAACATGAAATTGAATGCTAATGTCAAAACATGGTTATTTTGCTATGTGAATGTTCATTTCCGTTTGCCGACGATAGTGGAAGGCACACACTTCACTGCACATGTTCTAACAAATATTCACAAAGCATTACTAACCACCTAATCATTAGTGATGAGCGGCAGGGGCAATATTCAAATTCACAATATTTCACGAATATTTTGTAGAACATTCTTCATATATTCGTGAATTCGCAAATTCGAGATTATATTCTTGATTGCGAAAAATCAGCAATGTATTATTCGCGAAATACCGGCGTGGGGTAGGCAACTTTTCTATTGGTTGCTAGGGATGTTGCAAAGCTGTGACAAAGCCTTCTCATTGTCCCACAAGCTAGAAGAAGGGAGAGATGATCACCTGATGTGTACTGTGTTAAAAAAACAACAACAAAAAAACTATATTCTAAATGTTCGCGAATTCTGGACGTGCCTCGCGCTCAACAATACAAATCATATGATACTTTTTTTTTTACAGCTGGAAATCCTTCACGGGTGAACATTATCACATCACCTCCTCCGGTTTACCGAAGTAAGTAAATGTAAAAGTAGGAAGAAGTAAGGTACATAAGCTGTTGTATAAAAAAATTTAAAATCCACTAGACATTGCAAGAAAAATCTATGGAAAAATATACGGAATATTAATGCATATATTAACCAGACTGGAAAAAAACTATGGGTAAAGTTTATCAAGCTCTGCACTTAGGGCTTTGCAACTTTTTGGACTTATTTTGCACAAAATCTTAGCGAGATTTTGCATTTTTACACCTGTCACTCCAGGTTTGGAAAGTAAGTGTATGTGGTTAGCTATGTTAATTAGTTTCATCCATATTATTATACTTAAGGATGCCCTTTAAAAATTCTATCTATCAAAACAATCTATCTAAAATATAATATTCTGTCAACTACATTGTATCCACAGGTCAAAATCCTTCTCATAACCAAAACATTTGCACCACCTTTGGTAACTGTCACTATAAGACCTTTGATGGACACATCTACTATTATCCTGGGCATTGCAGTCACGTGTTAGTACGCCATTGCAAGACCAACTATGAAGATTTTTTTGTGGCAATCACACGTGAGGCCAAGAGCGATGTTCACATCATCTCTTCCATTGTCATGAAAATGTATGGGGTTTCTATTTCCTTTACTAAGAATACTGTTACTGTGAACGAAGAAAGGTAAGTTATGATTGTAGTATTACTATTAAGTTTATTCTACTGTTCGAGAAGGTAGCAGGCTCTCGCAGTAGCGCTGTGGCCTTCTCCCAGCTTTCCCTAGGCCAGTGACGACACGTTAATCGGTCACGTGTGCTAGGCGCAGCTCAGCCCCCTTGAAGTGAATGGAGCTGAGCACGATACCAAGCACAGGTACTATACAATGCACTGCGCTGTGCTTGGTGAGCTTTAAGAAGGCCGCCGCACTCACAGGAGTGCCAGTGCCTTTTCAAACAGCTGATCAGTGGGGATCCTGGGTGTCGGATCCTCACCAATCAAATACTAATGTCCTATCCAGAGGATAATTGTGTTTTTTCTATGCTTATACACTAACACACATTAATGGTGTCTTGATAATCATGTATTGTGCTTGTGAATAAAGCAGTTATATGTACATTAGCTTTCTGAGCAGATCTCATTGTCTTAAAGCTATAGTACATAGAGTATACGGTATGTACATACTAGGACACAGCTCTGCCCTCAGCATGCTGATGTCTAGCCCTGTCAATCAAGGGGAAGGGGGAGTGTGCAGAGCACAGGGGTGTTACAAAGCAGTGCTCAAAGGATTTAGCAGCACCTCCTGGTGCTCAACCTTTCTCATTTGCGTATGAATAGAAATGCAGCAAAATGCAGCCTACAGACAAATAGAAATGCAGCATACAGACAAAAGAAAGGTATTTTTTAATCAGCACTGATGAGCCCTACCAGGCATTATGCCTAGTTTAATAGGGTTGATCCTGTAGACAAAACCTCTTTAAATAGAAAAATGCCCAAAGCAACCAATACATGCACAGCTTTTTTTATTCAAGCGCAAAATCTGAAATTAAAAAGCTGAGTTGTAACTGGTTTCTTTGACAGTTACCTAAATCTTACCTATACCTCCTGCAGCTCTGGATAACAAAGCATATGTGGCTCAATTCATAATTTGTATTAGCTATTAAATGATATAGGAATGCATTTTGAAATTTCAGTATTAATGCAATCATTTTCTGACAGTGTGGAGAAACTTCCAATAAATGTTGACGGAATCGAAATCTCAAATGCTGGCAATTATATAAGGGCGCGATACCTCACTAACATTGACATAGTGTGGAATGAAGAAGACTCTATTACGGTAATAAAAATGGCTTCTCCGCAGGCATACACAGATCTCATAGGGCCCCATAGAAAAACTTAGTATGGACCCCCATGCCTCATCCAGTATTAAAGTAGGTGTGTCAATGACTCCCAGACAATGCAAGATGCAAAATGCAACGGAATGCAGAGATCTCTGGATACTTGTGAGGTGCAGGGCTGGTTCTAGCTTTGTTACAAAAAAATTGTCATTTTCTGTATGATGTTTGACTTATACTTTTTACATTAATCATTGGATAACCTCTTTAAGGGATTGCTGTAAAAATTTGCAAATTGTGGTTATGGAGTTAACCTTGATTAGGGATTTGGATACATTTCTTAAAACACATTTTTGCAGTGCCATCTCTAAATTGCTCTGATCCAGGGATTCATTCTGCCCTTCTTCGGACATTAACTTTGCGCTGCCTATGTGACCATATTAATTAATCTAAAAAAATAAATTTTACATTTACAGGTGAAACTCGATGTAAAATATGCCAACCAAACCTGTGGTCTCTGTGGTGACTATAACGGGATGCCCTTCTACAATGAGTTCGTCCTCAATAGTAAGTGCAATGCAGATTTTGAATAGATATGACATGTATCATAGACATACGGGAAAGCTAATTTCACCTTGTCTTTAGATGCCCACATAACCGATCTTCAGTATGGTAACCTTCAAAAATACAATCTACCAGAAGAAAAATGTGAGGAAACTATAAAGGAAGAGGAAACAACATGCCCCCAAAGTGTAAGCTTCTGCACTTAATGTCTAGTAAAAGGGGATACTGCATTAATGTGGTTTTCCAACACTGTAATATGTATGGTCTATTCTTAAGCTAGGCCATCAATATCTGATCAAAGGAGGTCCTACTTGTGTCACCCCTGTCAATGACCTGAATAAAAGCACTTCACCCCCCTTATTTTTTTTAATCATGTACAATTTTATACAGCTGCTTCTTGCTGTGCTTGGTCTGCAGCGGATCCCCTTTGACTATAATGGGATTGGATGGGCATCCGGACGCTTTCCGGAATAAATGCCAGCTTTCGGCCTGACAAAAAATGCTGCATGTACAGTCAATGGGGATCCAGTGGTGTCCGGCAGTATCCAGCTCTGAACTATGATTCCAACTTTGTGTCCCTAGTTACAATAGGAAGATCAGTGTTGGAACACAAGTAGGACAAGCACAATGACGTTTGATTGATAGAACTAATAGGCATAGGGAGGACATTTATCAAGAGCAGCGTTTTACATGACGATCTTAATCTCTCTCCGCTTCCTTTGATGCCACACAATTATTAAGAGGCACATTGCTCTCAATACTTTTGTCCCATCTTTGCAGGTCTGAACCCCAAAGCGAAGATCTACACCAGCGAGCGAGCTAGTGCAGATTTACACTATAATCTATGCCATGTTCCTGGCCTAGAAGGGTCGGCTATGCCAACACTACAACACCGCCACAAACACTGCCACTTTGAAAAGTGTCAGTCAGTGTCTGAAAGCCCTAAAAAGTCACAAATGTTTGTGCAACCACAGTGTGCACCCAATGTCCTCCCTAATATCTGAAATTGCATTATGTTCCCATTAATATTGATCTAATATACGCCAAAACATTTTTCCATTATTTCCTATTGATTTTTTTTTTTTCAACATTTTATTTCTACAATAGAAACATATATGTACATCTGTTCTAAAAGGCCCAGCTTTCCAAGAGTGCAATGAAATTGTGGAAGTTCAGGAGTACATTGAACTCTGTGAGAAGGACATCTGTAGATGCAAAGGAAATTCAACAGGGTTCTGTCTTTGCAACATCTTTAGTGAGTATTCCAGACAGTGTACTCATGCCGGAGGACAACCAAAGAACTGGAGAACATCTAAAATCTGCCGTAAGTAACAATACAGTCCAATCACAATAGGTTTTATAGGAAACCGAGATTTTTTTATTTTTTTTTAAAGAAGTTGTGTTTGGTTACCCTAAATATTGTGAGTGCCCTCTAATACAGAACAAGTACATGACCTCATTTTACAAGAACTCTGTTGTTGTCCTTGCACAACCAGGACTTATCTTCTAAATCAGGGATTCTCAACCTGCGGCCCTCCAGCTGTTGCAAAACTACAACTCCCAGCATGCCCTAATAGCTGTAGGCTGTCCAGGCATGCTGGGAATTGTAGTTTGGCAACAGCTGGAAGGGCCCCAGGTTGGGAATCACTGTCCCAATCCATAGTAAAAATAAACCCTAAGGGCAAGTGATTCACTCTAAACCTTAAATTGGATTGCCTTTTGCTTGACTTTAAGAACTTATTAAGAGTTCAAGTACACACTTCTAGTCAGCTTACCTGGCTTCTTAATTGTAGTCTTCTGGATGCACAGAAAATAGCTGGAAATCTTCAAACCTGAAGACAGGAATACCCAGCACTCCTGGATTTGGGGTAATCAACCACTGCACTCTATAGATAAGATCTTGTGTTATACCAGAAGTGCATGTGCTTAAGTTGTTGTATCATTGGGACACTATGATTACTGTGATAGTAATACCAATTGTGTTATTTATTTAGCTCCGAGATGTGCATTCAACCTACAATATAAGGAGTGTGGCAATCCCTGTAAAGACACCTGTAGTAACCCTGAATACTCGTCGGTCTGTATGGAGCACTGCAAATTTGGCTGCTTCTGTCCAGAAGGTAACTTTAGTACTATGGTATTTTACATGACACAAACCTGTTGTGTAAATATGTTAGAGATAAAGTACCAAATTCAGCAAAAATTCTATTTTTTGATGCCTAGTATTAATTTTATAAGGGATGGTGTTTGATGACATCAGAAAAACAGGTTGCATTCAAAAGGAGGAATGCCCCTGCACCCATAACGGAGATGTTTACCCATCAGGAAAAGGATATTCCGAGAAATGTCAAGACTGGTAACTACTGGATTCTCTATTTGTATCATAAAGCCTAGATTTGCAACCTGTGCTACATGTACTACAGGTGGCACTCGTCATATCTTTAGGGGGTACTGTCTCATACTGTTATTTTAGTAGGGAGCATAGTGTATGATCACAGCCTGATCTTGTTCTGTCTCAAGTGAAATGACAAAAATTGTGCCTGTGTTTAAATATGCTAAATTAAAAGGTCAATGTTTGTAGACCATAAAGATACTTTGCCTCTGATAATTACTTACTTCAACAGCACTTGTAAGGGAGGAAAATGGAGCTGTGTTAAAAAGGCATGCAATGGTGTTTGCGCTATTGAAGGAGGTTTTCACTTCATGACCTATGATCTTACCCGCTACGACCTCCACGGAGACTGCACCTACACACTATCGAAGGTAATTAAAGGAGATACTTCATAGAGATAATAAATGCATTAGTGAGTACATGGACAGCAGAGGTAGAAAATACACTTACTAATGGCTGAAACTAACAAGGCATAGATGTACATCCAAGTTGAAAAGCATTATGTCAAGAGGTTACTGTTATTTTTTTAAATGAGAAATTAGAACTCAACACAGTAGAGACTTTTTGGTAGAAGCTTAGAAAATGGTGACCACCAAAGATGTCCAATAGAGGAAGCCACTGCAGCTGCTATGTAGAAAAGGGAATCTAATCCCAGTTTGAGCCCTTTCTCTCTATTGGCTCTACAACATTAGAAAAGAAGAGAGGGAAGGACTGACTTTAGGGCAAACCATCTTTTTATCTTTCTTATTCATAACATATAGAAAAATGGGTGAGATGCAACTGTGGCCCTCTTGTCTTGGGGTAGTGAGGTGGTGGACCTCAGGAACCAGGTCCTACTAGGGATGTAATATATGGTAATCTAAACCAGCTTCAAGAAAATTGCCTAAATTGGATTCCTCTTTGGAAGCTGTTCATTAATATACTTTCTACTGTGAACCGAAAGTATATCTTCTATAAATTCATTTCTGATGTCTAATAATGTTATATGGTGAGATTATGAATTGACATGACGAATAACTTTTAACTCTTTTGTCCCACATTTATAGATATGTGACTCCAACCTCTTCAGTATTTTGGGAGAACTTAGCAAATGTGGATATACAGATACTCAAACTTGCCTCAAGAGCATTTCCCTGAGCTTGAATGGTGGAAAGGAGGTAAGTACAGCAGTTGTAGAAATAAGGAAATTTACACAAATTGGAATATACAGTATAGCCATTAATATCATGAAAGTAAAAAATGTCATAGCTATTTTTTTCATAATATAACCCATATTTATAATCTTCCTTTTCAGTTTATCCTTGTCAAGAAATGTGGCAGTGTATATATTAACTCTGTCTACACCAAACTGCCAGTCTCAACAGGTATGTATGATAAGGAACCTATATTATAATATATGTCCATATTTGACTACCATTTTTCTGCTATGTTACACACTGGCGGTCAACTGAAATCTGCGTGTTTTATAATCAACATTTTCATGTTCACAGCCACTTTTACCTGCTTCAACCCTTCATCTTTCTACATCATACTGCACACGAATTTCGGCCTACAGATGAGAATTCAGACGGTGCCCACATTTCAAATTTATATTTCCATTGATCCACAATATATGGGCAAAACTTGTGGTAAGGCCACAGACTAAAATAGATTGCAATATGCTTCTTGACATTTGTGCTACTGTTACATTATGTCCAAAGAACAGTAAAGCTCTTAAAATAACTCCCTAAGGGACAGATAACAGGTTTCAAAGCAAAATTATTTCTTTTCAGGTCTTTGTGGCAACTTCAATGGCATTCAAGCCGATGACTTCAAATCTCCTGCTGGAGCTATAGAAGGATCTGGAGCAACTTTTAGCACTTTTTGGAAGACTCAACTTGACTGTCCAAATGTCAAAAACAACTTTGAAGATCCCTGTGCCCTCATTAGTCAGAATGGTGAGCGTTCCTAAGGCTAGTACTATGAATAATATTAATGCCATAAAAACAATAACACAATTTTTCTATCGAGTGAGGATACAATACTGTAATATGATAGATTTTTCAGTATTCTATATCTCCGACATGAAGGTGCTTCTTACTAACTCAATGGACTGCACTTTTTGTTATCAGAACAATATGCATCCCACCATTGCGACTTGCTACTGGCCAGTGATGGACCATTTGCCAGCTGTTACAGGACTGTTGATAACAAGCCATTCCATAAGGTAAACCTTATATTACTATGATGTAATATATAAAAAATCCAGGCAAGAAGTGAAAATAAGTCTGATCTGTCTGAAAGGATGGTAGTAGTACACCGTAAAATCTATATTTAAAGAAACTTCAGTACCAAGGAATCCTCATCCTCTCCACTGGTGATGGCAAAAATGGGGGAACTGCATCTACATCTAATGCCTTATATTTTTTCTAATAATTTACGTCATGCATTTACAGAACTGTATGTTTGATGCCTGCAATTGTGAGAACAAAGAAGACTGCATGTGCAGTGCCCTCTCATCCTATGTGACTGCCTGCGCTCGAGAAGGAGTTTACTTACGCGAGTGGAGATCAACTATTTGCCGTAAGTTTTTCTGAACAATAAAAATGTATTTTTTGCAAAGTTTTTTTTCTGGTCATGTTCTTTACAGCTTTGTCCTAGAAGGATTTTTATGACGTTATTAGGTAAAAAATATTGCTAATCAATTGTAATATATTTTGTTGATGTGCTTTATCCTTAGATTCATACACCACCACCTGTCAGTCTGGTCATGTCTATAGCTACACTGTCAGTACTTGTATGCCTACCTGCCGTTCTCTCAGTGAACCTGATATCACCTGTACATATGACATTGGCATTCTTGATGGCTGCATTTGTGAAGATGGAACCTACCTAGATGAAAGTGGAGGTTGTGTTCTCCCTGCTCTTTGCTCTTGTTATTACAAGGGAACTGCTGTGTCACCTGGAGAGGTCCTTCATAAGGATGGGGCAATATGGTAAGATGTCACTTTTCAAACTCATAGAGCTTTGGTATAACATTCATGCAATAACTCAAACCAATACCACTGTTTACTTAATGTTAGAGGACAACACAATTACATATTTATTATATCTTTGTAAATTCTAAAGTATCACTGTTAATAAGATTTGATAATCATTGTTCTTCATTGTTTTAGTACCTGCACAAATGGAAAACTGGAATGTGTTGGTGGAAAGACTGAGCAAAAAGGTATTGTATTCTTTGCTTCTTAGTGAGCTCTCTGTGCTCCGTATGATTTGTATTTGCAAGTCAAGACCAGTTTACACAGCCCAATGGAGCAGGCAATTGTCGGGAAGGAAACATTCCTTCCTGACAACTGCCTGCCCATCAGTGGAGGAGAAAGCTGCATTTACATGCAGCGATCTCCTCCACAGTATGGGGACAAGCGATCGCTGGGGCCATCGCTCTTTCCTATACAGACTCATTGTTTCTGGGCAGCAAAGTGCTGCTTAGACAGCGCAATCTGCTCCCACGAACGTTTGTTTCAGCCGATGAACGAGCGTTTCACTTGTCGATCGGGTGATCGGCAGCATCCTTACACGGGCAGATTAAGCATTCGTACACTCGTCCCCTATAATGTGCCAGACAATCTGACAGTGTAAAATGGCCTCAACAATAAAGTTCTTTTCACACTGCCACAACCTATTGAAATGTAATAATACACTTACTCAAAGCTTTCACATATATCGTACCTTACCATTCAGATTACCATTGTTTGTGGCATTCTTCCTCCTGTTTCCATCATTGTTCTCCTAAATTTTTTACCTTGGTAACTAGACCTTACACTTAATAATAACCAATCGTTATTGCTGTACCTCTCAATAATAAAGTTCTTGTCTTTCCATAGAATGTGAACACCCAATGGTCTACTTCGACTGTGATAATGCCACTGTTGGGATGAAAGGCTCTGCGTGTCAGAAAAGCTGTTCAACTTTTGATACGGAATGTGTAAGTTACCATAAGGGATTTATAGAGACTAAAGCTGGACTATCCTTATCACGGGCTAAAGTATCAATATTTGATCATTGGGGTCCTACCCCTATGGTCTGTAATGAGTTGAATCAGCCTATGTGTAAGATTGGGATAATAAGCAGGCCCTTTCGTTCCAATTGTATACAACTGCTTTAACAATTATATTAGGACACTGTATAACCAATAATTTGTTAATATACTGATATTTTTGGAAGAATGGCTTCTCTTACAAGTGAAAGTGATCCGATAATCTGCAATTACAAATTTTTAGTACCTTGAAAATGGCAAACTGGTTTAGCACCTCCAAAATAGGTGAAATAAATGGGCAGGGGCATATGTGCTGTAAGTGCAATGCAAAATCGAACAAACACATATATACAGTATCAATACCCTGCAAGTGCAGATTAATGCATTCATGTAATATCTTTATTCTTAAAAAATATATATCGTAGCTAGAGATGAGTGAATTTCTTATTTTGAAATTCGTTCACGCTTCATTTGGTGGTAAAAGCAGAATTGCGTTATGGATTCCGTTACCACGGACCAAAACACAATTCTATGACGGAATGCATAACGGAATACCTTTTAGAGGCATTCCGTTATTCATTCTGTCATAATAGAAGTCTATGGTCTGCAAAACGGATCCGTCCCATCTCCGTAATGCGGGGGAGTCCTCTTCACCAAACGAAGTGTGAATGAATTTCATAACATGAAATTTTCTCATCTCTAATTGTAGCCATGCAATAGGTACAATTGAAAAGTCAAACAAACCAATTTTTATTTGTAAACCTTCTTTAGTTGAGTATACAAGATTGTTTTTTTTTTCTCTTTTTTAAATTTGTTTTACAGCATAGCTCTTGTGTATCTGGCTGTGTATGTCCTGAAGGGCTGGTGCTTGATGATGAAAGAAACATATGCATTGCTGAAGATGACTGTCCTTGTACACTCAATAATGACTACTATGCAGCCGGAGAAACAGTCCAGGTCAAATGCAACACTTGGTAAGATACTGGAGACCATAGTGGTTCTGATTTGTAGAATTGTTAAGGGTTACATTTTTAGAATGATCCGACTGTGACTTTATTGTGCAGTACCTGTAAGCAAAGAAAGTGGGAATGTACCACAAATACATGCCTGGGAACTTGTGGCACATATGGAGATGGAAATTTCTACACCTTTGACAACAGAAGATATCGTTTCAATGGAAATTGCTGGTACACTTTGGTTCAGGTAGATGTTTTTTATGTCTTCTTTCGTGTCTACAAGTGTAATGTTCAAACAGTTATCTCACCAGCTACTTTTTTTGTGTATTCCTAGGATTACTGTTCTAATGACCCTTCTGAGGGTACCTTCAGAGTCTTAACAGAAAGTATGTCTTGTGGTACAAAAACCAACACCACCTGCTCCAAATCTATCAGAATCATTGCAGGCGTACGTTTTTATTATCCAACAATATCCATCTCGTAACTTACGTAACATCTACCCTTTTTTATTTTTTTATTTTTTTTTTACTAAAAGGTTTTTATCCTTTCCCTTCATTTCTAGAGAATTGAGCTGCAACTAGCTGACCGGAAGTTTGAGGTAGTTAAGAAGGACACTGGACCATATGTAGCCTGCAAAGTCCAACAAAGAGGCCTCTTTATGGTTGTTGAGCTAGAAATAGGTGTCGTTGTGGCCTGGGACATGGGAAACATGGTCATGGTTAAGCTGGATCCAAAATTTGAGGTAAAAATGTCAACCATAATGAATTACTACAGTAGTTTTCCAAAAATAAAAAATGATGAGTTAAACAATTTATTACTTCTTCCATTCATGGCAAAATGAAAATATAAAATTAGCAATACATTTCATCTTTTTCTGCTGCAGACGTACAGTAATTGGGGCTGGTTCTGTGTAGTCAAGTTAAGTAATTTATAATTTACCCATTCAAACTTTATTTTCCAGGGAAAAGTCTGTGGCCTCTGTGGTAACTATGATGGAAATGCTGCCAATGACTGCACAACCAAAAGTGGGTCCACGGTTGGAGTTATTGAGTTTGGAAACAGCTGGAAACTTTCTCAGAGATGCCCAGATGCTGTGGAAATTACAGATACCTGTGCCTCTAACCCACACCGAAAAGCATGGTCCCAAAAACATTGTAGTATCATCACTAGTAGTGTGTTTGCTTCCTGTCATGATCTGGTGAGAACATTTTTTTTTTTTATCATTACAAATGTGGTGGTTTTGTACTTCTTTTATACTGATACCAAGATCATCTCCAAAATAGTGATACCTTATACCATTCATAATATCTGTTTATTTTCTCTAACCAGGTGGAGGCTCTCCCGTTCCAGGAAAATTGTGTCAACGATGCTTGTGCTTGTGACAGTGGTGGAGACTGTGATTGCTTCTGTACAGCTGTAGCAGCTTATGCTCAGGCTTGTAGTGAGTTTGGAAAATGTATCCAATGGAGATCTCCAAATATTTGCCGTAAGTGATTTTTTGGTTGTTGCAAGAATCAATATAAACTTGTATTCCATATATAATAAGAATACTGCATATTTTGTCTGGACTTAACCCATATATAACATAGACCGTGTATCTGTTATCATTAGTCCAGGATTTTCCTATCAAGGGTTTATCCTCAGGAATCGGCTAGGCCTTAAATTTCCCATCGATGGGGGTCCAATACTCCACCGTCTTGCTGATCAGCTGTTCTGCAGTAGCACAGGCAGAAAAGTCAGTGCCAGACCTACACAGCTGGTTACTGTAGCTCTGTACCTACTGAAGTGAGTGGGTGGTGCTGCGGTAACCAGGTTTGTCTACTACACAATGGATGGAGCTTTGTAGTTAAGGCACAAGAGCTACAGCTGATCGGTAGGGGTTGTGGGGAAAAGTTATCAATAACAAAATCCTGAAATAACCCTTTAATTAATCTTTTTTACCTAATTAGTCTTGACTATGGCTATAAGTGTTATCACGGCTCATTATTTAGGTGTATGAGCCAAGCTGTAATACCAGATGCAACCCAGGGATAAAAGTGTTGGTTTTTTGAGAAAAAAAAAAAGACCATTTATACAAACTACAGCCAATCTTTTTAAAACAACTCTCCATGATAAATCAAAATCTATGCAGTTTAACCTAAGCCATGGTTGAATCTTAGATCAAGACTTCTTTCCGTTCATTAAAAAGATGATTTGAAACCTATAGCACCTATAAATGTAAAGAACTCTTATTTCATTGCTGCCTCTTACCTCAAATACTGTACACCGGTTGAAACCATGTTTTGTTTTTTTTCCCTCCACAGCTGTATTTTGTGATTTCTACAACCAACAAGGCCATTGTGAATGGCACTACAAAGCATGTGGAGCTCCATGTTTGAAGACTTGTAGGAATCCAACTGGTACTTGCTTTAATAAACTCACTGGCTTAGAAGGTAAGTGATCCATTGATTTATGAAAAACTAACAAGGAAGGAATTGAATTTGCATAGATCGTTATAAGGGAAGACTTCTTTAGAGACAGAAGATAGACATACTTTAGAATATGCAGTTAAAAGTATTTTTTTTATTACATCTATTATCTAACATTTGTGAGTTTTACTAAATAGGATTATCATATTGGGGATTAGTAAATTAATTCTGACATGTTTACAAACTGTGGTTTATAAACATTGTATATTAGTGTACTTGCCAATAGTTCACTATATAGCCGAAGTCCACAGTAAGTGTGTGTACTAATTTCTTACTGTACCCACATTATTATATCTTTACTTCAGGTTGCTACCCTACATGTCCTGAAGACAGACCATTCTTTGATGAGGAATCTATGCGTTGTGTTGCCTCTTGCAACTGTTATGATGAATATGCAGAGGAATATAAACCAGGAGAAAATATGCCAGGTCCAACCAGATGTTCTGTTTGGTAAGATGTTAACACAGGCCAATCAGTATAGGAGTTTATTTAAAGATATATAAAATTTTGTCTTCATTTATTTGATCGATGTTAGGCCTGTTTCACACTTGCGTTGTGGCTTTCCGGTTTTGAGATCTGGCTGAGAATCTCAAAACCGGACCAAAATGGATTAGGTTTGGCCCCTTTCATTGTCAATGGGGACAAAACTTATGAGGATGCATCAGGATGCATTCCGTTTTTTTGCATTTTTTGACGGGACACAAAACAGCTGCTGGATCCGGCATGAAAATCAATGCAAGTCAATGGTGCAGATCCTCTGCCGGATCTCAAAACCGGAAAGCCACAATGCAAGTGTGAAACAGGCCTTACAAAGACAAAGGATCTACGTATGTCGTCAGACATTTGTTACAACAACTCAAATCTCTATGCCTACACCATAAGATTGGAGATATGTGGTACCTAAATTAAGTGGAGCACAAAGTAAGGATCAATATCTGTGGTTCTTTATCAAGTTGCTTGCTCGCATTGGATAGAAGTTTGGCACTCGCAACCATCCGTAGTTGCATAGTGACGTCACTAGTTGCTCCTTGAGAGCACGAGTTGCAAATCTGAACGAACAGAATTGCGCCACTGGCCAGGTCACGATCCGTAGCCTAGATACCACACCTGTCCCACACTGCATTTAGAGAAAGACAGACACCGCAGAGTAAAAAACCATCAGCAAGGTAATTTGAAACAGAAACTGGTTGTACTACTGCAGGTATCTTTCAGCAGGGGGATTATATCTAATTCGGGGAAGGTAGTGTGCGGTATCATAGAGATAGTTTTAAGAATATGACTGTGTTTACATGTTCAGTCTAACTTGCATTTAAAAAATGACATACAAAAAATGAGTCTACATGTTGTGGTCATCTCATGTGCAGGATACCAGCATGCTCTTTCTGGCACTGTAATCATAAAATCTGTGTTGTCCTGGTGGCTCCACTACAGAAAGATCTGTATATGTTAGCTTGCCATAACAATAAGTACATTTAGCATACATCAGACCTTTAGTAATGCATGATTTTTTTTATAGCACATGTACAAAAAACGGGATCGAATGCAGAAATTCAACAGGTAAGAAATAGTAGTAAAAATACAGTATTTTACATATTTATTCAATGTACGTGGGATGAATGTTATGTTGCAATGTTACAGTTTCAAATCCTGAAATAAAAAAATTACCCTATAGTACCTCCACTCCATAACAATTTAGAGTCATATAATTACTGTTCCCCCTTACCTTGGAAAGCTGTATAGATATATATCTGCATTTATGCGTTATTAGAACCAGCTGGAAACCTGATTGATTAAAACGCTAAATTTATTTAATGGTTAGGTACACAAGTTTCGGGGTTATAGTAGAATGGCATGAAAATAGTTAATTTCAAGAAAATTGAGTGATACATTGCTGAAAATTTTGTATAATTTATGTTTTTCTTTCAAAACAAGCTTGCTGCAAATATCAAGGCAAAGAATATTTACCCGGTGACATAGTCTATCACACATCTGATGGATTTGGTGGTTGTATGAAGGCTATTTGTTTGCAAAATTCAACAATAGACAGGAAGATGATAGTCTGTCCAAGTACAGTAGCTCCAAAAACAACATTTAACTTTAGTGCCTCAACTTCAACTGAAGAATCATCAACTAGTCCAGAAGGTTCCGCAACATCTTCTACATCTTCTGAAGCTCTAACTACTTCCTCTGGTGATTCGCAAACTTCAACAGAAGTTCCAACAGGTATTCTGTCAATAAAGAGTCATCCTATATATGTCTTTGAAAATTAATTCTGCTCTTTTGTGTCTATATACTTTAGCTCAATGTTAACAGAAAATTAGGCAGTGAAGCATGCAACTATTTTTTTTTTACTTATATTCATAGACAAGCCTGATATACATGGTATAACTAGAGATTAATGGTTAATATTTTCTGTATAACACTACTTAAAAATATTTTTGCATAGTCTACATAGTGTCGATATATACATTTTCTCATACAGTACCTGTTAATTGACTAAGCGTGAATTGTTTACCATTCCTAACTAGATTTTGACAAATTTGAATATATGTTATAATGTTTGCTAAATTCTGATGTATTTCCTTATAATTAGCTTATCCACTTTTTGTATTTTTCAGTTTCACCCACTGTTTGTGTTGAGGCACATGAATGTACATGGTCAGAATGGTATGATTTGAGCAAACCTGAAAACAGGGAAGGAGATTTTGAAAATATTGAGACTATTGAGAGCCAAGGTCACAAAGTATGCAAAAATCCAAGGAAAGTGGAATGCAGAGCTAAAGAATACTCTAATTATGCACTAAAAGACTTAGGGCAAAATGTGACATGCAGTCGAAAAAATGGCCTTGTGTGTAAAAATAGTGAAAATCCACCTTTGTGCTACAATTATGAAATGAGGATAGAATGTTGTAAATATAGGGAATGTACAACCACTTCTGCACCAACCAGTGTAGAACATTCATCAACAAGTGCAGAGCAGACTTCAGCTCCAACAAGCTCTTCTGTTGAAATTAAAACACAGCCACCCGCAACTAAAGAACATCAAACATATTTGCCTGTTCAGGCAACTTCACAAACACCTATCAGCACAAGTGCTGCTACCTCTGGAACATCTGAGTCATCTGAAACTACATCAGAAACATCAACTGAAGGGTCCGCATCTTCTGCTATTGTATCAACTAGTGCTGAATCAACACCACAAAAAACACAATCAACCACATCCACAGGCTCATCTGAAACATCAAGCCCAGTGACTGAAAAAACATCATTATCTAAAGAGACCCCAAAGACATCTGCACCCTCTCCAACAACAAGCTGTGTGTATAAGATGGAATGTCGTTGGACTCAGTGGTATGATAATAATAAACCTAATACCAGAAGTGATGGAGGAGACACTGAAAGTGTTGATGACGTTAAATCTAGAGGGAATCAAATCTGTACAATACACGAAGTTGAAAACAAAATGCAATGTAGAGCTGTAGATAATAAAGGACTCGCTATTGTTAATAACAATCAAAAATACAGTTGTGATAAGAACAGTGGGCTGAGATGTAGCAATAGAGAGCAAGAAAATAAAACAAAGTGTTACAACTATCAATTTCGGATTGAATGTTGTGAAAAAGTTTGTGAACCAGTACAAACACCTAAAGTAACCACAACTGAAATTACAGAACCAAAATCTACTAGTGGTGAAACAACAACTCAGGGAACAACCGGTCAAGGATCAGAACCTTCACAGGTTTCCACAAGACCTCCATCCTCAGCACCTTCAACCCCATTATTAACTGAAGAACCTTCCATTCCTACAACATCACCTGAATTCACACCTTCACCATCAACTCTCTGTGTATCTAAGATGCAATGTCGCTGGACTGGATGGTTTGATAATAATAAGCCCAGCACAAAAAGTGATGGAGGAGACACTGAGAGCATTGCAGATATAAAATCAAAGGGCACAGAGGTTTGCAAGAGCACGGAAGTTGAACACAAAATTGAATGTGCAGCATTAGACAATAAAGGTGTACCTATTATGAACAACAGTCAAATTTTTAGTTGCAGCGATAAAGATGGCGTGAGCTGCAGTAACAGAGACCAACCGAAAAAAGAAAAGTGTAACAACTATGGGATGAGGGTTTTATGCTGTGAAGAAGTTTGTGAACCTGTACCTACACCTGCAATATCAACAATTCAAACTTCTGAGCCTACAATTATTTCATCTGCCACAACACAACCAACATCTGGCTCAACAAGCATATCATCTACAGAAATTCCAAAAATATCTACCCCATCAGAGGGCACATCCCCTCCTTTAACATCATCAACAGTTATAACCTCTTCTACTTCAACAACAGCAACATGCATACCTAAAAGGGATTGCCGCTGGACACATTGGTATGATATCAATAGGCCTACACAACAAAGTGATGGTGGAGAAAGGGAAAGTCCAGAAGATATAAAATCCAAAGGCCATGAGCTATGTAAGGTGCAAGAATTTCTAAATAACATTGAATGTGAAGCTAGTGATCTTGCTGGAGAAACGATTGCTGATAGCCATCAAATTATAACCTGTGATATGGAAATTGGTTTAGCATGCAATAACAAAGATCAGAAAAATAATGAAACATGTATGAATTTCAAAATAAGGGCTCAGTGTTGTGTATCATATTGTGAACCAGTTGTAGCATCCACCACACCTAGTCCAGTAGGAACTAAATCATCGAGCCCTACCACAAGCTCAATTACTGAACCTACTCTGTCTTCTCCCAAAGACTGTGAAAATGAAAGAGCATTAGAATGTCGATGGACTCAGTGGTTTAATGAAAATCAGCCATCTACAGAAATTACTGGTGGAGAAAATGAAAATTCTGACAAATTAAGGTCTGCAGGATTAGAAGTTTGTAAACACAATGAAATTGAATATAATATCGAGTGTCAAGATCAACAGTATTCTTCAATAGAATCTGGACAAAACCTGGCACAAAAAACTACCTGTAATGTAAAAGAAGGCTTTAGTTGTAAGAATCAAGATCAGTCTGAAGGAAACTGCCATGACAACAGTATAAGGTTTGAATGCTGTTCTGAAAAGTTTGTTAAATCTTGCGGTGAATCCACAACACCCTCACCTACTGAAGGTACAAGTGTACCAACAACTATTTCTATAACTAAGTCTTCATCAGAAACTCCGTCAGAAACACCCTCAACGTCAGTTACTGGCACTAAACGTCCTGATACCTCATCTGAAATTATTCCAGGCAGTAGTACTAAAGAACCTTCTTCTCCAAGTTTGTCCTCAACAGGTTGTGTAAAAAAAATGGAATGTCGCTGGACATCATGGTATGACATCAATGCGCCTAATCCTAAAGGTGATGGAGGAGATACTGAAAATGCTGAAGACATAAAAGCTAAAGGACTTCAGATTTGCAATAAAAATGAAGTTGAACACAATATTGAATGTGAGGCTGCTGATAAAGATGGAACAACAATAACAAACAACAAGCAAACAATGACTTGCGACATGAAAAATGGATTGATTTGTTTAAATAATCCCAAGAAGATAGAAGAATGTCCCTATCTTAGAATCCGTTTTGAGTGTTGTGCAGAGTATTGCGAGAAAACTGAAACACCCACAGCTACATTAGCTACAACAAGTGTGACTGATACTTCTTCAGTAGATACCACACTGCCAGGTAGCCCTGAAACTTCATCACCTGGAAGTACAAAATCTCCAACCAGTAGAACAGGTGTCACATCTGCTCCAAAAACAACATCTTCAACCACACAAACAGAAAATACTTCCCCACCCTCTGCTACGACCACCAGCTGTGAAAAATTTAGACAAAGTGAATGTCGCTGGACAGACTGGCATAACACAGATAAACCTTCATCAGACGACAATGGTGAAGACATTGAAAATTCTGAAAAGCTGAAATCTAAGGGAATCGAAGTCTGTAAAAATGAAGAAATTGAAAATAATATTGAGTGCAAACCTGCTCAATATTCAGATTTAAGTTTTAAAGATTTTTCACAAAAAACAACATGCAATTTAGAAAATGGATTTGTTTGTAAGAACAATGAGCAATTAGGCAAAGAACAGTGTCTAGACAATGAAATCAGAATTGAATGCTGTTCTAAAAAGTTTATTGAATTATGTGGGAAAACAACCCCTTCTCCTACTTCACCATCATCTAGTAAAGTAACAGGAAGTCCTTTAACAACATCCATAACAGAGCCTTCAACACAAAGTTCTGGTGAATCTACAACTGGTCAAACATCACCCCCCGAAAGACCAACATCTGGTGAAACATCAAGTTCACACAGACCTGAAGAAACATCTAAAACACCAGGCACTGCACCTGAAGGCACAACACCTGGTCAACCCTCATCTTCTGAGAAAACAACAACTGGGAAAATACCAAGTTCACAGGAACCAGAAGAAACATCTCAATCACCAGGCACTCCACCTAAGGGCACAACACCTGGTCAACCCTCATCTTCTGATAAAACAACAACTGGGGAAACACCAAGTTCACAGCGACCAGAAGAAACATCTCAATCACAAGGCACTCCACCTAAGGGCACAACACCTGGTCAACCCTCATCTTCAGAGAGACCAACAACTGGGAAAACACCAATTTCACAGGGACCAGAAGAAACATCTCAATCACAAGGCACTCCACCTGAGGGCACAACACCTGGTCAACCCTCATCTTCTGAGATACCAACATCTGGTGAAACATCTGCTCAAACCCCTCCATCTAGTAGCCCACATTATTCTACTTCACCATCAAATTGTGAAGTTCTGAAGGACAAGGAATGTCGTTGGACACAGTGGTTTAATACAGGTAAACCATCTTCAGGAACTGGCGGTGAAGACATAGAAAATGTAGTAAATCTGAGGTCTAGGGGAATAGAGGTCTGTAAAAAAGAAGAAACTGCAAATGATATTGAATGCAAGGCTGAAATGCACCCAGGTGTTTACCAGGATGGTGGACAGGTAGTGACATGCAATATGAAAGATGGTTTGATTTGTAAGAACAATAAACAAGCAGATGAAGCCAAACAATGTATTGATCATGCAATGCGGATTGAATGCTGCTCTAAAAAGTTTGTTGAGCAGTGTGGACAACAAACTACAGCTCCTGCATCAACCACATCTCCTGAGACATCTTCTAGGGAGATTACTGGAACTCCTAGTACGTCCACCTCTGTTTCTAGTACACCATCAAGCCTTGTAACTGTGACTTCAACCTCTGGTACAACAGCTCATCCAACTGGCTCATCCCTTTCTACCTCATCTTCTGCAACTGCTACTGGTAGCACAGAAGTATTGACAACAACTGTTACACCAGAAGAAAGTACATCACCAACATCTGAAACCTCAACTTCACACCCTGACACCACACCAAATTGTTTCTGCAAAGTCGATAATAAAATGTTATCTCCAGGTCAGTACCAGTTTTTAACTACTATCTGTTAGTGCAAATGATTCATTTATATGCATAATAAAATATAGGATATCAATAGACCATATGTATAATTCCCACTACTGCCAAATACTGAATGTTTCTATTAGGCCTCTTGCACATGACCGTATGTATTTTGCGAAAAAACAGATCCGCGAAAAATATGGATGACATCCGTGTGCATTCGTATTTTGCATTCATAGAACAGTACTATCCTTGTCCGTAATGCAGACAATAATAGGACATGTTCTATTTTTTTGCGGAACGAAAATCCAGAAATACGGAAACGGAATGCACACAGAGTACCTTCCGTTTTTTTTGCTGACCCATTGAAATGAATGGTTCCGTATACGGTCCGCAAAAAAACGGAATGACGGGGAATGAAAATACATTCTTGGGCAAGAGGCCTTAGGGTCCATTCAGACGACCGTTGGATGGGTCCAGATCCGTTCCGCAATTATGTGGAACAGGTGCGGACCCATTAATTTTTAATGGAGCCAGAAAAGATGCACACAGTGTGCTGTCCGCATCCGCAATTCCGGTCTGCGGCCTCGAACTTCCGGTCCGCGGCTCCAGAAAATAATAGAGCATGTCCTATTCTTGTCCGCAGCTGCAGACAAGAATAGGAATGATCTATTAAGTGCCGTCAATCTGCGGTGTTAGTGTTTTGCGGTCCGCAATTTGCGGACCTCAAAGCACTATGGACGTCTGAATGGGCCCTTAAACTGGCAGCAGAATTGTGTGAAAAATACTATAACGAAACAAAGAGTATCTGCAGCTCTGCCCTACCAAGTCTTAAAAAGGACCTTTCATGGGTCCAGACTTTATAAACGAAGTATCAGGGTATGTAGGGCATACAGTGGGGATCTAATAGCGCTTACTATTTTCACTGGGCGCCACTCCATTCGCCCGCCGTGGCCCCCTTTGAATTCTACCACCCTGTATGCTAATTTCTGCATCGGAGCAATGAGGAGAAGATCGAGTCTTATTCTGTGGGTGTCTCCTTGTCCAATCGCAGCGGAGAGAATCACAGCCAGGGAGAAGGTGATTTTTTTTTTCTCCCTGGCTGTGACGCTCTCCGCTGCGATTGGAGAGCGCTACAGCCAGGGAGAAGGGGACGCCCACAGAGAAAGACTCAGTCTCCTCCTCATTGCTCCGAGGCAAAAATTTGCATACAGGGCAGAGAATTTAATGGGGGCCACAGCGAGCGAGTGGAGCGGCGCCCAGAAAAAATAGTAAACGCTATTAGATCCCCGCTGTATGCCCTACGTACCCTGATACTTAGTTTATAAATCTGGACCCATGAAAGGTCCTCTTTAATGTGCCAATATCTAATGTTCTCTAGTAAGATTCAAATCGAGTGTGCCAGACCAAAGTCTTTGGGCCAGATTTATCATTAGCTCAAGTCAGAATAATAGAGTGAAAAAGTCGCAAATTTTTGCGCAATCTCTTAAACTGCGCAAAAATGTGCAACTTTTATTGGCTCTGCACTATGCTCGCCAGTTTTCTGAAAGTGGGCGTGTTTTCTTATGTAAATGAATCTCTAGACAGATTTACTATTGCGACTATTTAAAAAGTCGCAAAAAAAGTCGCAAAAAAATGCTAAATTTCACTCCAGTGAGGACCATGCTTATCTTATGCGACTTTTTAATAGAACATGCAACTTTTTCATAAAGATGTGCGACTTTTGTAAGGCTGCTTACGGACGGATAAACTGCTACCGTCAAACCACATTTATTACAGTCTTAAAGGACCGATCATAAATCTGACTTGACTAAAACTGACTTTAGCCATATGTGAAAGTGGAGTGAGCTAAATCTGGCCCTTTGAGTGCTGTATTACAGCTCTGTACATCTCAGAGGTTGTATAGAACCCTGTTACATTTGTGTGCAGCTAAATATTGAAGTAAAATGCTAATTTTTTATATTTATATTTATAATGTTAAAGGGAACCACTCACTGGTTTTTTAACCATAAGAATCATTGGCATCCTGAGATAGTTCTCCCCACCCTAATTTTATTTTTTTTAAACACCTCCAAGTTCTTCAAATACTGTCTACTTTGGCTTTTTTCAAGTCATGTAAATAAAATGCTCACCTCATCACTTCCCATTCCTAACCCCACCTCCCATTAGAAGAGTGACAGAAGCTAAAGATTCTACCCTTCTCCCGAACTCACGTCCCAAATCCTGCGCATGTGCAGAACCAGTCACCTCACTCACTGATGGAAAAAAATCTAGAATATTCGCGATTACGAAGATATAGCACTATATTCTAGATGTTCGCAAACTCTCAAAGTGCCGATATTCGCGATAAAAATTCCCTATTAGAATTTTCGCGATCAACACTACTACTGATCATATAATGTATACTGCGCAGCTGCGAGACTTGGCAGAGAAGGGGGGGGGGGAGATGAGCAATCGTAGAGGGTGTGTCTTATTCGTTTGTGGGCGTGGCAGCACTCCAAGAGTCAGAGAACGCTGGACTCATCTCTGAAGCATGGAGGAGACAGGACTCATCTAAGGTGCATTTACAGATAAGGCGGGAACATTTATTTTAGGTTTTTCTCTGAACTGATAGTTCGTTCAGAATTGATTTCAATATCATTATTAATGTATTAAAAAGTATTTAGAGAAAAGTGAGTGGATAAATAGGCTTAGAAATTGATGACAGGTTTCCTTTAACTAGGTCCTCACAATCCTGCTTTTAGATGTTGTAAGAAATGTTCCACACCAATCTGCTTCATTTTGTAAGGACGTACAAGTATTTTAAAGCCATACATGACTTAAAGAGGTTGGCCAGATAATAACCAAAACTATGAAGTATTTATATCTTGCTAAATGTACTGGCTAAATATCATTTTGCTAGCCTGTTCAACCATGACACGCTTGCCCGGAGGAGCTCCTCTGACCGGCTGTGTGGGCGGAGCAGCTGTAAAATGAAAGTAAAAATCCCAGCATGAACTGCAGCAAGCATGTCCAGAGGAGCGGTCACATGACATCCCCGCCCACCCGTGTTCCCATAGAGACAAGAGCCCTTCAGTCATTATTAAATAACTTCTTTACAGACATAGCAATAGGAAGTATGACCCAGTCCCAGCAGTAAAGAGAGGCCACTACTCGTCCCGCACAGGAATGTGATGCTGATGTATCACACATATGTTGTTGGGAAGTGGGGGGCCCTGTTCAACATTTTTCTCTGGGGCCCAGTCATTTCTAGTTGTGCCACTGGATGTAAGCCATGATCAGAATGAATAGAGAGGGAGATTTATCATTTCTCTTCTTTCTGAAAAGTGGCGTTAAAAAGTTGCAAATTATGTGTTTTAAAAAGGGGCGTGGCAATGACTGGGAGGGGGCGTGGCCAGTTGCCCCAACAAATTTATGTTCATTTTCGCCAGTTTTCTGACTCAAATGAAGCCAGAAATCTATGGCAGTACTGACCTGTCATAGATTTCAGTTTAGGTGCACTGACTGCCAAAGAAGGGGGAGCCTGTTGAGCAAGGGGGCAGACCTTTGATGCACAATAACTCTGATGAATACATTTATACAAGGGGAAACGAGTGTAGTCAGATATCTCTATATACAATGTACAGGGGGTCACATCACTATATACAGGGGGTCACACATCTGTATATACAGTATAAGGGGGGGTCTCACATCTCTGTATACAGGGGGTCATAAATCACTGTATACAGGGTACAGGGGGTCACGGACCTCTATATGCAGTAGTGGGGGTCACATATCACTGTACAGGTGGTCATGGACCTCTATATGCAGTGGTGGGGATCACACATTACTGTGTACAAAGGTACCTTATAAACAGTATATAGTTGTATGTGTCCTATCTGTACACTGTATATAGAGCTGTGTGACACCCCCTTCCCTGTACACTGTGTATAATGATAATAATGTGGCCCTCCAGTGCAGGGGGTCACACATCTCTATATACAGTGTGCGGTGGAAGAGGGGGGTCCACATATCACAGTACACAGTGGTGGGGGTCACATATCACTGTATGGGGTGGGGGGTCACATATCGCTACATACAGTATACAGTGAGGGGGGGTCACATATCACTCGATGGGGGGGTCACACATCACTATATGGGGGGGTTACATATCACTATACAGTGTGCAGTAGGGGGGTCACAAATCACTATATACAGAGTGCAGGAAGTGACTGCTGCTGATATCACTGACGTCAGCCATACTGACAGCTCAGAAGAGGTTAAAGATCCTGAACTGTTGGTCTGGCTGTATTAAACATGTCTGTGTCACAGAGCAGATGGGCCTAAGGGCTCTTTCACACCTGCGTTATAGTCTTCCGGCATAGAGTTCCGTCGTCGGGGCTCTATGCCGGAAGAATACTGATCAGGATTTTCCTAATGCATTCTGAATGGACAGTCCGTCCTTCAGGATGCATCAGGATGTCTTCCGTTCCGGAACGGAACGTTTTTTGGCCGCAGCAAATAGCGCAGCATGCTGCGCTTTTTGCTCCGGCCAAAAATCCGGAACACTTGCCACAAGGCCGGATCCGGAATGAATGCCCATTGAAAGGCATTGATCCGGATCCGGCCTTAAGCTAAACGTCGTTTCGGCGCATTGCCGGATGCGACGTTTAGCTTTTTCTCAATGGTTACCATGGCTGCCGGGACGCTAAAGTCCTGTTTGCCATGGTAAAGTGTAGTGGGGAGCGGGGAGCAGCATACTTACCATCCGTGCGGCTCCCGGGGCGCTCCAGAGTGACGTCAGGGCGCCCCAGGCGCATGGATGACGTGATCGCATGGATCACATGATCCATGCGCATGGGGCGCTCTGACGTCATTCTGGAGCGCCCCGGGAGCCGCGCGGACTGTAAGTATACCGCTCCCCCGCTCCCCACTACTACTATGGCAACCAGGACTTTAATAGCGTCCTTGGTGCCATAGTAACACTGAAAGCATTTTGAAGACGGATCCGTCTTCAAATGCTTTCAGTTCACTTGCGTTTTTCCGGATCCGGCGTGTAATTCCGGCAAATGGAGTACACGCCGGATCCGGACAACGCAAGTGTGAAAGAGGCCTTAAACAGGACAGACACTTGGACTGCTTACAGTTTGTGGTCCTCAGCACCTTCCTAACTCTGCTATGTACTTACATACAGCAGGATCCTCTCAGTACAGGAGATACAGAGAGGGCGGAGTCTGCAGTCAGTGCTTGGCATCAGCCATCACAGCTTCTCCTCAGTCTCCCTTCCTCCTACAAAAGTTTCTTTATTTCTGCTTTTAAGGATCCTCCTACTAAGCCCCTCCAGCCCTGCACAGCCAGTAAATGCTAGTCACTGAAGGAAAGCACCTCTGATACACGCATGGTGCTTCTAGAACCCAGACAGCAGCACAGGCTTCAGGCATGGACCAGGTAGCTCCTCCATGGCACATGCAGGGATGGAGGAGACTGGCAGCGTGGGGGCGTGGTGAGAGCAGGACAGGAGGGGGCGTGGTGAGAGCAGGACAGGAGGGGGCGTGGCTGCCAATAGCAAGAAAACCAGGGAGGGCTGCTTAAAAAGATATATCAGTAAGTGTCCTATTTCCTTACTTTCTTTACAGTTTAATAAGTGCTAACAGAGTGGCCAACCCCTTCATGGTCTTATCTGCTTGATGGGTGCCAAACAATCTGTGCTTGCAGGTTTTTAAAGGGAACCTGTCACCGGGATTTTGGGTATAGAGCTAAGGACATGGGTTGCTAGATGGCCGCTAGGACATGTGCAATACCCAGTCCCCATAGCTCTGAGTGCTTTTGTTGTGTAAAAAAATCGATTTGATACATATGCAAATTAACACAAAAGAGTCATATCTTACTTGTGTGACCAGAGAAGAGTCATATTTTCAAGCTCTGACTCATCTCAGGTTAATTTGCATATGTATCAAATAGTTTTTTATACACAAGAAAAGCACACAGAGCTATGGGGACTGGGTATTGCGGATGTGCTAGCGGCCATCTAGCCACCCATGTCCTCAGCTCTATACCCAAAATCCAGGTGACAGGTTCCCTTTAAGGCCCTTTTATTCCTTGCCAGCTCCTTCCAGGTCTATCTACAGTATATTAGTAAATCTATGGAAATGACTTAGAGCTTTTCCCATCTAGAACACAGGATATCCACTTCTACATTTATCTACAGAATGGGGCCCCAATGGTGAGGTGGCCGGTCATGCGTATCTCTCTCCAAAAATAGCCAAGCATGCTTAATTAGTTCTTTGTAAAACTTCCATAGAAATGAATGAATGAATGAAAGAGCTGTGCATGTCTAACCACCTCTTTCGTCCTCCTCATTTAATTAACTACATGTCTTTTATCCATATATCTAAAAAAAGATCCTGCATTACAATGGTTTTTAATTTATATGTTTCAGGTGAACCTCTCTACATAACACAAGACTTCAATAATTGCAAATACCATGCAGTTTGTGGAAGCACATGTGAAATTGAATATTCTGTAGGGGAATGTTCCACAACAAATGAACCGGGAACACCAACTGAACCGGGAACACCAACTGCACCAGGAACACCAACTGCACCAGGAACACCAACTGCACCAGGCACACCAACTGAAGCGGGCACACCAACTGAAGCGGGCACACCAACTGAACCAGGCACACCAACTGCACCAGGAACACCAATTGCACCAGGCACACCAACTGAAGCGGGCACACCAACTGAAGCGGGCACACCAACTTCAGCAGAAAAGACCAGCATAAAAGATGTCAACACTAACAAACCCACAATAACTAGACCGAGCAAGAGACCTTCTACTGGTGGCACTGATTCAACTAGTGCATCCACTGAACCAGGAACGCCAAATGAACAGGGAACACCAACTGCACCAGGAACACCAACTGCACCAGGAACACCAACTGCACCAGGCACACCAACTGAAGCGGGCACACCAACTGAAGCGGGCACACCAACTGAACCAGGAACACCAACTGCACCAGGAACACCAACTGAAGCGGGCACACCAACTGAAGCGGGCACACCAACTGAACCAGGCACACCAACTTCAGCAGAAAAGACCAGCATAAAAGATGTCAACACTAACAAACCCACAATAACTAGACCGAGCAAGAGACCTTCTACTGGTGGCACTGATTCAACTAGTGCATCCACTGAACCAGGAACAACAAATGAAGCAGGAACACCAACTGCACCAGGAACACCAACTGCACCAGGAACACCAACTGCACCAGGAACACCAACTGCACCAGGCACACCAACTGAAGCGGGCACACCAACTGAAGCGGGCACACCAACTTCAGCAGAAAAGACCAGCATAAAAGATGTCAACACTAACAAACCCACAATAACTAGACAGAGCAAGACACCTTCTACTGGTGGCACTGATTCAACTAGTGCATCCACTGAACCAGGAACACCAAATGAACAGGGAACACCAACTGCACCAGGAACACCAACTGCACCAGGAACACCAACTGCACCAGGCACACCAACTGAAGCGGGCACACCAACTGAAGCGGGCACACCAACTGAACCAGGAACACCAACTGCACCAGGAACACCAACTGAAGCGGGCACACCAACTGAAGCGGGCACACCAACTGAACCAGGCACACCAACTTCAGCAGAAAAGACCAGCATAAAAGATGTCAACACTAACAAACCCACAATAACTAGACCGAGCAAGAGACCTTCTACTGGTGGCACTGATTCAACTAGTGCATCCACTGAACCAGGAACGCCAAATGAACAGGGAACACCAACTGCACCAGGAACACCAACTGCACCAGGAACACCAACTGCACCAGGCACACCAACTGAAGCGGGCACACCAACTGAAGCGGGCACACCAACTGAACCAGGAACACCAACTGCACCAGGAACACCAACTGAAGCGGACACACCAACTGAAGCGGGCACACCAACTGAACCAGGCACACCAACTTCAGCAGAAAAGACCAGCATAAAAGATGTCAACACTAACAAACCCACAATAACTAGACCGAGCAAGAGACCTTCTACTGGTGGCACTGATTCAACTAGTGCATCCACTGAACCAGGAACAACAAATGAAGTGGGAACACCAACTGAACCGGGAACACCAACTGCACCAGGAACACCAACTGCACCAGGAACACCAACTGCACCAGGCACACCAACTGAAGCGGGCACACCAACTGAAGCGGGCACACCAACTTCAGCAGAAAAGACCAGCATAAAAGATGTCAACACTAACAAACCCACAATAACTAGACAGAGCAAGAGACCTTCTACTGGTGGCACTGATTCAACTAGTGCATCCACTGAACCAGGAACGCCAAATGAACAGGGAACACCAACTGCACCAGGAACACCAACTGCACCAGGAACACCAACTGCACCAGGCACACCAACTGAAGCGGGCACACCAACTGAAGCGGGCACACCAACTGAACCAGGAACACCAACTGCACCAGGAACACCAACTGAAGCGGGCACACCAACTGAAGCGGGCACACCAACTGAACCAGGCACACCAACTTCAGCAGAAAAGACCAGCATAAAAGATGTCAACACTAACAAACCCACAATAACTAGACCGAGCAAGAGACCTTCTACTGGTGGCACTGATTCAACTAGTGCATCCACTGAACCAGGAACACCAAATGAAGCGGGAACACCAACTGAACCGGGAACACCAACTGCACCAGGAACACCAACTGCACCAGGAACATCAACTGCACCAGGAACACCAACTGCACCAGGCACACCAACTGAAGCGGGCACACCAACTGAAGCGGGCACACCAACTTCAGCAGAAAAGACCAGCATAAAAGATGTCAACACTCAAAACCCCACAATAACTAGACCGAGCAAGAGACCTTCTACTGGTGGCACTGATTCAACTAGTGCATCCACTGAACCAGGAACACCAAATGAACTGGGAACACCAACTGCACCAGGAACACCAACTGCACCAGGAACACCAACTGAAGCGGGCACACCAACTGAAGCGGGCACACCAACTGCACCAGGCACACCAACTGAAGCGGGCACACCAACTGAAGCGGGCACACCAACTGCACCAGGCACACCAACTGAAGCGGGCACACCAACTGCACCAGGCACACCAACTGAAGCGGGCACACCAACTGAAGCGGGCACACCAACTGAACCAGGCACACCAACTGAAGCGGGCACACCAACTGAAGCGGGCACACCAACTGAAGCGGGCACACCAACTGCACCAGGCACACCAACTGAAGCGGGCACACCAACTGAAGCGGGCACACCAACTGAACCAGGCACACCAACTTCAGCAGAAAAGACCAGCATAAAAGATGTCAACACTAAAAACCCCACAATAACTAGACAGAGCAAGACACCTTCTACTGGTGGCACTGATTCAACTAGTGCATCCACTGAAGTAAGCACTGAACCAGGAACAGAATCCAGTAAGTACAAACCTGATAACCGGGCAGAGTTTTGTGATATAGGGAGAAAAAAACATTGAGGATTTTCATGTGAATACAGGGTGAAACTGTGTGACATAGTAACATAGGGGGTCATTTACTAATTTGAAATATGCCTAAATTAGGTGTATTTCAGGTGCATATGGCTACACAACGGTTAGTTGCACCGCTATCTGCGACTTCGCCCCGCTCATGCCAGATCTAGCACTTCAATGGGGCTGCAAAAGTTCTGTCCGCATCTTTTGCGGTCCCATTGAAGTGAATGGGTCCGCATCCGAGCCGCCAAAACTGCAGCTCAGATGCAGACCAAAACAACGGCCGTGTGCATGAGGCCTATATGTAGCCTATTCTACACATCACTCTTCTGGCTATATAGACAAAAAGCCTCAGGACAACCTGCCGAAGCAGGATGTTCTCAGATCCCACAATTCAGAGGGAACAAATGAAACTAAAGGCACATATTTATTTGATTGTTCTAAATTATTTAAAGGGGGTTCCCAGGCTACTACTATTATCCCCAGCATAGTTCATGAATATCCACTGGATGGGAGTCCACACCTCTCCTTATTAAGCTGCTCCCTGCATCCTCTAACATTGGAACTAGCAATGTGAATGGAACAGGAAGCACAACTACATTCAAAGTGTAGTGGCCGTGCTGGGTTACTGCATTTCAGATCCCATTCACTTCAGGGGGAATGAACTCCAACTACCCAGCATGGCAACTACACTTTGAATGGAGATGTGCTTCATGTTCCATTTACAGTGCTAGTTCCAGCTCCAGAGGCTGCAGGGAACGGCTGATCGATGGAGGTACAAAGTGTGATCCTCACCTATTGGATATTCATGACCTATCCTGAAGATAGGTCATCAGTATCAGTAGCCTGGAAAACCCCCTTTAAGATATGTTTGGGATGACTCCTGATGAAATATTCGCATGCACTGATTTAGTGTAGCGCCTTCTCCTCTTTGGGTCTCCACAGTGCACTGACTAAAGTTCCCTCACTTCTAGATGTGGTTTTTATAGAGATAGCTCTCACAATACCATTAGGCAATGTCTTCATTACGTTTCAAAATTACTGTACAAGAATAAATGATCAATGATGGCTACCACATGCAGGCAAAATATGACTCTAAGGTAGCTGATAATTATCTAAAATGTTGGGACTAATAGGTATGTTACAGTTTATACTATGCAATATGTATTCTGACCATGCATATTTACTTTGCAGCTTGTGGACCATGTGAATGCTTAATGCCAGACTGTCGTACAGGATATCGTGTGGTGTCTTATAGGCCCCCTGGCGCCTGTTGTGCTACTATCACATGTGGTAAGCATTTTCTTCTTATTATCATATCTTCCATGAGACATTGTGAAAACCTGTTTAAATGAAAACTTTAAAGAAATACAATATATTTATACATATATAATATATAGCTACACCTGTACATCGGCTACATACATAATATAATACTTTTTGAAGAGGGCTATGACATACCGTAATAGGAAAATAATAAATAATTCTATGCAAAAGTATAAAAATTGTTTTCTGTTTAATTTTAACTTTTGGAGTATTTTTACCGCCTATGAAAAGACACCTTTAAATGCAGCATGGAAGCCATCAACGAGAATGCTAGCATAATATTTAGATGTTTATGTGTTAGGTATTCTTTTATTTAGCTAAGATTCCCTCGATAGTCACACAAACTGTTATAATATTGCAGATAGACTGCTTTATCATAGATTCCAATTTAATATAAAAAAAATAGGAGAAAAAGAAAAACAAAGTACAGAAGATACATTATGAAAAATACAGTATGTTATCTATACCCCCTTTAATTCTGCATTATCTACATATAAGTGCAAATCATGCAATATGATTACGACCGCCTGTACATCTTCCTAAATTTGGATAACATTGGAGAGAATTGTTTAACAAACTTCTTTTTGTCCTCTTTTTTCCAGAACCGGATTCAGTCTGTGTAGCAGACAATACCATATATAGGGTATGTGTATGTAGGAAACATATATTAAAATTTGCTATTATGTTCTTTCATTGCTTTAGAGAAGAGTTCCATATAATGTGGAAGATCTAGAATGGACATCACTGGCACTTTGACATATTCAATACATTTATTTTATTTATTTAACGTTTACCCAAGGTTTGGTTCATTGTGGGGGGGTCATATACTGTATATTGTCTAAAAATGGTGAATGAGGGTCCACACCAGCACCACACGTATGATCATAGACCCATATGCTTAATACATTCCCACCCTGCATTCCTTATTTTTGTACAGCCTGGATCCATCATTCCTCAAGCTAAGGATGCATGTCAGAAATGCGAGTGTTCCAAGGATGAAAAAGACGAAACTGGCTTATATGCTGTAACATGTCAAGAGCTTGTCTGTGACTCGACCTGTGAGAAGGTCAGTAATCATATTATTGTGGTCTATGCACAATAGATAAGGGCATCACATAGTATTATCTACATCATAAATTTAACAGAAAGGTCCAGTTTTACCTAAATTACCAGACATTATTTCAATTGTCATACCGCAATTCTTTAGGGCACTTAAAGTACTGCTAGCTACTTTTTGCACTTACCTCTACAGTACTTCAAAAGGTGAATAACATTTGCTCAATTAGTTTTGCATTCATGACTTTTTCATCCAGGGCTTTGAATATGTTGAAAAGGAAGGTGAATGCTGTGGCGAATGTGTACCCAAGCAATGTACAATGAAGAAGGTGAAGGTAGAGAGTGGAGAAAAGGGAGAAAGTGGTCAGAAGGGAGAAAGCGGTCAGAAGGGAGAAAGTGGAGAAAACAAAGAGGAAGACACACAAATTTTGATTGCGGTAAGTGGAAAGACATCAAGTGTGAAACCTGTATATGTACCGAATTAGGATGTTTTTTTTTTCTTATTTGTCCTATTTTAAAATTGTAATTTTTAAAACAATGTTTAGATTGGAGATACCTATCGCCCTGAAGGCAGCACTTGCGTTTATTACGAATGTGATGAGGAAGATGGCAAACCTATTTTGACCAAAGTGAAGAAAGTTTGCCAAGAGTTGGATGTCTCCAAATGCGAGGAGGTAATATCATGTACATATAATATAGCAAGCCATATGGGCTAGGAATATTAATATTGTACTATTTGAATTTTCAGGTCTGAAATGTAGTTCAGTGCTTTCCTCTCTTGTCCTCAAAGTGACTTGTTCAGTTCCCCAACTTAGAATTCAATAAGAATGATATTCAGCTAGTCTCTACGCCCCATGGCTCTTTTTCTTCACCTCTACCCTAGCTTGAGGAGGTACATTGGAGAGTGGAATCACCAGTCTCTCCTTTTCTGCTCCAGAGCTATAAGTGTGCTAGAACTAAAGGGATAGCATATCCTTAGTATGGGAGCATGACATCCAGAAAATGTGCTATTCATGAGCTACCCGGAGGTTGGACCCCGTTGACTTGGGCTATCTTAAATAAATGTTATACCTATTAAATAACCAGTATATGTGCCAGCACAGTCAGTTTTTCAAATTGCCATTGTGGTGCTCGGAAGTTATTGAAATATCCATACCTTGAATATCATGGCGATCCTGCCATCACTTTTATCTATTCTACATAGTCATAGATCTAATATAAAAGTGTTTTTAGTGTTTTTTTTTTACTCTTTTAGGGCACAGTTAAATATGATGACGGTGACTGCTGTCAGACATGCACACCTAAGACAGGTAAAGTAAAATAACTAAAGGCATGTAGTATGTAAAAACAGGCTATGATATGAGTACATGCTTCAGTATAATAAAGAGCTAGGGAAGATGTTCCCATTATTAACCAATTCTATCTTATTTGTAGAACTTCAGGTAGTAGAGAAACCAGTGGTTGAAAATTGTAGCTCTCGCAAGAATATGACGGTATTGGGAGACGGTGACTGTAAGATTGAGATGGAGCTCCCATACTGCGGAGGACCTTGCATGGGGACATCAAAGTAAGTGACAAGGTCATACTGTGACCATAAATTAACTGTATATCAGTTGCACATAGACATGAAACCTTAACCTAAAGTCCGGGATAGGGTAAAATATTGATTCTACAAAAATTATTGGAATTTTTCTTTTGCTTCCTTCTATAATGTAGAAAGGTATCTAGCAACATATCTGCTTTGCCTGCACAACAATTATCATAAGGCTTAAGCAAGATGGTCTTAGTATGACTTTATACAATCTCCTAGCAGTACAGGACCATGAACAAGATACTTAAATTTCTATGGGTCCCTACAAAATGTCTGCATGCTTCCAATTTCATAGAGAGGTTTCTCCTGTAAGAAAAAAAATTTGGAGTCTCAATCATTTATCCTCTTCCAAAATGATTGGCAATCTGCAAATAGTAAATATAAATCTATCGTGCTTTAACAATATTGTCTATTTGACTTTTCAGATATTCAGCAGAATCACAGGGAATGGAACACAAGTGTTCTTGCTGCACAGTACTGAAGTCCGATAAAAGAGAAGTAGAACTGCTATGTGCCAATGGTCAGCGCAAAACTCACTTTTACGACCATGTGATTGAATGTGGCTGTTCAGTAGCTACCTGCAAACCACTCCCCTCTGGTGAGAATCAAGAAATACAGCAATATGAGCAGAGATCCCAAACGTCCTCTAGACGAAGGAGAAGATAAACTAAAAAAGAGAGAGCAAGGCAGCAATATTAAGGTTTTTTGAATAGTCTACTTAACTAAAATTCCCCAATGATTTCCCTTCTAATTTCTACATAATGCTACCCCCATAGTCAACTGCTGGATAGAACGAGACATATGAAGGTTATGTATATGGAAATGATGTGTGAATTCCAGCATCTCTTGCAAAAAGCTTTATGTTGTTACTTGCTTTCTTATGCTTTTAATTCCTTGTATATGTATATGTCATTAAACTATAAAATCACTGTGCAATCATTTGCCTTGGATTTTTTTTTGTGTCAAAAAATATACTTGTGTGACTGGCCAAGTTGAGGCATTGGTTATATCATCCTATTTCTGCAAACACCTACAATTCTTCTTCCCGATGTCATTGTCATGGTGACACTCCATGCTTACTGCCATCCTGCTATCCAGGGCAGGTATGCCCAGCATATCACTCACTTAGCTTCTTCCCACCAGACTTCTGTGTCCCATGCTGCAGGCTGCAGCCTGGCTGCTAGGTCTCTTTCTGTGTGTGTGTTAATGTCCCGTTCGGGTGTGGGAGGGAAACACCACACCGAACATAGGAGGGAAAAGGGTTAGGGAATAAGGCCTGGAAACTAGAGAAAAGAGATAGACACCTCCTAGTAAAACTCTAATCAAAGTCCTGACTAACTATCAGTATGAACAGACCCCAGAGGTAGGTGAGTTCATTCACAGGAATACCTAATGTCCTACCTCACCCTATAGGACCCTAGTACTAATGTCAGGACTGAGACAACCTGTTCCTCCAAAAGGAAGGACGAACAGGAGTTACCCTTAGGCCTTAATACAAATTACAGGGAAATGCAAAACACAAAATAACCCAAACAAAATACAAAAGGGATGGAAAACACTTAACTTCAAGTGCCTATGGCAGCACAAGGAACTCAGCCGAGATCCACACACCAGCTATTCAGGGCACCCAGGACAAACCTTATCCGGATGAGACCTGTGAAAGGCTTTCACCAAATGACTGGAATTCACATCAGATGCCGGTACCCACATCCTTTCCTCTGGTACATAACCCTTTGTAGGAAAGCGCAAGGGGCCGTCATTGACAGAAGATATATGTCACTGAGGTTCCTGGCCTCAGTGAAGTAAGAGCCGGTAATTTTAAGCGTCAGCAGCAGCTAGTGCTCACTGACACTATTGGTTATTTAGTGTTGCTGTAAAGCCAATCCGAGGCGGCTCTTACTGGGAGCAACCTAAGTGCAGGGTGGGTGGCTGTTCCACATGTTCCAGGCCGGGTTTTGGTTAGGGATATAAAACACAGCCAGCAGTCTCAGCTGGGTGTGGATTATCCTCCATCTGACAGTGGAGCTTTGCCAATCTCTGTGTGTGGCCTGAGAGTTTGGGCTGGGATTAAGGCCTGCTATCCTGTATGGATGAAAGCACATGGACTTGTGTTTCACCCAAGGATGTGTTGCTGCCTGGGATGTGTTGCTGCCTGGTGTGAACAAACACCAGACTGCAGGTGACAGTTTTTGCATTGAAACGGACTTTTTGTTGTCACTTTCCTTACGTGTGAATAAAACACTGACTTGTCTACCAGAGCAAATCACCACACCTTCCAGTGAACAAGATACTGAAGAGATCTATGGAGAACTCGAGAGTCAATAATCTTGGTGATCTGGAATTTCAAACTGCTGTCCACCATGACAGGAGCGGGTGGCAAGGAGGACGACTCCAAAGGTTCAACATATCTCTTCAACAAAGATTTGTGAAACACATTATGAATTTTCAGAGCCTGAGGAAGTTTAAGACGAAAAGCTACAGGATTAATAATGGTAGTAATCTTATATGGACCAATAAACCTTGGACCCAACTTCCAAGAAAGAACCTTCAACTTAATATTTCTTGTGGACAGCCACACAAAATCACCCACACTTAGGTTTGGACCATTCATATGTTTCCTGTCAGCCACACGTTTATACTTGTTGCCCATATTCTTCAGGTTATTTAAAATTTTCCGCCATATAGAAGACAATGATGACGAAAATCGTTCCTCCTCAGGGATACCGGAAGTATCCGAATCAGAGAATGTGCCAAATTGTGGGTGAAACATACGGTATGCCCCCAAAAATGGCGACTTACCAGTGGACTCCTGTCTACAATTGTTTATAGCAAACTCTGCCAAAGACAAAAACGAGGACCATTCCTCCTAGTTCTCAGAGACAAAACATCTTAACCTCTTCAGGACACATGACATACCGCTACAGCATGTTGTCCTGGTACTTAAGGACGCATCACGTACCGGTACGTCATGTGTACTTCCGATCACCGCCGCCTGGCAGTGATTGGAACAAGTTGCCTGCTGAAATCAATGAGCAGGCACCTTGGCTAAATGCGCGGGGGGTCCCGCAACCCCCCGTGTCGGCGATCGCCGCAAACCGCAGGTCAATTCAGACCTGCGGTTTGCGGCTTTTACCTGCGGTTGTGGCGGCGTCGGGCGGTGCCATCGGGTCCCCATGCGGCTGTAGGGGGGAACCGATGGCATGGAAGGCAGCACGATGCCTAAGGAAGGCATCGCGCTGCCTTCTGGTGACGAGCCTGTAAGATCCAGCCGCCTGGATCTCACAGGCCGGACCCTGTATGAGTAATACACACAGTATTACTCATACAGCCAATGCATTCCAATACAGAAGTATTGGAATACATTGTAAAGGATTAGACCCCAAAAAATTCAAGTCCCTAAGTGGGACAAAAAATAAAGTGAAAAAAAGTTGAAGAAATTTAGTTTTCCCTCCCAAAAATTAAACGTTTCAAGCAAAATTAAACAAAAACTTCATTTTCCCCAAATAAAGTTAAAATAAATTGGTAAAAAATAGGGGAAATGAAAAAAGTATACATATTAGGTATCGCCGTGTCCGTATTGACCGGCTCTATAAACATATCACATGACCTAACCCCTCAGATAAACACCGTAAAAAATAAAAACTGTGCTAAATAAACCATTTTTTTTGTTACCTTACATCACAAAAAGTACAACAGCAAGCGATCAAAAAGGCGTTTGCCCACCAAAATAGTACCAATCTAACCATCACCTCATCCCGCAAAAAATGAGCCCCTACCTGAGACAATCGCCCAAAAAATATAAAAAAACTATGGCTCAGAATTTGTGGACAAAATCACAAAAATCACAAAAATATAGTGGCAAATATGGGGGAACTGCTCAGACCCCAAACACTGTAGCGTGTTTCTCATTGGGGGAGCAGTCCCACCGCATGTGAACCACAGAAATATAGTGGCAAATATGGGGGAGCTGCTCAAACCCCAAACACTGTAGCGTGTTTCTCATTGGGGGAGCAGTCCCACCGCATGTGGACCGCATTGGGGGAGCAGTCCCACCGCATGTGGACCACAGCAAACGACCATCTCCCCAGCAAATAATGCGTACAATGGAGGATGCCAGTGCGGTCTACATGCACCACAAAGGCATCCTACACAAAACTGAGCATTGTGCGGATGAAAATACAATTATATAAATCACAGAAGAAAATGCACCAAACGGATATGCCACTGACTATACTAGCTGGTCATACAAGCAGATATTAAAAGCTGAGACTTTTGCCAATATATTCCTGTCAGGAAGATATCGGAGCCCATCATGCACCACGTCACGGTCACTGTCACTCAGCATGGCAAGGGTCCTACCACTACACTAACTGTGGTGTGAACACGGCCTGAAGGTGATGAAATCCAGCTCACAGCCAAGCTTCCACACAACCGCATAGTGAGTTTTATATGTATTGAATGTGCCTTTATCTGGCATTTGAACATTCTTTTGCACCTGGAAACCTCCATCACATAGTCTGATATGGGTGCGGCTTACAGTCTTGCTTTGTTCACATTGCATTAGTTGTCCTGCTATGCGGTTGTGTGGAAGCTTGGCTGTGAGCTGGATTTCATCACCTTCAGACTGTGTTCACACCACAGTTAGCGTAGTGGTAGGACCCTTGCCATGCTGAGTGACCGTGACGTTGTGCATGATGGGCTCCGATATCTTCCTGACAGGAATATATTGGCAAAAGTCTCAGCTTTTAATATCTGCTTGCATGACCAGCTAGTATAGTCAATGGCATATCCGTTTGGTGCATTTTCTTCTGTGGCTCAGAATTTGTGGACACTAAAACATGATTTTTTTTGTTTCAAAAATATTATTGTGTAAAACTTACATAAATAAAAAAAAGTATGCATATTAGGTATCGCCGTGTCCATATAGACCGTCTCTATAAAAATATTACATGACTTAACCCCTCAGATGAACACCGTAAAAAAAATTCAATAAAAACTGTGCTAAATAAACCATTTTTTGTCACCTTACATCACAAAAAGTGTAATAGCAAGCGATCAAAAAGTCAAACGCACCCCAAAATAGTGCCAATAAAACCGTCATCTCATCCCGCAAAACTCATACTCTAGCCAAGGTAATCGCCCAAAAACTAAAAAAATGATGTCTCTCAGACTATGGAAACACTAAAACATGATTTTTTCTGTTTTAAAAAAAGAAATCATTGTGTAAAACTTACATAAATAAAAAAAAAGTATACATACACGCTGCATCCGTGACAACCTGGTCTATAAAAATATTACATGATCTAACCTGTCCAATGAATGTTGTAAATTACAAAAAGTAAAAACGGTGCCAAAACAGCTATTTCTTGTTACCTTGCCTCACAAAAAGTGTAATATAGAGCAACCATATATCATATGTACCCTAAACTAGTACCAACAATACTGCCACCCTATCCCGTATTTTCTACAATGTGGTCACTTTTTTTGAGTTTCTACTCTAGGGGTGCATCAGGGGGGGCTTCAAATGGGACATGGTGTAAAAAAAAACAGTCCTGGAAAATCTGCCTTCGCCTGGCCGTGCGGAGGCAAACGGATCCGTCCAGAGTTACAATGGAAGTCAATGGGGGCGGATCCATTTGAAGGTGACACAATATGGTGCATTTTTTAAACGGATCCGCCCCCCATTGACTTTCAATGTAAAGTCTGGGCGGATCCTTCTGAATACAAATTGTACTTAGACTTTTTAAGTGAAATATAATGCAAACGGTTCCGTCTGAACGGATACCATCGTTTGCATTATAGGAGCGGATCCGTCTGTACAAATACCAGACGGATCCGCTCCGAACGCAAGTGTGAAAGTAGCCTTAGGGTGCAAGTGCTGTTTGATACAGGCATTAACAGGGGTTATTACAAGGAAATTCAACGTTTTATTTGCCCTAGTGCAGTGCAGTTATATGTTCTAAAGCATTTTTTGGCTTGTATTAGTGGGAAAAAGGGCTTATTAGCCGTTGTGTGGTGAAGTGCGAAAATTTGCGATCTCCATTTATTATTATTTTCAATGCAAAATATCGGCAATATATTTTTCGCTTACGCGCATGCGCAAATGCACTATAAAGAAAGTATATTGGTATATAACCCCCCGCTTCAATAATTTGTTCCAATAACGCTTGTCCCTCTAAATACCTGCAGTATCGCAGCAGAACCGCACACAACTGCCGCACAATACAAATGCACTATAATATACTTTCTAACATAGAAAGTATATTATAACATTGTACAAGGAAGGAAATCCATTAGAATATACATAAAGATAAAACGTAACCTTAATCATTTTGCTATGAGGGTCCATTCACACGCCCGTAAGTGTTTTGCGGATCCGCAAAACACAGAGACTGGCAATGTGGATTCCCCAATTTGTGGACTGCACATCGCCGGCACTATAATAGAAAATGCCTAATCTTGTCTGCAATTGCGGACAAAAATAGGACATGTTCTATTTTTTTGCGGAAACAGAAGCACAGATGCGAAAGTGCGGATCCGCAAAAGTGGATGCGGACAGCACATTCCGGACCCATTGAACATGAATGGGTCTGCACCCGTTCCGCAAAATTGCGGACCCATTTTGCGGTCGTGTGAATGGAAAAGATATCCCTCAAAATGAAAATAAATTTAATGATTAAAGTTAAAGGGGTTCTGCACTTTGTTTTAACTGATGATCTATCCTCTGGATAGATCATCAGCATCTGATCGGCGGGGGTCTGACACCCAGGACCCCCGCCGATCAGCTGTTTGAGAAGGCAGCGGCACTCCAGCAGCGGCGTGGCCTTCTCACTGTTTACCGCTGGCCCAGTGATACCAAGACTAGTATCAACTAGCGTGGGCGGGGCTAAGCTCCATTCAAGTGAACAGAGCTTATCCCCGCCCACGATAGTTGATACTAGTCATGACGTCACTGGGCCAGCGGTAAACAGCGAGAAGGCCACGGCCTCCTGGGAGGTTGCTTGTGCCTCTCGCTTTACGACACAAGGTTTTTAAGGAGCACCACGATACTGTCCTTGCTGGGCACCAGGGGAGTAGAGCCACAGTGGATCTCATTGCTCGGAGATTCTGGTGGCCGGCTCTTCGTAAGACGGTTGAGGGTTTTGTGGCAGCCTGCGAGACCTGCGCTCATGCCAAGGTCCCTCATTCACGGCCATCGGGTTTTCTCTTCCCGTTACCCATTCCTTCCCGTCCTTGGACGCATCTGTCCATGGACTTCATTACGGACCTGCCTCGTTCCTCGGGGAAGACTGTGATTCTGGTGGTAGTGGTAGCAAAATTGCGCATTTCATTCCCTTTCCTGGGTTACCCAATGCTAAGAAGTTGGCGCAAGCATTTGTTGATCACATTGTTAAATTGCATGGCATTCCTTCAGATATCGTTTCTGATAGGGGCACGCAATTTGTTTCCAGATTCTGGAAGGCCTTCTGTTCTCGCTTGGGGATTCGGTTGTCTATCTCTTCTGCTTTTCACCCGCAGTCAAATGATCAGACCGAACGCATCAATCAGAATCTGGAGACATATCTGCGCTGTTTTGTGGCAGAGAATCAGGAGGATTGGTATTCTTTTTTGTCCCTTGCTGAGTTTGCTTTAAATAACCATCGCCAGGAGTCCTTTTTGGTGCATATGGGTTTCATCCACAGTTTGGTTTACCTGATGAGGAGAGATTTTCCTCGTCTTTGTCATTTATTTGGCAAAAGATTCAGGGTAATCTGAAGAGGATGAGTGAGAGATATAAGAGTGTGGCGGATAAGAGACGTGTGCCTGGTCCGGACCTGAATGTGGGTGATCTGGTGTGGTTGTCTACAAAGAATATCAAACTGAAGGTTCCCTCCTGGAAGTTGGGTCCTAAGTTTATTGGGCCTTGCAAGATCTTGTCCGTCATCAATCCCGTTGCCTTCCGTCTTGATCTTCCTCAGACTTGGAAGATCCATAATGTTTTTCACAGGTCCCTATTAAAAGCTTATCTCCAAGCCACTGTACCCTCCTCTTTGCCTCCTCCTCTGATTGTTGTTGATGGTAATTTTGAATTTCAGGTCTCTAGGATTGTGGATTCTCGCATTATCCGCGGTTCTCTCGGGTACCTCGTTCATTGGGAGGGTTATGGTCCTGAGGAGAGGACGTGGGTCCCAGTGGTGGACATTAAGGCCACTTATCTCATTAGGGCTTTCCATAGATATCATCCTGAGAAGGTGGGCTCTGAGTGTCCAGAGTCCACCTGTAGTGGGAGGGGTCCTGTCACTGCCAGTTCTGTGAGAAGGTCTGGCAGATGTCCTTCTTTACCTCTTGCATGATGTTATTTGTTTTGGTTTCACTTTGTCATCTCCTTTCCTTCTCCCAGGTGTCACCTATTTAGACTAATTGTCTCCCTTTATATTCCCTCCCATACTGCCTCACTTTGCGGTTTATACTACTTCCTGGATGTATTGTGTTTCCTTGCTGGCTTGATTCTAGGTGACCCTGACTCTGTCCGTATTAAGTGCAGGGAGCCGATGGTCGTGTCCCCTCACTATTATAGGGTTTTCAGGAGTCACACAGTCTTAGGTACGTGGGCATGCAATTGTCTACCATTGAGACCATTGCATGGGCATAGCAGTCAGGGAGAGCTCTTAGGGTTTTATAGGGCTCACCTATATGCTCCTTAGTTTGGGATCAAGACAGTCGAATGTTTATTCATAAGTTCCAGCTATCTGCAACATCATCTGTGACAGGTAGGAGATATGGTTTCTGGTTTAGTGCCGCCGAGCACCTGATTTAGTGCCGCCGAACACTTGTTATTGCCTACCACATCTATGCATTTTGGTTAACTTTAATAATTTAATATATTTTCATTTTGAGGACTATCGTTTCCATTCACACGTCCGCAAAATGGGTCTGCATCTGTTCCGCAATTTTGCGGAACGGGTGCAGACCCATTCATTTTCAATGGGGCCGGAATGTGCTGTCCGAATTTTCGGATCCACATCTGCATTTAAGGATCCACATCCGCATTTGCAGATCCGCACTTCTGCATCTGTGCTTCCGTTTCCGCCAAAAAATAGAATATGTCCTATTCTTGTCCGCAATTGCAGACAAGATTAGGCATTTTCCATTATAGTGCCGGCGTTGTGCAGTCTACAAATTGTGGAATACAGATTGCCGGTGTCCGTGTTATGGACTTGTGAATGGACCCACATAGTAAAATTATTAAAGGTTACGTTTTATCTTCATGTATATTTTAATGGATTGCCTTCCTTGTACAATGTTATAATATACTTTCTATGTTAGAAAGTACATTATAGTGCATTTGTATTGTGCGGCAGTTGTGTGCGGTTCTGCTGCGATACTGCAGGTATATAGCGGGACAAGCGTTATTGGAATAAATAATTTCTACTGGTGTGATATACCAGTCGTCCCCCAAAAAAACAGATTGAAGCGGGGTGTTATATATCAATATACTTTCTTTATAGTGCATTTCGGTACTGTATAGTGCATTTGCACATGTGCGTACGCGAAAATTGAATTGCCGATATTTCGCATTGAAAAAAATGAATAGAGATCGCAAATTCAAATAATACATCTGGTATGTCACTGTGCATGTTGTGGGACTATTTGTGCACTTCTAGTAATTATTTCTTGGCTGAAAATATGAGCTGAAGGTTTTTCAGGTTCGCCGTCCTGGCAGATGTTCGCCTATCACTAATAGGGATATTACATTCAGAGGTCATTGGTTAAAAATTAAGACACAGTAAATTACATTGAGGTCAAACCAACCTCTGAATAGTAATGGGATACAATGTCCCATTACACTCATCTTGAGCATTGCTCAGTGAAACAGGTATAAACAATCTGATCATTGAGCCCCTTCGGTTTAACAGTTTGGAGACAGAAGATCCATTCCACTTCCATTCTAAGGAGATTGATGTCCTCATCACCTTCTGTGGGAATATTTTCAATTCCTTGAAATCGTATGACTTTCACATCCCCTTGATGACTGTCCCAGACATGCCTGGCCACATCACCCAAATGTTAGCCCACTCGCCGTCTGAATTCGCATATGGTCTTACTCACATACTGCAACCCACAGGTGCATGTGATCAAATAAATCACATGAGGTGTTTTGCAGTAGATGAAGGTACACACAAAAAAGGTTTCTCCAGAAGATGACCTAGTGAAGGTTTTGCCCAATAAGATGACACTGCATGCCACACATCCACTACTCTATAGGTGCCCCTTGTTTGGGAAACTAAGAGCATCTTGGTTTCCTTGGGTTGCAGATAGATATGCACTAGTCTATCTCTTAGATTTCTCCCTCTGCGAAAGGTAATTGCTGAAGATTCACCAACCATTTCTCCAATATGGGGTCCAATCTGAGGATGAACCAATATTTGGAAATTATGTCCCTGATTTCTTAGTGCCCAGTGTCAAAATTCCAATTATACGTGGGGTATTTTCCTCACACTGTGGGCCGCATGGGATCAGGAGTGCTTCCCAATTTTAACATATGGCATGCTGGTAGGCCTCCTTTAAGGTCTGTTCAGGGTATCCACTTTTCTTAAATCTGCCCCATAAATCATATGCTGCTTTCCTAAAATCTGAGAGGGTGGAACAATTATTTCTGGTGCTAAGGTACTGTCCCATAGGGATGCCTCGTTTTAAAAGGAATGGATTCCAACTGTCCCACCTCAGAAAGTTGTTTGTCGCTGTCAGTTTACGGAACATGTCGGTGGAGATTTTTCCATCCTTCCCTTTAATGATGGACAGATCTAAAACTCACAAAACTGTTGTTGCAAATCTTTGTTGTGAATTGGGGATGACAGTTTTTTTTTTTTTTTTGTCTGGGGAAATTAATGTGCAAAAATTGAATAATGAAGCCAAATAGGTTTTTTCTGAAAAAGACCTCCCAACTCAAGCTCTAACCCTTAGTATCACCAGCTCCTTTAAACATCTAACCAAAATATACAAAAAAAAAAACACGTTAGAACCTGTGGGAGATCCAAATGCTAGAGACATCTGTGTGGTAAAATCGTCCCAGAGGTCTATGTATTCACATATAGCCAACTACTCTGAATCGGTCTCCTGAGTTCCTTACAAAGTGGGAGAGTCCATTGACTCCTCCCTACAGTTGATGACATTGTTGCTGGAGGAAGAGAAGTTGATGTATGATAAAAGCACAAAAGATCTGAAAGAGTTTGTAGAGAATGCTAAGAAATTCTCCAATAATCCTGAATTAGTAGAAAGGAGAGTATTCTACAACAATCTGTAAAGATATTGGGCCAGATTTATCATTAGCTCAGGTCAGAATAATGGAGTGAAAAAGTCCCCAAAAAAGTCCCAAATGCTAAAACTACGCACAAATTTGCGACTTTTTTCTGCTCTGCACTATGCTCACCAGTTTTCTGAAAGTGGGCGTGTTTTCTTATGTAAATTAATCTCTAGACAGATTTACTATTGGGACTATTTAAAAAGTCGCAAAAAAGTTGCAATTTCACTCCAGTGAGGACCATGCTTATCTTATGAGACTTTTTAATAGAACATGCGACTTTTTCATAAAAACGTGCGACTTTTTCGTAAAGATGCGCGACTTTTGTAAAGCTGCTTACTGACGGATAAACTGCTACCGTCAAACCACATTTATTACAGTCTTAAAGGGCCGATCATAAATCTGACTTGGCTAAAACTGACTTTAGCCATATGTTAAAGTGGAGTGAGCTATCAGTCATGATAAATCTGTCCCATTGACTGCACATCTTAAAGATCCCAAGCATTCACAATTAGTGATGAGTGGCAGGGACAATATTCGAATTTACTATATTTTGCGAATATTTTGTAGAATATTTATCATATATTCGCAAATTCGAGATTATATTCTTGATTGCGAAAATCGGCAATGTAATATTCGCGTAATGCGCACGAAATACAGGGGTGGGTCACTTATGCTACATTTTTCAAGGTGGTATCAGTTTTCTGAGACTGGAGAAAATGGTTGGCAAGGCAGAACATTAGAATAGCTTTATATGCAGATAGAGTGCCCCATCATATTTGCGCTTGTAAATTTTGGGCAATTAATGATGGGCATATTTTGACTTGTGAAATCATAGCACTATGTCTGTAGCAGGTATGTATGGATAGCAGAACCTATCACACTGCCTAACACCCTGCACTGGAACCTATCAGCTACACTATAGATTAATCTAACCTACACTGACTATCTCCCCCTAACTATCTGAATGATATATATAAGTTAATTGTCTAATGTACAGTGGGATGCGAAAGTTTGGGCAACCTTGTTAATCGTCATGATTTTCCTGTATAAATCGTTGGTTGTTACGATAAAAAATGTCAGTTAAATATATCATATAGGAGACACACACAGTGATATTTGAGAAGTGAAATGAAGTTTATTGGATTTACAGAAAGTGTGCTATAATTGTTTAAACAAAATTAGGCAGGTGCATAAATTTGGGCACTGTTGTCATTTTATTGATTCCAAACCTTTAGAACTAATTATTGGAACTCAAATTGGCTTGGTAAGCTCAGTGACCCCTGACCTACATACACAGGTGAATCCAATTATGAGAAAGAGTATTAAAGGGGGTCAATTGTAAGTTTCCCTCCTCTTTTAATTTTCTGTGAAGAGTAGCAACATGGGGGTCTCAAAACAACTGTAAAATGACCTGAAGACAAAGATTGTTCACCATCATGGTTTAGGGGAAGGATGCAGAAAGCTGTCTCAGAGATTTCAGCTGTCTGTTTCCACAGTTAGGGACATATTGAGGAAATGGAAGACCACAGGCTCAGGTCAAGTTAGGGCTCGAAGTGGCAGACCAAGAAAAATCTCGGATAGACAGAAGCGACGAATGGAGAGAACAGTCAGAGTCAACCCACAGACCAGCACCGAAGACCTACAACATCATCTTGCTGCAGATGGAGTCACTGTGCATCGTTCAACCATTCGGCACACTTTAGACAAGGAGATGCTGTATGCGAGAGTGATGCAGAGGAAGCCTTTTCTCCGCCCACAGCACAAAAAGTGCCGCTTGAGGTGGGCTAAAGCACATTTGGACAGGCCAGTTTCATTTTGGAATAAGGGTGCTGTGGACTGATGTAACTAAAATTGAGTTATTTGGCCATAACAAGGGGCGTTATGCATGGAGGAAAAAGAACACAGCAGTCCAAGAAAAACACCTAACTACAGTAAAATATGGTGGTGGTTCCATCATGCTGTGGGGCTGTGTGGCCAGTGCAGGGACTGGGAATCATGTCAAAGTTGAGGGACGCATGGTTTCCACTCAGTATCAGCAGATTCTGGAGACCAATGTCCAGGAATCAGTGACAAAGCTGAAGCTGCACCGGGGCTGGATCTTTCAACAAGACAACGACCCTAAACACTGCTCAAAATCCACTAAGGCATTTATGCAGAGGAACAAGTACAACGTTCTGGAAGGGCCATCTCAGTCCCCAGACCTGAATATAATTGAAAATCTGTGGTGTGACTTAAAGAGAGCGGTCCATGCTCAGAAGCCATCAAACCTGAATGAACTAAAGATGTTTTGTAAAGAGGAATGGTCCAAAATACCTTCAACCAGAATCCAGACTCTCATTGGAACCTAGAGGAAGCGTTTAGAGGCTGTAATTTCTGCAAAAGGAGGATCTACTAAATATTGATTTCATTTCTTTTTTGTGGTGCCCAAATTTATGTACCTGCCTAATTTTGTTTAAACAATTATAGCACACTTTCTGTAAATCCAATAAACTTCATTTCACTTCTCAAATATCACTGTGTGTGTCTCCTATATGATATATTTAACTGACATTTTTTATCGTAACAACCAACGATTTATACAGGAAAATCATGACGATTAACAAGGTTGCCCAAACTTTCGCATCCCACTGTAATACAACAAAGCACAGAGCACAGCAATGACACTGCTCTCTCTTTCATAACTGAAATAAACTTTAGAAAATAGCTGCTGGGGAGGTTCTTATATAGTAAGGGGTAGGCAACTTTTCTATTGGTTGCTAGGGATGTTGCTAAGCTGTGACAAAGCCTTCTAATTGGCCCTCAAGCTAGAAGAAGGGAGGGATGATCACCTGATGTGCACTGTGTTAAAAAACTAACAAAAAACCCCAGAATATTTGATTTTACGAATATATAGCGCTATATTTAAAATATTTGCGAATTATCGAAGTTACGATATTCACAATTAAAATTCGCTATTCAAAAATATTCATGCTCAACACTATTCACAATATGAATTTGCTACGGAAGGGATTATCATTTTTCCCCACCAACAAGTTCAGACCATTTGAATGGATAAAGGACATCAATCTATTCGTTTGAAAAATAAAACGCATGACAGAAGTCAATGTGAGGAGCTTGGCATTGGCAGTGAAGATCTTAATGATGTCAAATTATTAGCTGAATTGTGGGAAGAGGGATAGAGATGGACAAGTGAGAGACCTTTTACGAAGTTACAATTACCCTCGAGAAAAACCCCTCTAGTGGGAGACATGTCCCCACTCAACACCTTTTTAGAAGTAGTCAACAATAAGATATCCTCCCTTTAGAGCAAAATAAGGTTTCACAACAATATTCCCAGAAATGTTGGAAGAGAATGGGTCAATAGTCATCCAACCTTCCGACAAAGGAGGGAATATTGTCGTTATGGAGAAAAAACTTTACGAGGAGATGTGCCAGCGAATTCTGAGTAATGAGACGTGCTACTAAACTCTCAGGGAAGACCCTACTATGTTATTCAGGATTAAGCCAGGGATGAGAAATAGATATGAACAAAGTTTTCAAAAATTAGATTTGAATGCTTTGCTGTATTTTTTTCAAGAAATTTGCCTAGTTCGAATTAATTTGTCACAAAGCATGTTAAATCAGATATATTCCTACCTACAGGGAGAATGTATCTTGGTGTACATCACTGTGCATTGCAGCAACATGTATAGTTCCCTTTCATGCCTTTTCTGGTACTAAAACAGTTACTGTGCATCAGTATGACAGCCAGGTCTCATACAGTATATGGACATGCACATAGTCGTGCAGGCCACCAACAGTCCTAGTTAACCCCTTTCTAAACCAAAAGTAAAGCATATAGCAGTCTTTAGTAAAAGCAAAAAAATAAAATAAAAAATAAAAACACTGTTTGCCCCTCCAAGATCTGTGTGTCCCAAAGATTTCTTACTGGAACAAAAGAAGGACAGGGAGGCAGTGCCAATAAAGTAGTGGAGAAAAAAAAGGTTCTTTTAAGCCATGTTGTGGCAGTGTTTTTCAATCACTTCTGTTAGCTGTTCTGACTGTGCGTCACTCTTAGGCCTCTTGCACACGACCATGCAGTTTTTTTGCGGTCCGCAATACGCGGATGCGCAAAAAACGGAAGCCGCCCGTGTTGCCTTCCGCAATTTGAAAACGGAACGGGCAATATAAATGCCTATTCTTGTCCGCAAAGCGCGGACGAGAATAGAACATGTTATATTTTTTTAACAGGCCCGCGGAACGGAGCCACGGATGCGGAAGGCAACACACGGAGTGCTGTCCGCATCTTATGCGGCCCCAAACAACGGTCATGTGCATGAGGCCTTAGGTTCAGTTCACACTTCAGTTATTTGGGCAGTCATGGGTCAAAAACACAGAAGAGGCGCAGCTCTTTTTATGATACCTTATCTAAGAGTAGGATTGGTTCCTGATTTTGGCTCACCATACAGTAAGTGCTGGTATAACTGACCAAGTAACTGGTGTGAACTCAGCCTTACTGGTCAATGTTAGCATCAGGTATAATGTACTTAACTGTGCAGTGGCCCAAGATTCTACTATAGAGTGATAGACCTGTCTCATTTTACAGTGTCTTCTGTGTCCACATAGATTTATAGATAGCCCGTTCTGTTAGCCACAGATTCTACTGAAGTGGGAAAGAGCTGTCTCATTTCACTGTTGGTGGGGTGGCCACACTGATTGCTAGATAACCTATTCTTTTAGCCACTGATTCTACTAAAGTAGGAAAGAACTGTCTATTTTTACACAATATGCTGCTTCCACATAGACAGATAGATAACTTAATTTGTTATCAACTGATACAAGTAGTGGCCGAGTCACATAGTGGGGAGGGTGTCAGCAGTAAGTTTGTGTTACGACACTGTTTATTTTTCCCTTCTTCTTATCTGTCAGAAGAACAACCCAAATATAATAGATCCTGTATTTTTAGCATCCACCTTCACATGGTCAGTATTTGGTCAGTAATTGATCAGTATTTCTATGGCACAAATTTTCATGTCTTCGGTTGTTGTTTTGGACCAACTTCTGCTTTTGGCTTACTGTACATATTATGATGAAATCCTGATGCAAAATACTAACTGTGTAATCAAGGCCTCATGGATGCTCCAAATACAGTATCTGTTGTGTTTTTCATTTTCTGATTCTTCTGACGGATCATCAGGAAGGTAGAATAAATGATGATGTCAACAAGGCCAAATATAGACACTGGTGGCCCCAGAACAGACTAGTGAGGGTGGTAACAGCATGAGGAGTCAACATAGTGGCCCAGTCACAGAGTAATGGAGCTGTCAAAAATGAAAGGTGGAATCTGACAGGTTGCCATGGGCAACTAAGCCAGTTGTACTTTACACCAGTTTGATAAATTACCCCAATAATTTTGTGCATCCTCAGATCTGACCCCCATATTGGAGAAATGGTCGGTGAACCCCCTGCAATTACCTTTCACAGAGGGAGAAATATAAGAGATGGGCTGGTGCATAACTATCTGCAACCCAAGGAAACCAAGACATGGTTAGTCTCACACACAAGGGGCACCTATAGATGCAGTGGATGTGTGGCATGCAGTGCCATCTTAGTGGGCAAAATCTTCACTACTTTATCATCTGGAGAAACCTGTTTTATACATACCTTCATCCACTGAAAAACACCTTGGGCGGGGGCGGAGCTAGCTGCTGAGCCGAGCAATTGCATGGTACCTGAGCTCCTGCTCTAAACAGTGGATTTCTTTCATTCTCATTACTTTTATTGAGAAAACCTGAGATTTCCTCAATATAGAAGAGTGCTGCTAACATCTAGGCACCTAAATATCACCAAGTTTGCAGCTGAGGATAGCGCTACACACTTTAAAGCCTGAACTGCGGTTGTGACCGGCGAAAGTAGTTCCGTCTGGGAGCCGAAGCCGGCTGGAAGATGACGGGGCCGCCTCTCTGCACCCGCAAGGTCCTGCAGATAACAGAAGCCTGGAGCGCTCATCAGCGCTGAGAAAGATCAAAAGGCACACCCTATAAGTGGGGCCAGTGACTGCTCCGGTTACACTGAGGCCTAAGCCGAATTGGGTGCCGTGACCCGAACTTCCGGTTTCGGACCTGCCGTTGGCCTAAGAAGAAACAGCTGCGCAGTGAATAGCAGCAGAGCCCGATTTAAATATAGAGTTTTGTACTACCATCCGCGGCTGCGGAGGACAGTAAATTGGCCAGCAGGGATCTGCTGTAAGGGCCACAAAGTGCTCCAAGTTCGGGGCCTAACAAAGTAGGACGTAGATCCCTGCGCTCATCTGCGCGTATCTGTGCTTATAAAGCAAAGAGAATCAAAGTTACGCCCGCATAAATTGTGCCCCTGAAAAGCTGATAATCTGATAATTTAAAATAGAGGATACCCTAACTATACCCCTGGATACCCCCCTGAGTCACTGCTGCTAGGTGAGAGACAGGGGAACAAAAAAGAGGGTTAGTCACTGGGCCTTCACGTCCAGGGGTAACTTCGCAGGTCGCCAGAGGTAGGGCAGAATGAGTGTAGTAAGATTGCGCCTATCTATTTGGAGGAAAAAATAAAAAATTACATATCTTAAAAAAATATATATAGGGCAACTGACAATAGTAGAACAGAGAGGGGCCGGCTGCCAATGGTCTCGACCCACCCTGATCCCTCAAGGTGGGTGATTGGAAAGAAAACAGTGGGGTTGCGCAGAGATGCAAAAAAAGGACCACGGAGAGGCGCCAGTATCCCTAGTGTCTAGGGTTATGATGGTGTAAAACCCAAAGGTAGAGGCTTATGTTTTTAGGTGATGTGCACACACTCACCGGATATTGTAGTAGGTTGATATACGATAGGTAAATGGTAGTTAAAGTAAAATCACAGTAGCGATAATAGACAAAATATAAAATCAAGGTATAAAATCAAAATTTTAGTGACTCACTTCACCCAGGAGGGTAATGTGGGATAAAGCTCAAGACAGTGGTACAGTGGGGTTTAAATAACAATGAAGGAGCACGAAAGACCGCCAAAAACGGCTTACAGATCCGTCACTTCCGGTGTCTCCATGCGTTCCACTGTGGAACGCACCGGAAGTGACGTCCCGATAGTCTCAGGGTTGTTAGTTTTGCAGATAATATAATTACGTTAGACAATCATAAAAACTGTTATAAAATCAGATGGTTATGGGACACCTGTGGGGCCGGTGGAGGGTTTCGCAATACGTCCTCACACCGCTTCCTTGCTTCCCTGTTGGAGCGCTCGCGGTGGAACGCATATCGGACTTCCGGTGCGTTCCAGCTTGGAGCGCATCCGGACCGGAAGTAAGCCTCTAGCCGGGAGTGTTTGTTTTAGTGGGTGATCAATATGAAGAAAAACAGGGGGGGGACCCCATCCTAGATATAATAGGTATATCTAGAGTCTATGGATACAGATATTGAAGAGACATGCCAATTTTATATAAAATACATCTTTTTGAAAGAATATCTTTGGGGATGGGGGAATCACATTGTGGGGAATAGCAGGATCGTATCTGTGTTTGTGGACATTATTCTGCATCAATAATTAGTATTCATATTCCAGAAATGAAGAAAATATATATAATGTAATAAATATTAAATAGAAGATAATAAAAAAGATTAAATAAATGGATTATATATTAAAAAATGAAAAATAAAAAATGAAAAATATTATTAAGAATAAATTTTGGCTGATAGAGAGAAATAATTAATAAGTAATGTCGCCAATGATGGAGATAGTCATGATAATAGAGAAAAAAGAGAAAAAGAGAGGGGATGGGTATATATCATAAAAATGTATAGATATATATTAAAATATATATCTGAATGCACATACCACTGATATACAGTATAATCAGATATTAACATGAAATGTATTAAAATGATGTATTAAAAAAATGTATTAAAGGATGAAGTGAATTTTAAATGATGAAGTGACTTTTAATAAAAAATAAAAAATAAATAAATAAACGATGAGATATAGACATAATGGTAAAAGTTTGTCCCTAGAAAGCAGATATAAATTGTGGCGATTATATTCATTTAGTAATTGGAATATTCAAGACATTCATTAACGCAGAAGGGGGATAGAGTATTGAGTGTTAATATCCAGTACATTTCCTTCCGGCATAACTGTTGATAAGATGAGGTAATGGTTTCTAAAGGAGTGACTGTGAGGCCGGTTATGGAGCCCTCATGTTGTGTAGAGAAGTGGCGTGATACGCTGTGTGTCGGGATGTTGGACCTGTGTTCGCACATTCTTTCCCTAAGGGTTTGCGTAGTCCTACCTACATATTTTAAACCGCAGGGGAATCTAAGGAGATAAATGACATTGATACGGCAAGCTGCAACTGCTGCTGCACTTTGAGTATCTAATGTACATAATGTGAAGTGAACAACTTCAGCACCCTTCAAGCCTGGTATTACTGCGATAAAAATCAAATATGAAAAAGGTAAAAATACTGGGCACTCACTCTCTATGTGAAACCATGCGATTTATTTAACATATGAGTATTGACACCTAAAGCATATGAAATTTCATGAAATAAATAGTACAATAAATCACAATAAATCGGTTAAACTAAAATCATAGTAGGTCACAATGTATCTACTGCACTGAAATATCCACTTGACTGTCCACTTAATAAGTTAGTAACAATGTAACAACCTAATTAAAAGTGGGGTTTTGGATGTAAAAGAAAAGCCATCCGGTTATTCATCACTTTAGGGCTCAATATATCCTCTGTAGGTCCTTTATATTACAGAGTTTAAGTCCGCTCTTAATAGTAATACTAGTATGGTTTTGGTTACTAATTCCCAGTGAGTGTTTAAAGCGGCGTCCCGCTATACTCACTGCGCAGCGGCGTCCCGCTGAGTGCTTTCCACTGCTGAGGTTGCGGTCCAATATGATGCTGTGAAAGTTTTTCAATGGCTTCCTCTGCTGTCACCCTGGATCGCTCTAGACACCGCTCCGTAGTCCCTAAGAGCCAGTGTCTTATGAGCCTTTGATCACCTTCTCCCACGCCAGTCTTGATCCCTTGCGTCCTCGTGCTGCTTTTCTTGGTAATCGGCGTTTCAGGTCTTTAAAACTTTCAGCGTATTTGCGTTTTTTTGTTTTTTTGGAGTCAGCCTTAAATAGTTTCAGCAAATGTTCAGCAAGGGTTTCATGTAGTTCATCTGGGGGGTCTTGAGCCAAACGCGTTTCGGGGCTTACTGTCGCCCCTTCCTCAGTGGTAATCAATCCCCCACAAAAAGTTCCCTTTATATAGCCATTACTAATTCAGATTCCTCAATCAGGTGTTGGTTCTCCTCCTTTTTTTCACAAAAACTGGTACGGATTTTGTAGTCATTCATTGTGGATTTACTACTGAAATGTTCTGTTAAAACCCACTATTATTATTATATATTATATATTATTACTATCCTTAAAATTGTATATTCACACACATCTATATACCCTTGCAATCTTTGATATTAAGATCCTATGCACTTAGAAAAAACTCAAAAGACCATAATGCCATATTGGTTTACTTCACTATACCCTCCTTCAGATGGCAAAGAAAACGCCTCCCATCCCACTGCGGTATCAGTGCGATGTTAGCGTACCCCCTGTCATCCAAATTAATTAAATGTAAATGTACCGTCCAACCTGTCTTTGTCTATATAATACATATATTGCTGTTCTTTATTTCTGAAAAAAGGTTGGATCGTAACTTAACCCCTTAGTGCCTAATATCAGTACACATGTTCGTCAGTGTCCATTTCTGTATCCCAGATGGTAACATAGTCTGTGTCTACTATGCTGTATAAACCATCTTTGAATTTCATTTATTCATTACAGTATATTTGATATTAATTATTTATCTTTTTATTATTTTATTTTTTTGTTTATTTTAAATTTTATGTTTCATTATTTCATTCTACTTGATGTATTCATCTTTTTATATCAAATAATCTAATGTGGATGGGGGAGTTGATTGAATATACACGACCCGGAGATAAGATGGATGGGTGAAGGTCCCCCGCAAAGGGCCGAACCCCCCCAGAAATAATAACCTGGGAGGGGTTTTGCAGTCTGCGGGGGACATCCACCAGGTTCACAGAAAACCGAACAACTCGAATTCTGCGTTCAATCCACCCGGCATTCATATATTCTTTGGGTCTCTAGCCTTGACATTTTGCTTATATGATCCCCCCATCCTTTATCCACTTTATCGATCGCTGCAAATTTTATACCTGAAGGGTTTTTATCATGTATTAATTTAAAGTGTTTAGACAATGCATGTGTCTCCAGGCCCTTTTTGATATTAGTAATAGATACACTTTTTTAAGGTTCTTTTTGTTCGCCCCACATATTGGCGCCCACATGGGCATTCTATAATGTATATGACATTTTCGGAGTTACAAGTGAGAAAATCTTTTATTGTATGTTTATGTTTAATTGACGTGGATATAATTTCTTTCGTCTTACGGGGGAATGTGGTAATTCTGCAATTGCCCCATTTGCCACATCTATGAAATCCCTCCATATTTAGCCAATTTTGTATAGAGTTTGTTTCTTTCTCCTTTCTTTTTACTGTTGGGGCCACCATATTGCCTAAATAAGGGGCTTTAGTGAAGGTGATCCGGGGTGTAATCGGAATTACGGGTCCTATTATTTTGTCCTTTTGCAATAAATGCCAGTGTCTACCTATTATTTTCTGTATCTTTCTGTATTCATCGTTAAATAGTAGAATGATCCTTATCTCTTCTTTCTCACCTGCCTTATCTTTCACCCTATCTAAAAGGATTACTCTCTTCTCATACCTCCCACTTTGTCCAGGGATCCATCTATTAATTCTTCAGGGTAATCTTTTTCTAAAAAGGCCTCTTTCATCTTGCTGGCTTCTTTTTCAAATTGGTTTTCTGTTGTGCAATTACGCTTTATTCTTTGAAATTGGCCCTGCGGTATATTTATCAACCAGCTTGGTAGGTGACAGCTATTGTACAGAATGTAGCTATTTCTCGTGGTAGGTTTTATATATGTACAGCTTTTGAGTACACTGTCCTCCACATAAATTTTTAAATCAAGAAATTCCAATGTCTCCTTACTAATAGTGTGAGTGAATTTTAAATTAAGATTATTAAAATTAATTTCCAGTAAAAAATTCTCCAAGGATTCCCTACCTGATTTCCAAATAAAAAGCACGCTATCTATATATCTTTTCCAGAGCACCAGGTCCACCCCCAGTCGGGGGGCAATATTGCATTCCTCCCAATCTACCATAAAAAGATTGGCATAACTGGGGGCGAACCTGGTGCCCATGGCTGTGCCCTGAGTTTGTAGGTAAAAATCTGTCTCAAATTTAAAATAATTATGCGATAATATAAAATCTACACTCTGAATTAAAAAGTCTATTTGTTCATCCTTCAGACTTCCTTCTTGTCTCAATTGGGCCTCAACTGCCTGTTTCCCTTGGTCGTGATTGATAATCGTGTAAAAAGATTAGACATCTAATGTCCCCATCCACCAATCTTCTTCAAATTCCATATTCTCTATGGTTCTTATTATCTGTGTAGAGTCTTTGGTATACAAAGCAATCTTTTTGACCCGTGGTTGTAATAATATGTCAATGTATTTAGACAGATTGCACGTTAACGACTCTATCCCAGACACAATGGGGCGACCAGGTGGGTTATTGATATCCTTATGGATCTTCGGTATACAGTAAAATACCGGTATTCTTGGATATTTATTTAGTATAAAGTTGTACTTATCATCTGTTAAGATCCCTTTCAATTTACCATCCTCAACTAGAGTGACTAATTCTGTATAAAAGTCACCTGTGGGGTCTTTCAGTAGTTTCTGATATGTGTTACTGTCTGACAACTGTCTATAACATTCTAAATTATATTTCTCCACGTCTTGTATAACTATCGACCCACCTTTATCGGCCGGGCGAATGATAATACTGTTGTCCTTCTGTAATTGTTTTAAAATGCCAATCTCTCCTTTTGTTAATTTTTTTTGTCTATATTTGTTGGTATCTTTTATCCTGCGTAGATCATTCTCCACACTTTCTTTAAATGTCGCCATTTCCTGGCTTATTTCATTCCTTGGATATTTTTTTGAGTGGTTTTTTAACTTAGTGTGTGTATATTTTTCAAAGTGGGTTTACCTTCCATTTCTCTTAAAACTTGGGTTTTTTGCAAAATATTTTTTAAGGCATAGTCGCCGTATAAATTTCTCAACACCTATAAAGGTTGAGAATTTATTTAGTTTTTCTGTTGGGAAAAATTTTAGGCCTTTGTTTAGAAGCTGTTTTTGAACGTCTGTTAGTATGGTTGAACTTAAATTTGTAATGGAATCATTGGTCACTTGTGGTTCCGCTATCTGTGATGGTGCCGTTCCCTTCCTCCTTCCTCTCCGTATCTTACCCTTTTTTCTTTGTGATATCTCGTGTTGGATTGGGTGTTGTGGTTGTGTTGATTGTGTTGCTGGTGATGTTTCCCTATTTTCTGTGTCCTGAAATCCTGTTGTGTCCTGTCTCTCAAATTGTAGTGATGGTCTACTGGTGATTTGTAATGTGCCTTCTTTGGTCCCCTCGGGGGTGACATCTGCCTCGTGCGTATTCGGTGATGAGGTGGGGTCCGGTCTAAAAAAGACTCCCTTTTCTCCAAAATCTCAAATCTATTGTGAATAGGAATACTGAAATTTGTGTCTACTTGTGTCTTTAGTGTAATTTTCTCGTGAATTAGTGTTGGTGCCTACCTGACTATCCTCCTTGGACCCTTCTATCCTTTCTCTCTCTACATGTTGTTCTCTTTTTTCCTTTCTCTCTTTTTTATTGAAAAAAAGTTTTTTGATTTTTTTCTCCATAATTTCTCGTTCAATTTTGTCTAAATTATTGCATAACCTGGTCTGTAATATATTCAATTCCTCCGTTTTTGGGAGTTTATCTGTTGTGACCTTCATATCCGCAATCTTTTTGGTGGTTTCTTCCAGAATTATGCAACATCTTTTAGTGATCAGGTTGGTAAGGGCTATAGATTGTTCATGTAATAGATTATCCCATTCCTGATCAAAATCGGCACTGCATAAGTCTTGAGCTGGAATTTTATTGTGTGATAGACCTTTTGGGATCTGGTCTATTTCTATGCACCTTTTCAAGGTTTTTATTTCCCATCTTTGTTTTAATTGCCGGATTAATAACCCTTCTAAATCTCCCAAAAAAAAAATCCTATACATAATTCCTCTCTGTTGTCTCTATTAGTGTTCTCTTCAAAGATAACATTTTCCATTTTTGGTTCTTAGATTCCACATATTCATAATTTTAGACAGTCCGTGCAGTCACAAGGGCGAGTTGGGTAGAGTAATAAACAATGATATATGACGATATATTACCTTGTTGATTCCCTATATGTATTTAAAAGTTTTTATCATATCCCCTTTGTCTAGTCTTTCTTCCAAGCTATACATGTTAAGGTCCTTTAATCTTTCCTGGTAAGTTTTATCCTGCAATCCATGTACCAGTTTAGTAGCTGGCGTGGCAGAAGGTGATCAAAGACACCGGCTCTTAGGGACTACGGAGCGGTGTCTAGAGCGATCCAGGGTGACGGCAGAGGAAGCCATTGAAAAACTTTCACAGCATCATATTGGACCGCAACCTCAGCAGTGGAAAGCACTAGGTGGGATGCCGCTGCGCAGTGAGTATAGCGGGACGCCGCTTTAAACACTCACTGGGAATTAGTAACCAAAACCATACTAGTATTACTATTAAGAGGGGACTTAAACTCTGTAATATAAAGGACCTACAGAGGATATATTGAGCCCTAAAGTGACAAATAACCGGATGGCTTTTCTTTTACATCCAAAACCCCACTTTTAATTAGGTTGTTACATTGTTACTAACTTATTAAGTGGACATTCAAGTGGATATTTCAGAGCAGTAGATACATTGTGACCTTCTATGATTTTAGTTCAACCCATTTATTGTGATTTATTGTACTATTTATTTTATGAAGTGGAAATTTTAGCAATTTTTACACTTTTTATTTTCAAGGTTGATGTTACAAAAGCTATATATGTTTTATATGTTTTAGGTGTCAATACTCATATGTTAAATAAATGGCATGGTTTCACATAGAGAGTGAGTGCCCAGTATTTTTACCTTTTTCTTATCTACCTTCAGAGGAGGGGCGAATCCTCTTTACTGTGAGCTCCTCCACCTGGATTTTTTTCACTCCTGTGCGTCATATATCCTTGTTTAAAAATCAAATATGATCAAGATAGGTAACCCCAGGGCAGGTGAACACACCAACCACCCGAAATCCAGAGCAAATAGCGGAGATATGGAGAAATTTATAAAGAAAGCTGCTGCCACATATGTCTCCAAGATGACGCCGACGACTCCACGAGCGGCGAGCCAGAGACAGCAAGAAGAAGCAAGCACAGCAAGCGGAGGTGAGAATGAATCAGATAACCTCCCAATATAGGAATGCAAGTAGAATCTCTGGAGGACTCTCATGCAACAATCCTCCAGCATCAGGCTGCAGTAACGCAACGCTTACAAATCTATCAATCCAACCATAACAACATATATAATGCGATTGAAGATCAATAAAACCGTGGGAGACGTAATAATTTACGATTCCATGGAATCCCTGAAATGGTTTGTTGTTGGCAATACAATCGCACAAATATGCCTGCAACTTTTAGGCCCAGATTCCGCCCACTAAATCATTCTAGAAAGGGCACATAGAGCCCTTCGCCCGAAACCGCCTCTATCTGAGCCACCAAGAGACGTTATCTGTAAATTCCTCAGCTTTCCTGTGAAAGAGGCAATATTATTTAGAGCAAGAGCACAATCTACACTGAAAGAAAGAAGAGCACTCAAACCTCTGACAGATCTGCTAAGATCATGCAAAACCCTATATCGTTGGTCTTTTCTATTCGGCCTATCTTTTGCTCATGATGGTCGCAGAATTCAAATTGCCTAATTCAGTGACTTGAGCGCGGTCTACTACAGATCGAATCACTGGCCAGCTCTAACTGGGTGTCACGAGGGTGTCAAGAGCCACGTCTGACTCCGTTATACCCGGGGTCAGGAAGTCGCAGCGGGCGGCTGCGCGCTCTATGTCTAAAGATCATGCTGTTTCTTGTTAGTGGTGCGGACTAGTGCTCCCACCGCCCTATTCACTACCTAGGGCTCATCTTGGGGAAAGCCAGGGTTTTAGGCACGTGAACGGCGTGCGGGTGAGGAACCCATCTATGGACATCAGGGCAGTCAGGTGCCAGCCTCAAGGTGAGTTAGGGGTCACCACCTTTCCCTCTCCCTTGGACAGGGCCTTCCCTTTTCCCTCCCTTTGTGTCACGTATGTGATCGGCATGCCGGTCATGACACTGGGATCCCGTTCAAGAACTCACAGACCTGGCGGAACTGCCAAGACAAGATCCCTGGGAAAGACAACGCACTCCCAAGTCTACTAGAGATAGAAGAGACGAAAGGAAAACTACTCCCAGACGACTCCCATTAGGAGACTGATATATCTAAACCATACGCAATGGAGACGTCTTATCCAGCCTAAATCATCTCCTCCAGATATTATGTGTTTATTGGGCTCTATCTCTTTACCTTACTAGCTCACTCTTTTAGGACCATCTACCCCCTTCCCTTTCTTCCACCTGTCTAGATTCTTTGAGTCTTTGACCTGGTCCTGATTTCTACCGTAGGGTGCTGTAACACACTACTGTCCCTTTTCTCCCCCCTTCTCTACCCACCTATCCTAGCCACTTCTAGCTAATTGATACAAGTTGTACTCAAAAGGCTATCTATGCTTAGATTAGCCATATATGTTTTAACCTGTTACTGGTTATTTTGTTCTGATTCTGTTTCTTGTTACAGTGAGTGCTCCCTAACATATGTCTCTCCAGAAATGACACAGTGGAATCCTCATGAATCCCCTTCGCTTCACCCAGGCAGGCTGAGTATATACACTCACCTAAAGAATTATTAGGAACACCTGTTCTATTTCTCATTAATGCGATTATCTAGTCAACCAATCACATGGCAGTTGCTTCAATGCATGTAGGGTTGTGGTCCTGGTCAAGACAATCTCCTGAACTCCAAAATGAATGTCAGAATGGGAAAGAAAGGTGGGCTACAACAGCAGAAGACCCCACCGGGTACCACTCATCTCCACTACAAATAGGAAAAAGAGGCTACAATTTGCACAAGCTCACCAAAATTGGACTGTTGAAGACTGGAAAAATGTTGCCTGGTCTGATGAGTCTCCATTTCTGTTCAGACATTCAAATAGTAGAGTCCGAATTTGGCGTAAACAGAATGAGAACATGTATCCATCATGCCTTGTTACCACTGTGCAGGCTGGTGGTGGTGGTGTAATGGTGTGGGGAATGTTTTCTGGGCACACTTTAGGCCCCTTAGTGCCAATTGGCCATCGTTTAAATGCCACGGGCTACCTGAGCATTGTTTCTGACCATGTCCATCCCTTCATGACCATCATGTACCCATCCTCTGATGGCTACTTCCAGCAGGATAATGCACCATGTCACAAAGCTCGAATCATTTCAAATTGGTTTCTTGAACATGACAATGAGTTCACTGTACTAAAATGGCCCCCACAGTCACCAGATCTCAACTCAATAGAGCATCTTTGGGATGTGGTGGAACGGGAGCTTCGTACCCTGGATGCTATCAGCACCTTGTTGAATGAATGCCGCTTAAAATTAAGGCAGTTCTGAAGGCAAAATGGGGTCCAACACCATATTAGTATGGTGTTCCTAATAATTCTTTAGTGAGTGTATATTTTTAATCCACACCTTATGACATACCAAATAGAGCAGAAACATCACCTTTCTGTACGACTATTTAACCATGGCTAGCCTCAAAATAGTTTCTTACAATGTTAAGAGATTTAATTCACCTTCCAAGAGATGCCAGATCCTTTTACATTTGAAGAAAATGGATTGCTCTGTTCTTCTCATCCATTTTAAATTCAACCATTATCCAAACCTTTCATACTCTAGGTTTCCTATCTGGTTCCATTGTGGATCTGACTCCTCAGCCTCCAGGGGTGTAAGCGTGTGTTTCAGTAGGGATTTACCCTTCCAATACTGTCACCATATCCAAGACAGTGAAGGCAGATATATCCTAGTGAAAGGCAAATATATGTTTATTAATATCTACACCCCTAATGTAAGTCAGATCGGGTGGTTCAAATCTCTCTTTCCAATAATAGAACCCTTCAAGGAAGGTGTGGTTGTCCTGGGAGGAGATTTCAATGTTACATTAGAACCCCAATTGGATTCAACCTCCCAAAGATCTGCCCTATCCCAGAAAGCTCTCAAAATCATTCACAGAAATCTCCAAAATGCCCACTTGGTGGATGCATGGAGAATCTTTAATCCCTCCAACTGGGACTACACCTTCTTCTCCAATGTACATTGCTCCTATCAAAGATTAGACTATCTGTTCATCTCAAAAGAACACTTACAACTGTGCCAAGAAACCCAAATAGGATCTATTCATCTATCAGACCACTCACCAGTGTTCCTGAAAATCTCTACTCCCCAACGAGATCCCCATGCTTTTAAGTGGCGGCTCAATGAACAACTATTATCCACTCAAACTCAGAGGGAGCTGGTGCAAAAACTGCTGGATGAATATTTCCTATTAAATTCCCTCCCAGAAACCTCCCCCCATATAGTTTGGGCTGCCCACAAAGATTATATAAGAGGCCAATTCATCAGCATCGGAGCTAGACTCAAAAAAGAGAGGGCAGCAGGAAGAGAGGGTCGCGATAACACAGCAAGAATATTAAACGTATTATTCCATGCCCAAAAATACTCCCTTCCCCTGGCTTTCTTGAGCACTGATGCCGAGAAGGCTTTTGATAGGGTTAACTGGGAATTTATTCTAATTACTCTAGAGAAATTCGGCATTCCTAACCCCTTTGTTAGAGCCATCTTTTCGATGTAAACTAATGCCTCAGCAGCCATTATAGTAAATGATACGTTATCTTCCACGTTCACTATCAAGAATGGCACTAGACAGGGCTGTCCCTTCTCCCCACTAATCTTTGTCCTAATCATGGAACCACTTCTCCAGGCCATTAGACAGAACGAGAGGATCAGAGGCTTTAGATTGGGCTCCCAAGAATATAAAACTGCCGCTTTGCGGATGATCTCCTTGTCATAACCTCAAACCCTGAGACCTCTCTTCCTATCATCTATGACTTACTTGAGAAGTTCAGTCCTTTATCCAATTTTAAGATTAATATGAAAAAGTCACAGGTACTGAGTCTGGGCCTTAAACCCACTTTACGGAGAGACCTTGAGATGAAATCCCCATTTAACTACAACGCCCCATACCTCACCTACTTTGGAGTGAAAATAGGGCCCGGCCCCCATAGATTATTCCAACTCAATTACCTACCCCTTCTGAAATTTATACAGGAGCAATTCTCATCACTACATTTGCCAACACTGTCATAGTTTGGACGTAAAAATATGGTAACATTTTTAGTAACCCCTAGACTAAGTTACCTTCAGCAAGTCCTTCCAATCCCGATACCAAAATCATTTTACATCTCCCTAACGAAAAGTATTCGCTACTTCATCTGGGCGGGTAAAAAATCTCGACTATCTATCTCTCTCCTACAGAGACCTAGATCCTCGGGAGGTATAGGTCTACTTAACCCCTTTTTTATGTCTAGAATAATAGATTGGTTTATGATGCCCAACCTAAGGCCCGTGGGCCAAATGTGGCCCGCGAAGCCGTGTCATGCGGCCCACGCAGTGACAGGACTTTATCAGCGCAGGGAGCGCTGCAAACGGCAGAGGCATCGAAGTGCACATGCACCATCTTCCTGGCCTCTGCCAGTGCGCCTGTGCGAGATTGCGGCGCTTCTCTTCAATTTCACAGAGGCAAGTGCAGTGAATAAATTAGCTAGGAAGCGGCTCTGGGTGGGGGAATTATCTGTGGATGACACTGGGGAAATATCTGTGGAAGACATTGGGGGGGATATCTGTGGACGACACTGGGGGGGATATCTGTGGACGACACTGGGGGGGATATCTGTGGATGACACTGGGGGGGATATCTGTAGACGACACTGGGGGGGATATCTGTTGACGACACTGGGGGGGATATCTGTGGATGACACTGGGGGGATATCTGTGGATGACACTGAAGGAGGGATCTGTGAACGACACTGAAGGGGGGATCTGTGAACGACACTGAACGGGGGGATCTGTGGACGACACTAAAGGGGGGATCTGTGGACGACATAGAAGAGGGGATCTGTGGACGACACTGAAGAGGGGATCTGTGGAGGACAATGAAGGAGGGATCTGTGAACGACACTGAAGGCGGTATCTGTGGACGACACTGAAGGGGGGATCTGTGGACGACACTGAAGGGGGGATCTGTGGACGACACTGAAGGGGGGATCTGTGGTTGACACTGGGGGGATATCTGTGGACGACACTGAAGGGGGATATCTGTAGACGACACTGAAGGGGGATATCTGTAGACGACACTGAAGGGGGATATCTGTGGACGACAATGAAGGGGGGATCTGTGGACAACACTGAAAGGGGGATCTGTGGACGACACTGGAGGGGATCTAGGGAGAGGTGTGGGGATGTTGGGGTGGGAGGTCCTGGAGGGGTGTTTGGGTGGGAGCTCTGGAAGGGGTGGGAAGTCTGGGAGGGGGGGGCAAACATTTTTTTGCTATGGGGCCCAGTCATTTCTAGCTACGCCCCTGATTGGTAAGATTGGGCAGGCACTGGAGCGATAGAGCTCCCTGCTGTAGGAGAAGCCGGCGGGAGATGAAAGGCATGGCGGTGGAGGATCTGACTGAAGCCTAAAGACCAGACATCAAGGTAGACCTGCAGAAGAAGGTGACAGCGCAGTATGTGATGTATACATGTGTGTAATGTATGTAGTGCAGTGTGTGATCATCACATACTGCACTACATACATTACACACATGTATACATCACATGCCCCCTCACAGTCGTAATGCCAAGATATGTACCCTCTTCACAGATGTAATGCTCACACATGCCCCCTCACAGTAGTCATGCCCAGATATGTGCCCTCTTCACAGTAGTAATGCTCACTCGAGCCCCCTCACAATAGTTATGCCCTGATATGTGCCCTCCTCACAGAAGTTATGCCCAGATATGTGCCCCCTCACAGTAGTTATGTCAGATATGTGCCCTCTTCACAGTAGTAGTGCTCACATGTGCCCCCTCACAGCGTTTGCATTTCTTTCTGGCAAAGCTACCTGGTTCCAGCCTGCAAAATTTATACCAAGTCTAGTGCGGCCCTCAGACGAAAAATGGTTGGGCACCTCTCGACATGTTTTAGGAGTTTATTACTAGGCCCAACGGACCCTAAAATCCTTCAAGCCCAAACCAACCATGTGGTCAGGGCTACTATTGATACCTGCACTGGTTTTAATCGTCCCCATCGGGGATCCCCCTACCATCCCCGCTGATCCAGTTGAGAGATATAATTAGTGCTGCCCCACTAGCACTAAGACAGACTCTCCCTACATATATTCAACAAATAAAAACACCAGTACTCTCCTTCTTTGATGACAATGGGCTGATATTGGATGGAAAGTCCCTTACATCCATGATCCCAGATTTGAAACCTCATATCCTTCTAATATCCTTTCTTCGAACATTTATATCTAAAAACATCCCAAGACAACCACTTCTCAGTCCTCTCACCTCAGTGCTCCAGACAAAAAAAAATGACTAGGAGCCATTGGCTCCAAAACTAAAAAATTTAGGAGCCAAATTAAATTTTTTTAGTCGCCAAATTTAAAATGCATATAATAAAATTTGATGAGACGCATGTCACAGTAGTGAGCCAGCACTACATATAGGAGAAAACAGCACCACATACCTCTCACATCCAGGGACATCTTCTGGGGGACAAGGTGACTAAAAATGGCGAATTGCGTGGTTTAGAGTTTTTTTTTTCTGTTACGGCCTTCACCGAGCGGAAATATTTTTTAATATTTTAATAGTTCACACTTTTTGGGACGTGGCGATGTGTAATATCTTTATTGTTTGTAAATTTTATATGTAAAACTCGGAAGGGGGCCATTTAAACTTGAAGTATTTTGATGCTTTTTTTACTTTTTATTTAATAACCACTTCTTCCCTTAGGGACTAGAACCTGGATCTTTTCGTCCCTTGTCCTATTCACCCTAATAGAGCTCTATTAGGGTGAATAGGATCTCACACATCTCCCTGCTGCTCTGTGCATAGTGCAAACAGCAGCAATGAGCTGAACATGGCAGCCACTGCCACCAATGGAGGGGATGGGACCCTGTGGCCACCATATAGCAATGGGGGGGGACTTGTGGCCAGTGATAATGGGGGGGGGGGGAGACGAGGCTTTGGGGGGGGGGCGCACTGCACCACCAATGAATGTAATTAAACCTTTCATGGGTCCAAAGAATATGAACTTAGTAGCAGGGAACATATAGCGGCACCCAGGGATCTGAGTGCACTTACTATTATTCCTGGGCGCCGCTCCGTTCACCCGCTGAAGCCCCCAGTATTTTCAACATTCAGAGCAAGGAGGAGGAGACGCCAGTGTCTCTCCGTCTCCCTGACAGTGTGCAAAACAAAAATTCCTATGTCCCCCCAATCAGCATTGTTAGGCCTCTATCCTCGATACCCAGGAGTGGTAATGCCCCCTCTCTATAAAATACTTTTGGCTAGTGCCCCTCTTCAAATACCTAGATTCTGGCTCAAGCCGGAACTCCCTTCCCTACAGCAATGGATAGGAAAAGTCGATGATATATATAGGTTTGAAGAATTAGCAGCTTGGGAAAACCGCAATTACCAAAGATTCTAAACTACCTGGGAAAACTGGGAACACTTCAGGAAATTCAAGTGTTTGAAGCATTGACCCATTATAATCATATTATTTCTCACTGTTGTTATTGTATGCCAATATAATGCGAGATATTCACTGTATACTTCTGTTAATTCTCATGTTAATTTTAAATGCTGTTACAAAAACTTGATGTATGCTATAAAGCTTTCTAATAAAGCTCTTTAAAAAAAAAAAAAAAAAAAAAACTCCTTGGGCAATTTATTTGATCACATACACTGGTGGGTTGCATTACGTGGGTAAGACCATATGCTAATTCAGACGGCGAGTGGGCGAACATTTCGGTGATGTTAGGAGAAAAGAGGATACGACTATGACGGGGCATGTCTGGGAGAGACATCAAGGGGATGTGAAAGTACTACTATTTCAAGGAATCAAAAACATCGAATGCTCCTCCAGGGGGGCTGATGTGGACATCAAACTCCTTAGAAAGGAAGAAAAATGGATCTTCCGCCTCCAAACTGTTAAACCGAAGGAGCTCAATGATCAGATTGTTTATACCTGTTTCATTGAGTAATGTCCAAGATGAGTGTAATGGGACATTGTATCTGTCCAGTTCCTGTTCTGACTGCATATTTCTGTACAGATTTCATGAATAGATGAGCTTGACGTAGGACCATTGTCCATTATTCATCCTCTACAGACCTTATGATCTGTATGGTCTCATGTTCTGCATGGCTTACACATATCCACCTACTGTACAGGCACTATTCAGTGTGATTATGAGAATGATGATCCATTAGTCCTAACTTAGAGATCTGTTTGACCTGGACGTACTTGACTGTCTCTTCATTTTTAACAAATGACCTCTGGATGTAATATTCATATTATAGCTCTATGTTAAATATGGACTAAGAATCGCCTAATGATCCCCCTTTGGTTACCTTTTGATGCAATTGCATTCTTTGGCAATGATGAGCGCTCTGTAAATTGAGATGGGGCAGAGCAGTATATCAGGGCATGTATGCTTGACACACCCCTGCTGCTAATTGGCCCCGCAACACGAGTGCCCATACATAGATGGCAGGCGTGCTACGGCCATACCAGTGCCTCCAGGCTCTGAGACGCATACCTGTGCAGCATGTACTTTCAAATAATACTGGGGGGAATAAGAGTCTTGTATTGTCTCTATCACTCCTGATGATCCAACGATAGCAGGTGGTGAAATGCGTTGAATGACAGTAGTCCCAGACCAGGGGACTATAAGGGAGAGCAGGGCACCATCCAGTACACAGGGTCCTGTTAGTAAATGCCTAACTTAGTCAATCTTAAACTTGCTCACAGGTCTTTGTGCATATGAATGGCTGTACAGACACCTGTGCAGTACACCTATCATTCCACCAGATGCCTGGACATCAACACAAGAAACCAGGCAACTGTGTGGTATTCCCAATATCTGTAGTGATCTATATTTAGGGGATCAGAACATTACCATGTGACCTCAGTGCTGATGTACATGCGCAGTAGTGGTTGTACTTAGATGGTAAGCCCCACTTTACAAAATACACTGTCAGGCTACTTTCACACTTGCGTTCGGGGCTCCGCTTGTGAGTTCCGTTTGAAGGCTCACACAAGCAGCCCCGAACGCATCCGTCCAGCCCTAATGCATTCTGAGTGGATGCGGATCCGCTCAGAATGCATTAGTCTGGCACCGTTTGGCCTCCGCTCCGCTCAGCAGGTGGACACCAGCGTTCGGATGTCCGCCTGGCCGTGCAGAGGCAAACGGATCCGTCCAGACTTACAATGTAAGTCAATGGGGACGGATCCGTTTGAAGTTGACACAATATGGCTCAATTTTCAAACGGATCCGTCCCCCATTGACTTTCAATGTAAAGTCAAAACGGATCCGTTTGCACTATCATGAACGGATAATGCAAACGGATCCGTTCTGAACGGATCTAAGCGTTTGCATTATAGGTGCGGATCCGTCTGTGCAGATACCAGACGGATCCGCTCCGAACGCAAGTGTGAAAGTAGCCTAACTGGTGTAACTCCAGGTCCCCAGTGCAATATCTGTAGAATGGCCCCACCTGCCATGTGCCATTTAAAATACTGGATTTTTTTGGGACCCCTGCTACCTCTGCACCCCCTATAGTTACACCTCTAACACTATTTAGATCACTTATCTGCAAAAAGAACACAATGAAGAGGGCTATTTTCCCACCCTGTTTTAATCAATTTTTACAATAAAGAGTTGTTGTTTTTTTAAACAAATTTTATTAGAATCACCAAATACATTTATGCACATCATACATGTCATATCGGAAAAAAATAAATGCCCCACCAACACATTGGGATAATATTCTTCAGTATATTAGAGTGCTCTCCAGGAGTATAGCTTGGCCTGCTAGACCGCTGTTAAATTAAAATTATCAAATCAATGGCCAGCTTCTCATAAAAATACAATGCAATGTTTTAATAAAAATGCAATACAATGTTTTAATAATAAATACAAAGTATACAAAACTGACTAGTCACAGTCCCTCAATTCATTATAGTGCAGAGGTCTCGCACTATTTCAAAAGTAATAGCAAAGTTCCGTAGCGTTTTTTCTATATGCTGACTATAAGTCGGACAGACGTGTCTGAATAAGGCTGAATCCAGCTTTTGATGATTATCTATGTCGCACTGCTAACCTGCAGTCATGCAGTCCCATTTATGTAAACGGATCAAATAGTATGTATAGTCTCTGCTAAGGGGAATCTCTGTTCAGGCCTGTTGGTTAGTTGCAGCGCTGTTTATACATACATGACCTTTTTGTGGCTGTTGGTGTCTGTATTCAATCCCCGCGCTAGTGCCGGCACTTTGATTTTTTGCGCGTGAGGGTTGAAAATGCAGGGACGTCAAATGGATACCGTGGTTGTGTGCGATGATTTCCGATTTGGTTGGTAATCCCTTCAGACAACCTTCTGCTCAGCTATATAGATATTGCTTACAGGAACATATCCTTCAATTCAACCAGACGTGTTTCAAAACCTAAATAGCTTCATCCTCAGTGGTATATAATAAGAATGAGAGACGGAATCACTCTTTATATTGTCATGATTCCTACAAAAACCTGGACCGGACTTTACTACACCGGTATCATTGCTGGAAGCCGGGACTGTACAAAGCGATGATTCTATGTATCTGTTCATATTCAGCGTTTTTTACATAGTTATCAAATATTCTATTTTACTAACTGAATGTATTGTTATATACCTACATAGATACAATCATACATGTCAGTAACACTTTTCGTACGCCCAAGTGCGGTGTATTTATATTGGTGCCGATAATTAAAAAATCATAATCCAATAAAATAAAACATCACAAAATTATGCATTTTGATGACACTTCTAGAGAAAGATAAGTGTTGACGTTGTTTAGTTGCCGGTGGGAGAATGCAGGACATGTCAGTGTATGACTATCTATCTGACAGTGACATGTCGTGAAAATCTACCACCGGTCCACTATAGGAAACCGAAGATTTCCATTTCAGAATTGAGTCCCCAAGGAGCCATCGATTCAAATTCATAAATCATTTTGGATTTGCATCTTGACATTTATGCTGTGGGATAATAACCTGCTATACATAGAGATGATTTAACAGAACATATGAGAAACACAGTAACTTCCCCACATCCCCCTCCCCACCAATCTACCCTGAGATGTCTGGCAGGGCTTCATCAACATCATTACAAATACTGCATACTAAAACAATTATGTGAGGTATCAATTTCATCTAGTTGCCTCTATTTGCAATTTAAGGGTACCTTTAAGGCCCCTTTCGCACGGACAAGAATTCTGCACGGGTGCAATGCGTGAGGTGAACCCATTGCACCCGCACTGAATCCAGACCCATTCACTTCAATGGGGCTGTTTTTCACGCAACGCAGGCCCCCATAGAAGTGAATAGGGTTGTGTGAAAATCGCAAGCATCCGCAAGAAAGTGCGGATGCAGTGCGATTTTCATGCATGGTTGCTAAGTGACGATCGGGATGGGGACCCGATTTTTATTATTTTCCCTTATAACATGGTTATAATGGAAAATAATAGCATTCTTAATACAGAATGCTAAGTAAATTAGGAATGGAGGGGTTAAAATAAAAAATAAAAAATTTAACTCACCTCATCGACTTGTTCACGCAGCCCAACTTGTCTTCTTTCTTCTTCTTTGAAGACCTGGGAGAAAAGGACCTTTGGTGATGTCACTGGGCTCATCACATGGTCTATCATCATGGTGATGGACCATATGATGGACCATGTGATGAGCGCAGTGACGTCATCAAAGGTTCTTTTCTCCCAGGTCCTCAAAGAAGAAGAAAGTAGACAAGCCGGGCTGCGCGAACAAGTAGATGAGGAGAGTTATATTTTTTATTTTTATTTTTTAACCCCTCCATCCCTAATTTACTTAGGATTCTGTATTAAGAATGTTATTATTTTCCCTTATAACCATGTTATAAGGGAAAATAATAAAATCTATACAACATCGATCCCAAACCCAAACACAAACTTTTGTGAAGAAGTCCGGGTTCGGGTCTGGGTACCAAACATGCCGATTTTTCTCACGCGTGTGCAAAATGCATTAAAATTTCCCGCGACGCACCCGCATCCTATCCGGCCCTCACACGCGACGCCCGTGTGAAAGAGGCCTAAGGGCTTCCCTCGTATACCAATCTGTATATTGAAAAGTCTGCATGAAAGATGCAATTTCTTCAAAAGTGAGATGATTACAAATAAAGAGCCTCCATTTATGGAGGCTACTTTTGTCAGTCTATCTTTTTGTGTTTCTGCATCTAGTTTGTCTATGAACATATAGTGAGACATCTGAGATATAATCTCTGACAATACAGGTACATTTGGTTTCAGCCAAGAGTGAGAGACCTCTCAGTGCCTCCACCAGTGCTCCATCCACTATCAAAGATGGCTTACTATCTTCAGGGAAGTTATGGTCAACTGCTTTCCCTGTATTTGATATCCAGGCTATGATATCTCACCAATAGGATTGCACTATAGTCCATAGCCAAATACAATGTAGTAGATCAGCCCCCTGTAATCCACATTTTGGGCAACTCATCAGTTTATTTTGAGTCCCTGCACAAGAGGTGATATTAAGGGCATATACAGCAGAATCAATTAGTCAAAAGTGGGATTCTATCCACCATTCACAAGGCACAGCTTTACACACTCTACCCCACTCCCTCAACATGTTACTTGCAAGAGCTTGTGTTCCAATTTCTTTTCCCATTTCTTAACAAGGGTGTTTTTCTGCTTCTTCCCCCATTATCACTAAATGAGTGATACATTTGAGAGAGGGTACTCCTTGCTGGCGGGGTACTCAAAGACATCGCAATTGGATCAGTGGAGCATTCTGATGAAATATCAATTACGGTGATCGCTTATGACAAAAGTGTAGGATCTGTTGGTATGGGAGATATTGATGTGACGGGAGTTCATATTTTTCACATAATTCTGAAAAGGTAAGATATCGACATTCGTAATATGTAAAAAATCAAGAAAGGTGATTATTCCTTGTGTAAACTCTGGGTGTCCCCACAATCTCAATGCGTGGGAGGCTAGAAAAGGTAGCAGTACTCGCTTAAGGTTTGAGTCACTGTTTGAGAACTGTGTTACATGGCCCTCTAATAATTTTTTTTCCATGTTCGGGTCCCCAATTGTACATGGTGTTAAACTGAGGTTTTTGGATTGCTGCACAAACCAATATGGACCCCCACCGCATGACTCCTGCGTCAAATACAGAACTTAAATTTTGAGATACATAATCATCACAGCCTAGATCAACAAATGATTATGTTGAAGAGTTTGGAGCTATATTTCCACCATTCACTTCCAGTAGTATGATTACTGTTTGCCTCGTTAAGATTAACTGGAAAATAATGCCCTCACCAACCCATTTTCAGAGTCACTGCCTGTAATGACAGATGCTGTGTTGACTAAAAGGCTATAAGAAGGCATGAGACTAAAGCTCCGGAGATTGCTGTCTAATAGTACCTGTGACACTGCAAAACTTCAGTGGAAAATCTTTCTCATTTCGTGTAAGGCCATGCCTGTTTATGGAAAGTGTCTCTGGTTTGCCTTGGATGATTTCCAATATAAAGTAGAAGTAAGAAACTGAAAAGCAATCTGTCATTTAAAATATATCTGTCAGCAGGATTATACTACCTTGACTGAGGATATAATTTCAAAGAGGAATCAAATATAATCACATTGATTCAAATTATTCAATTATTTAAAGAGGTTTTACATCTTTGGGGGACTTTTGGGCAGACCTCCCACATGGCCGGACCTGCAGAGGAAAGCATTTCCAACCATTAGGTTCCTCCTTCGCTCCCACAGTGCCACAGCCGCACTCTGGTCTCTGCCTGTCAACATCCAGTTCGACAGCTGCTGCAGCCAATCACTGGCCGTAGCAGTGAACCTCCCCCCTTGTGTTAGTTAATGGGTCACGTGATGTAAGGGGCACATGTCACTGCTGCTGCCAGTAATTGGCTGCAATGGCCATCAATCTGGATGTTGACACGCAGAGACTAGAGCGTGGCAGGGGTGGCGGGGAAGAGAAGTAGCCAAACCCAGTGGCACCAAGCAGGTAGTTATGCTTCCCTCTGTAAGTCTGGCCACATGAGATGGTCTGCCAGAAAGGCCCCCAAAAATGGAAAACCCCTTGAAAGAGGTTTTCTAAGCAGAACAAATTTTTTCAAAAAAGGCACAGAATCGCTAAAAAAGTAGTACTTTTTGATCTCCTTTGCTCCTGTCGATGAGCTATAGGTTCCCTGTCGGTCTCTACTTCTTGGTTACTCTCGATACAGAAATGTGACTACTCAGCCAATCACAGTGATCTGCCTCAGCCAGTGATTGGATTAACAGTCACATTTCCTGTGTCAAGAGGAACCAGTAGGTAGACACCTGTGGGGAATGTGAAAAGCATCAGAATGGTAAAAGTGGGAGTATTTTTTTAAATTAATAATTTTTTTATGTACAGTACAGACAACTTCTTTGAAGCTGTGTACAGGCTCATTCAAGCAAGACCATGTCACTGAGTGAGGCCTAGAACCAAACTTGGGACATTCTTTTTACTGTTTAGCCCTAACCATATTGTGAACAGAGGCTACCTATAAGAACTTGTGTCTGGTAAGCAGGCTCAGCGTCAGCACCCGACAAACCCAGGCAAATGCCAGGGCCCACTGCTCCTGAGGGGCCCACTGAGTGGCTATGAGCACTTCCATCAATACAGATGGAAGCACTTATTGCTGTCATTTCACTTACGCAGTACCCCTCTGGTGGGCCCTCTGAGTCACATGAGGCCGGCTGCTGCAGAGCTTCAGACACGCACCCTCTTCACTCCGTTCAGCAGAGCAGCAGGTTACCTTACCAGTTTCAGACACGCAGAGTTTGTCAGTGAGTCTGCACTGTGACTGTCTCTTCTCTGTGGGACGGGGGGGGGGGGGGATACAGCTTCATGCATTGTAGTTGTTTTACTGCAACATTAAGCAGTTTACCTCCATGACACCTGCCCCCATATCCTGTATCTCATCCTCAATGGACCGCTTTCTGTCTTCTTTCCTCCCTCATATATTCAGAGCTCCTGTTCCACCCTCCTATCTCCTGTTGCTGCCCTGCCCAGACCTCCTGTCCCTACTTCTTGTATGAATCCCCCTCCTAGCCCCTTCCACCTACTTCCTGTGTTCACCCCTCCTGTCCATCCAGGGCCCCAGGCCCCTGTCTCACTCCCCTGCCTCTCATTATGGTGGCGTCTGAACCGTATTTACCATAAGAATATTCTAACGTCACAGGGTCATGTGACTGTGCCCCCCACCCCGTACTGTGCCACACATGCCGTACTGCGCCCCTCACCCCGTACTGTGCCACCTTATACCCTGCATTGTGCCCTTTTACCACACCCTGAACAGTGCCCCTAGTCATTCCCTGTACTGTGCCCTCTGATACCCCTTTATCTGGTCACTGTACAGATTGGTTATTCGGTCACTTTATGGCGGCGGTATCCAATAACTGTATGGCCATAATTGTATCCCGTTCCATGCCCACGTCACCTTTTTTAGACCTGGTATGAGTGTGAGAAAGATGCAGATTGCTCACTGGGTGAAATGATCCTTAGTGTGGACACCTCAAAGTGATCAACTGCCCTGAAACAATTAATTAGTATGAGAAACAGTGATAGCAGTACCATCGCTCATCCCCACATAGTGGAGGTAATCCACTGCATATAAATGCAGCCCGTCACCTCCACTAAAGAGCAGGCAATTGATAGGAAGGAACGCTGAATTAAAAATAATTGTATGCCCACTTGGTGCGTGTAAATATGCCTTAAAGGGGTTGTCTCATTGTCTCATCTAAGACAATGGGGACCTATCATGAGGATACCGCTAGGACACACACCTATCTCCTAAAAAAATCCCCAAAAGTGGGGGAGGGAGCACTGCGCATGCGCAGCCACCCTCTATTCATTTCTATGGAGCCACCAAAAATTGCCGAGCTATGGTTCAGCTATTTCTGTCAGGCCCATAGAAGTGAATAGGAGCGGTGGCTGGAAATGCGTGGTACGCTCCCATTCACTTCTATGGGGAGAGTGCTTGGTGGTGGCAGGACAGGAGTCCTCCAGCCACCACTTTGGCTGTTCTCGATATAGGTGCAGGTCCAAGTGGTGGGACCCGCACCTATCAGACAATGGGGGCATATGCTAGCGATATGCCCCCATTGTTCCAGATGAGACAACCCCTTTAAGACAGGCAGATACTTCATTTTTTATAGGAGGGAAGAAGCTGTGAATTCATACACTCCCATGTTGCACCTCTGAGTGATGAATAGCTCATCAGCAGCTCCCTACATGTCTTCTATATTGACCGAATCACTAGATCAGGCTGAAATTAATTATCCCATAACACAAAGCTATTCCAGCACCAAACAGTTAACAGAACAGCTATGAATTAGTGTTGTCTCGATGTGATTGGGGTTGAGATTGGCCAAAATTTTGACCAGAATTGAAAATAAATCATAATTATGGCCATATTTACTACTCACAGAGGGTATATACAACTCATATTATATGTGTAGCCCTGGACCACTTAAACCTCTTTCTTGATGACCTTAATCACTTCTTTCAAGTTGGTTTTAAAAAACAAGAACAAGGACTTTTACACAAGGTAAGCTAAATATAGAAAGCCCAGTTGTTATGCTTGTCTTAAACAATGTCATTGACCCATCGTCAACTCCAAGACTTTCCTTTTGAAAGTAAATTTCATCGGTTTACTAAAGAGCAAACATCCTGGGTCAGAATTCTCCATGTTCATATAGGGTGAGAAACATGCTTCTTGAGGTTGGTCCACACAAAAATCCTCCCACAATGCATTTCACATCCTGTATTATGTAAAGGTGACCTAGGTGGGGGTAATATTTTTTTTCTATAAAAGGCACAGCTAAGGTTTCAAGAAGCTTAACCACCTCTGAAAAGAGTCAAGTTCAGTACCTAAAGTGGTGACTGAACGGAATTGGAATGGGGTCTTGGAAGGTTATGGGGTTAGCAACCTGCTTCCTTATAGCAGTGCTGGCCCAGTTTAGTGTGCAAGGTGAGCATATATTTTCATTTTAATATAGAGCTGATACATGTAGGCTATCTTCCTGAGGCAATAATTCAGTTTGCTTTTTATATTTTGAATCAAAGAAGAAAGGGATGCAAATAAGCTCCTAACAAGCTCTACCTCTGATGCCACCAGGTGTAAGGCAGCTACCATATAAGTCAATGTTTGACCCTTTAAATTGGCCTTGAGACATGACTCGGATATTAAATAAGCCAGCATCTCACCTGCAGACAGCTGTTTTGGGGTGATTGCCTCTCATCAGTGCAGAGCAGAGAGTACTGGCTTAAGTGGGTGAGAGGCCTGAGTCAGGAGTACCCTTCAAATCCATATTTTGAATCAAAATACCCTCACCAAGGCAGAGTGGCTTTTTGGTGACCTCACTAGTGCTCAGTACCCAACGCATATGCACAATCAACTATATTGCCTATGATAACTACTTTTTAAAGGAATTTGTTATGCTTTTTAAATTATTTTGAATTATGCTTTTCAGGTATGATGTCATCCGACTACTCAGTGCAACAGATGTCTGGTAAGGACTCGTTTGATTTATTATTTCATCTATAACTATGATTTCCAAAGTATCATAAAATTGACATTGTATCTGCGCAGAAATTCAAAAAAGTTCTTAAAATTGACATTATACGAATGTGAATGTCATTTTTATGATTGCTTTTTACTGATTTTGGGCAAAAAAAATGTTTTTACTTGTTCTTTATTAAAGATGTTCAACAGTTTTTGTTCTGCAGGGTTACATTTCAGACTATCTGCAGAGTACCTTGCTTTCAGTTTCACACTGAATCCATCAGGTTGCTGCTCTGACAGCTCCATGTATAGCTCTTGTCTCGGAATTCCTGACAGCGCATAAACACTCATTACAAAGTTCGAAGATAATGGCTAAACATCGAGCTGTTGAGTATGAAGCTGAAAACAAGATTCTCTGCAGAATCTGAAGCTTAAAAAAAAAACAAAACTGTTGATTTTTTTAAATAAAGATCAATTGAAAAAAATTATTTTTAGCCCATAATTAGCAAAATGCAATCATAAAAAATTGCATGAAGATGTTCATAGCCTTTAACCCCTCTACAGCCACATTAAAGTGTAACTGTCATTCTTTTTTTCTTTGTAATGTGTAGGGGCAGTGATTACTGACCACTTATAATAAAACATGTAAAATTTCAGTAATTAAAGTATAATACAAAAATGGTTCTTATCACTGCCCCTGCACATTACAAAAAAAAAAAAGAATGACTGTTACATTTTAAAATTGGAAAAACCCTCCTGAAAATTTCACTTTTTTATTGTAGATTTTGAATTTATGTCTGAAGTAAATCTAGTTGGCGCACATCTCAGGGGACACAAGTGCATCTTTTAACTCCTTAGTGACATGACAAAATTTAGCCTTAAAGGGGTTGTCTCCCTAACTCATAAACAACATATCTTGCTGTGCTATGCTGTTTCTGTAACTACCGTACCATGCACTGCAATGGGAGCTGCTGAAACAGTGTGCTGATGGTTGGGACTGTGTCTCAACTCGCCTTAATAACGACAAGATCAGACAACCCCTTTAAAGACCAATAACATATTTCCCCTCTATGTCCCAGCAGTCATAACTTTTTAATTTTTTCTTCAATTTAGCTGGGACACCATAAAAATAATTATGGCGTTCACTGTATGGTATAAATACCAAGAAAACTTATTTAGTTATACGTTTATATTTTTTCCCTCCTTCTTGCAACCTGTTAGCTCCCCAACTGACCCCCTCTCCATCTCCAGGCTGTCTGAGATCTCAGCCAGCTGCAATATTGAGGGCTGCTTTTACTCTTCATATCTCGGGCTTGGTAACAGCTAATTTGTTTGAGAGTGAAAGCAACTTAAACCCTGCTTTCACTTTCAGCTTCTATCACTCCTGACTGATTTCTAACAGCTATATCCAATGATGAAAAGAGGATCATGCTGAGATTCTAGTCATAGTGTTTTAAATCCTATCAGCTTTTATACAAGGCCAGTCCCATTTTCTAGCCCAATATATTCGAGGTTAAACGGGTTGGGCAAGAATGGGGAGGGGGTTGGCCCACAGTTGGCCGGACCTGTAAGGAAAAGATGACTTACCTGCTTCCTAGAATCAGCTCCCCTCTCCTTTTCTTCCAGGCCTGTGATTCTTTGCTGGGTTCCCACAATGCCAACATCTGGTTTGACACTGCTTCAGCCAATCACTGCCTTCAGTGGAGACTTGTTCCCCTTGTGTCATGTGACAATTTGTCATGGTGTAAGGGGAGCCAGTCATTGTCACGGCTAGTGATTGGCTGCAGCAATATCAAACCGGACGTTGACATTGCGGAAGCCCAGCGGAGCATCACAGGCCGAGAGGTGAAGGATGCATCAGTAAGCAGGTAAGTCATCTATCCTTTACAGGTCCGTCTAAGTGTGTGTGTGTGTGTGTGTGTGTGGGGGGGGGGGGGGGGGTTTCCAATAACTCCCCCCCATTCTTTCACACCCCTTAAAGCTCTGCTCAGGCTGAACTGTTAGTGCTTTTCCTAATATTACAAAATTAGCTCTGAAAAAACTCTCTAAAAAAAAGGTTAAACATAATTATTATTATTACTTACAATGTGATTTTGTAAAATGTTTGCTATAAAGCCACAATGAAAAAAATAAATACTACTTGACTAGCCATGCACCGAATTTAAATTTTGCCCACATTTCAAATAGGAAACGTAGCTCTTGTTGACATTCCTAACAAATACGGTATCTGCTTTCTAAGTTCAATGATTCAGCGAAACCTAGTAGTAGAAGTAACACCTAGGGTCAAGGAAAACAAACGTTTACCGTGTAGATAACTGTCAGATTATTGACATAGTACTTTCACCAGTCATTCATTCATTACTCAGAAATTCTAATAGTTTCCTAGAAATCATTTCTGGATGACAGTTATGCCACACCATTTCCACACATTGTCACAAACCGGTTCACGTATTTTTTGATGGCAAGAATAACACTGCAGAATGCACTGCACCATAGTTCTGTCAAAATGTACCAAAACTCTGATGGATCCTCTGCAGTCTGAACATAGCATGATTGCGTGCAAACTGAAACAGTAGTTTCCAATGGATTTCTAGTTTCCATTTTTGCATTTTATTACATTAGAGATGCTCGGCTTAACACTAGTTCGGCTCGAGCATCGCGATGTTCGGCAGATGGCAGTGTTCGGCCAAATACAACGTGTGCTTGAGCACGATGTTCAAGTCTTCTCCCCGCATGTTTTTTGGCTGCTACGCAGGTAATTACTGCCCTCACTGTAATGCCATAGCCATGTTGGCTACTTGCATTACAGTGATTGGCTGGCCAGAACGCATCATCGGGTGAAACATAGCACCCGATGACACGTATTCGGCTCAGTCTTAGTCAGGGAGAGCTGGAGAGCAGAAAGGAGAGATAGTGTAAGAATTGAAATAGCAATATTTTAGTGTTTATACTTGTTAGAGACCCAAAAGTCCTTTTAAGGACTATTGTTGTGTGTGGCAGCAATATATATTTTTAGTGCAACCTGCACAACATTTCTAAAACTTGTTAGAGACCTAAAAGTCCTTTTAAGGACTATAGTTGTATCTGTCAGAAATATATATTTTTAGCGCAACCTGCACTAAATAGCTTGCAATTGTTTGGACGCTGCAGACAGCGACATTATCTGCGCTACATCTCCTGTGTAACTCGTGCGCAGCCTAAAAATATCTGTGACATCCAGTGTACTTTTTCTGTAGACGGTGTCCGCTGTAGACAGTTACATTATCTGTGGTACATTTCCTGTATAATGTTTGAGTATCCGAAATTTCAGTGACATTCAGTCAGATTTTTTCGTCTGCATGAGACTTGGCCTGTCATTAAAGGGTTAAGGTTTTTTTTGGAAAATGTTTGATAATGACTTCTTTTGTTTTTCTGTAGACATCCAAGTGACCTTCATTGGAACTCCAGCTCCAGTTATGAGAAGTAAGTACACAATATCCCTGTACACAAAAATATGGATTCATTGAGTATACAACTACTATTAGCAACCTCTACTTCTCCTGAAAGTATTTTAAAAATCCACAAACATTCAAATGAAATATATAAGATTACCAAATTGAAGCAATTCAAATGTATTTTACATTTGTCTGGACAGCTATAAAAATACAGTCAAACGTGGCATATACACCACAGGCTTTTGCATATAGTAAAACTAAAGTGGATGAAACTTTCACAAATCTAAGTCACACACTGACATTTTACAAAAGAAAACGTATACATAACCTGAAATGCGGTGGCAATTAGAAATGCTCAGCATGCCAATTTATGCTGTGGATTTTAATGCTGCTACTATTTGTGAATATATCCTAAAGAATATCAAAGAAAATATAAGCAAAGTCAAGGCAGAGGAGCCGTTGGGCCCCCATTCAAGTATCAGGACGCGGGTGTGACTGCTACCTCTGCAGCCACTATAGCTGTGCCTCTACAGTGGCCTTAAAAGGGGTTATGCCAAGATTTAAACTCAGGATAGGGGATACATTTCTCATAAGTAGGGGACCAACCACTGGGAACCCACAACGATCATGAGAAAGTAGATCCTGTGTGCCCTCATCTGATTGGATTGACAATTTTTACTGAATGCATTTTACTCATTTTGGGCTAAAACATTTTTTCAATTGGTCTTTATTAAAAATGTTCACCAGCTTTTGTTCTACAGGGTTAAGTTTCAGTTTATCTGCAGAGTATCTTGCTTTCATTTTTACAAGGAACCCCTCAGGTGGCTGTTCTGATGGTGCAATGTATAGCCCTTATCTCTGAATTCCTTGCAGCCCATAAACACTGATTATCGCTAAATTCTTATCAAACTGAGAAGAATATGGCTGACTGATTCAATGTGAAACTGAAAGCAAGAAACTCTGTATCTTGTCAAACATAACCTGGTCCAAAAATATTTTTTTATAACATTTTTAATAAAAGCCAATTAAATTAATGATTTGAGCCTAAAATTAGTCAAATGTAACCACAAAAGAAAAAAAAATCTCTCCCTAAGGTGTTTATAGCCTTTACATATTGTGGTAGAGTCTAAGAAAGGGAAGAAACTATTCTTTTAAATTTTCCGTATTAGGTCTGTTTTTTATTCCAATTGAAAAATCTATTAAATATTATGAATAGAGATGAGCGAATTTTTAAAAAATCCGATTTGCCGGGTCGTCTAATTTGTTTCGATCAGATTAGATTTGCGGCTAATTATGTTACAAAACTGCTATTTCCTGGCTGCAGAGAGCCTTTACAGTGGTGTAGAACATTGTGCCTTGCAGTAACACGCATAGGGAGTCTGCTGAGGTAGTGAAACAATACTGTGAGTCAGTATGACATGTAGATGACAGGTGTCGCTCTTAGAATCATTACTGCACACTTCAATTATTTGGGCAGTCAGTGGGCCAAAACTGACCAAATAACTCAAGTATGAACTCAGTCTTACAGGTCGATGTTAGCGCCAAGAAGAAGCGCACTCCTTTTATACCCTCGTCAGCTGATTCCACATTCATGTCTACAGAACCTGTTCTATTAAACGCTTATACAAGTAAAGCCCCCCTGACAGAGTGGAGAGGGTGACCGCAGTAAGTTTGTGTTGACATCACTGATTAATTTGCCCTTCCTCTGATCCGTCAGAATAATAACCCCCAAAAAACAGATCCTGTCTGTGGAGCATACACCTTCACACTGTCAGCATTTGCTCAATAATCCATCAGTATTGCTAATGTAAAAAAAAAACTGAGTGGATCTAAAACAGAGATGACAAGTGAATGGAATATCTGCATGTCTTCTGTGTTTTGTACCCACTCCTGCTTTTGGCTACCAAATCATAAGCCAATTCTGATGGAACCATACAGGCCTTATAGTTGCTACACAGACAGGATCTGTTGTGCGTCTCATTTTTCCTTTCTTCTAACAGATCAGAAGAAACGTAAAATAAATGATGATGTCAGCCAGGCCGAAAGGCAAAATAGTGGTGCCTATCGATCTTACTTTTTGTTACAGAAATACACCCCTATAGGCTTTTACTAGGAAAAAATTAAGCAATGAAGTGCGTATCGATTTTTATTTTTGTTACTGAAATACGCCTCTATACGCTTTAACCAGGAAAAAAATTAAGCAATGAAGTGCGTATCGATTTTTCTTTTTGTTAATGAAATACGCCCCTATATGCTTTTTCAAGGAAAAAGATTAAGCAGTGAAGTGCGTATCGATTTTTCTTTTTGTTATTGAAATACGCCCCTATACGCTTTTACAAGGAAAAAATTAAGCAGTGAAGTGCGTATCAATTTTTCTTTTTGTTACTGAAATACGCCTCTATACGCTTTTACCAGGAAACAATTAAGCAATAAAGTGCGTATCGATTTAGCTTTTTGGTACAGAAATACGCCCCTATATGCTTTTACCAGGAAAAAATTAGGCAGTGAAGTGCGTATAGATTTTTCTTTTTGTTAATTAAATAAGCCCCTATATGCTCTTGCCAGGAAGAAATTAAGCAGTGAATTGCGTATCGATTTTTATTTTTGTTACTGAAATTTGAGGCTCTATGCTTTTACCAGGAAAAAAATTAAGCAGTGAAGTGTGTATAATTGTTTTTTTTTTACTGAAATACGCCCCTAAACGCTTTCACCAGAAAAGACTTAAACAGTGAACTGTGTATATATTTTTCTTGTAGTACTGAAATACGCCCTTATACGCTTTCACCAGAAAGTACTGCAACAGTGCATTGCGTATATAATTTTTCTTTTTTTAATGAAATATGCCCGTTTACACTTTCACCAGAAAAAACTGCAGCAGTGAAATGCGTAAATATTTTTCTTTTTCCACAGATATAAGCCACTAAAGGCTTTTCAACATAGCACTTGCACCCCAAGAACAAATAGCTGGAATGACAAAGCTGTATAATGGCTATTTGGATCCCCAAATATTCTTTCCCTGCCCTTGTAAATCGCTTTGCTATCGCTATCCCTAGCGGCTTCTGATGTCTCTCCCTGCACTAAGATGATGTGAAATGATTCCTCCCTATCTTTCCCCTGCACTTATAAATTGTTTTCTTTTTTTTTCCACAATCTTTTTTCCACTTGCTGTCCCTAGCACCTTCTCATGTCTGTCCCTAAGATGGCCACCGTATTTATAGGGCTGTGACATCACAGGGCTGACTGGCTGTGGATTGGAAGCATGCATGGTATTATGGGTCAGCTCACCTTCCCAGAGTTCCTTGCCCCATGTCCTCACACGTGTAGCCGCCATTTTATAAAAAATTGCGATTCGTTACCACGAAGCGTGAGGAAATTCACATTTAATGCAAATCGCATTTTTTCTGAAATTCGTAACAAATTCCACTTCATCAGCTTCGATTCGCTCATCTCTATTTGTGAACATAAAATAAATGAAATTTATTTAATTCTGCTTCATCCTTAGGCTTAATACTGTCTATTATTGTAAATCGAGGATCTTAACTGCATTGGCAGCTAGAAAAAAAAATGATACAGTATGGTCTTCAAAATAAGATGCCAGACAACAATAACAGATACTAAAACAATATTTTACATATTGAAAAGTTAGAAGCAGAACAAGAATCAATGAAACTTGGTGTAATAAATCTTACTATATTTATATCCCTTGAGTCCAGTAGTTTTTTATTTTCACTACTGTATATATAAATGTTAGTTTTTGTAATAAAAGGCAGTTTTATATATACAGTAACTGGACGTGGTCTGGGGGTAACTAGGGAGGGGTAAAGGGAGACACTATACTTTTACAATAGCTATTACAGGGCTCCAGATAGCGATCAAAATGGTCGCAAATGCGACCTAGAATTGCTAATTGGCGACAAGACTTTGTAGTCTTATCACCATTTGCGCCTAGACCCGCCGCTGCTCTGCCGCTTTCGGAAACTGATATGGCACTTGCTGCTCTCATCGCGTGCCATGTTCTCAACAGCACAGGGGAGAAGGAGGTAGTCCCTCCTCCCTGTACTGCTGCTGCCACCAATGGGCTGATAGCAGGGAGGAGGAGGGGAGGGGCTATGGCCACTGCGCCACCAATGAATATCGTTTATGCTTAATACAAACGCAGGCTGAGGGTGCCGGACATATTCCATACCTGCCACCCAGCCTCTATGACTGCGCGCTGCGATCCACCGCTATTAACCCCTCAGGTGCCGCACCTGAGGGGTTGATAGCGGCGGATCGCAGCGCGCAGTCATAGAGGCTGGGTGCCGGGTATTGGATATGTCCCCAACCCCAGTATTATAAATCAGAATCATTGGTGGCACAGTGCGCCCCCAACCCCCTTTAAAGTATTATAATCATTGGTGGTGCAGTACGCCCCCAACCCCCATCCCCCAAGTATTATCATTGGTGGCAGTGGCAGTTCCGATCGGAGACCCAGCAGTGTAAGCCCGGGGCTCTGATCGGTTACCATGGCAGCAAGGACGCTACTCAAGCCCTGGCTGCCATAGTCGGCTGGTTCCCTGCTGCTGTGTGCACAAAGCACAGAGCAGCAGGGACAGTGTGAGGTCCTATTCACCCTGATAGAGATCTATCAGGGTGAATAGGACAAAGGATGAAAGATCCCAGGTTCTAGCCCCTAAGGGGGTAAATAGGTATTAAATAGAAATTAAAAAAAAAAGGTTAAAAAAGACAAACACCTAAATATTACGTTTAATTCACTCCCTTTTTACATATTTAATTCACTCCCAATTTTACATATAAAATATATAAACAATAAAATAAATTACATATCGCCACGCCCGAAAAAGTGCGAACTATTAAAATATTTTAAAATATCTCCTATGTACGCCGTAACAGAAAAAAAAAAGTGCAATTTGCCATTTTTTTGTGACCTTGTCCCGACAAAAATTAGGATCGGACTGTTCTATTATGGTCCAGACGTGACATAAAATGTGGAATGCAAGCAGCTTTTTTGGTGGTTTATTTTTTTTCACTTGGTATCGAGTATAGCAATACTTTTTTATGATATCGAAATCAAGTCAAAATTTTGGTATCCTAACAACCCTAGGTAAGACATGTGTTGTTTTTTTTATTATACCGTAATTATATGTATTTTAAATTTGGCAACAAAAAATTTAAATTTGGCGACTACATTTTTCAGTTTAGGAGCCAATGGCTCCTTGATATTTTTATTTTAGTCTGGAGCCCTGTATTATCAAGCATGTGGGCTTAGAAGATACTATTCTACTATACATCTTTGTTGTTTGAGTAAAACTGTTTTATTATAAAGACCGGCAAAGAAGATATGTTCCCACATTCGTCCTAACATAAAATATTAATATGAGAAGGTTTCGTTATATGCATAAACCATATAGGTTGTATAAAGGTCTTGTTTTCTTTAAACCCCCGTGGCTTTTCATCTCTTCCTTTTCTTTCTCTCCCATTTTCTTTTTGTGCCACTGCCAAAGGAAATGATTGTATTGATTGTATGAATTATGTTTTTTTTTGCCTTTTCTTTTTTTATATGCTTATGTCTTTATGTGTCTATTTTACGTTTTCTTTATGTATAAAATAAAAAAGTTCCAAATTCTTGCATTTTCATAAACAATGCATAAAATATAAAATAAAAAGCACATGGAGTTCAAAGGACACTATGTTCACAGATATAGCATTTTCATAAATATAGTGGCACAAAGCACCGATCCATGAAGCAAAAACATAGAGAGCAATTGTTGGACTAGGTACATTATTATTAATAAAGGACAAGGATAAGAGGCCCTAATTTTTGTGCCTGCTCTCCAAAAAAATTATTGTAAAAAAAAAAAAAAAAAAAATATTTTTAACAATTATGAAAATAAAAACATTACACGGACCACAAAGCAAATGTATAGTATGACGCTATACAGAGGTTTAGGCTTTGTTCACATGATGGTGAGTCAAAAAAAAATATAAGTATATATATTTTTATCATTTTCTATCTCTTGTATGCTACAGAATGAGGAAGGGCCTGTGTGCCCGAAACGCGTAAGCGACAGTGGTTTTAATATTTTTCTACTATATTCTGAGTGTCAGATCTATCCACGTTTTTTTTTCCTGTATCCATTTTCAATCAGATTCCAAAAAAGCCTGACAAATCCAATCGACTAATAATGATTTTTGCCAGGTCTGTTGGGTTGCTAGTGAAATTTTTGTCATCTAAAATAATAACCTCAATGGAACTAGAAAAATCACCACTGTGACCTTACAGCTAACAATAATATTAATGCTGAAATAGTTTTATAAAGCTCTTACTCATTAGGTTACACTTGTAGGAAACTAATTTTGCTTGGTTATAAATGTCATATAGACATTTTATAGACATCTCATAAATGTCAGATAAAGATTATACCTGTGCAACTTTCTATCGTCAACAGGCGCAGTTTCTGCTCACAATGGACAAGTTTGTAGCTCGTGGGGCAATTACTACTTTAAGACCTTTGATGGCGATATATTCTATTTCCCCGGAACATGCAACTATCTGTATGCATCAAATTGCAAGAGCAACTTTGAGGACTTTAACATCCAGATAAGGCGGTCCATCATGAATAACCTGCCAACTATCAGCAAAATCGCTATAAAGATTGATGGAGTTTACATAGAATTACAGAATGGCACGGCAGCAGTTAATGGACAACCGTGAGTTATTTAACTTACATTATACAGTTTTGCAATTCAGTTGTTAAAGGGGTGGTCTGGTCTCACCTGGAATACTGGTGGCATATTGCTAAGATATGCCACCAATGTCAGATAGGTGCAGGTCCCAGCTCTGGGAACCACATCTATTTCCAGAACAGGGGCCCAAAGTTTGGGAGAGAACAACGTGCATGCACATCTGCCCTCCATTCACTTCAATGGAATTGCCAGAAATAGCCCACTTGACCATTTCTGTCACTCCCATAGAAATGAATGGAGGGGAGCTGCACATGCACTCTCTTTCTCTTTGGGAGTTTTGTTCTAGAGATAGATGTGGGTCTTAGAGATGGGACCTGCGGCTATCTGACATTGCTAGCATATCCTAGTAATTAGTGATGAGCGGGAGGTGCCATATTCGATTTCGCAATATTTCTCAAATATTCGATTGAATATTCGTTTTATATTTGTCAAAATCGAATATTTGTCATTATTCTATTTAGCGCGAATAATATGCAATTTTATTATTCGCTTATTGCAAATTTTCTTTTAACTGTATAAGGCAACTTTCCTATGGCTATGGCTAGGCTAATATGTGTATTTTACAAATATTCTCTATATTGCTATAACTTCGTTTTTTAGAATATTCGTAATATTCTAAAAAAACGAAGTTATAGCAATATAGAGATTATTTGTAAAATACACATATACACTGTACTTTAGCTAATATAGTGCTATAATCTATTTTTTTTTTTCGTCTATTTTTTTTTGCCTCTTCTGAACTTCAGTTTTGGAAAAAATTTACACTATTTAAAAAAAATACTACAGCACTATATTATCAAAATTGCAGTCTATATGTGTATTTTTCAAATATTCGCTATATTGCTATAACTTAGTTTTTTAGAATATTCGTAATATTCTAAAAGACAAAGTTATAGCAATATAGCGAATATATTCGTTATTTAGAATATTCGTCTTTTTTCTTTTTCCAATGTGTACTGTTATTCAACCTTGGCATACTGCTCCCCGACAAGCGTCCCCTTCACCATGGGAACGCCTGTGCGTTAGAATATACAATCGGATCTGAGTTTTCATGATCTCAGGGAAAACTCAGATCCAATAGTATTTTCTAACCCACAGGCGTTCCCATGGTGACGGGGATGCTTGTCGGGGAGGAGTTTGCGAACAACTATACAGATAGACAAAAATAATGCGAAAATTCGAAATAACTAATATATTCACTATATTGCTAAATATTTGTTTTTTTAGAATATTGGTCATTTTATTTTCCATATGAAAACATGATTTCTTCCTGCTTAAGTTAGTTGTGGGCCAATGACTTATTGACCCACAAGAAAGAAGCAGGGAGGAATCATGTTTTCAGGTGTTAAAAAATGACGAATATTCGATATAACGAATATATAGCACTATATTCGTAATATTTGAATTTACGAAGTTGCGATATTCATGATTAATATTCTCTATTCGAATATTCAAGCTCAACACTACTATTAATATGCCACCAATGTTTCAGGTGAGACAACCCCTTTAAACCTGCCATCTCTGATGTCTTTCATGTGTTTCTTCTTGTTAGAGTGAAACATTAAAAGTACTGAAAAAGTTGACAAAGAAATCTGTTATTTGTCTACAGAAGTGCTCTGCCCTACTTTGGCTCAAGATACCCTGAGATGAGTGGTGCAAGATGACCAGCTTTGAAAAAAGAAAAACACGTTGAGTTACTTACAGTGTCCAACAAAGTAACACAAACTTTTTTTTTTTTCTTGTTCAAAGCTGGGCATTTTGTGTTGCTCATCTTGGGATATCTCGAACTAAGAGCCAAGGTAAGGAACAACACTTCTGTTTGTCTGGAGGCCATGATTGGCAATGATGGTGTGTATCAGTTCACACCACCAGGTCTTCTATTTTATGGGAAATGACACCACTGGATCTCTACAAGAGATCTGAGGTGTCCCCCAATGGAAGGAGCTGTGTAGTTCTAGCGCCAGAGCTACATGACATATTCTGAAGAGTTCTTCCAATGTTAATGTGACTGCTAGAGGTTTATGAGATATTTCACACCTTTTTAAGTGTTTTTGTATTGCTCCAATGCTCTAAAATGACTTGATTAAAAACCATCCTAACATTTTGTGTATACTGTTCAATATCTGTAATGTGACAAAGAGTAGGGCACATTCATGTATATGGGTAGGCCCTTCATTTCTTGAATTTAGGATCCTATGTTTCATATCTTGTACAGGGTGGATATTCCCTACAGCTATTCTGGCGTCCAGGTTGGCAGGAGTGGCACGTACATTACAGTGTCTGCACGTTTAGGCTTTCAGTTTATGTGGAATGAAGATGATGCAATCTTGGTAATTTTCAAACTGTGTTATTTTTATTTTTGTAAAGCAGATACAGATAGGCTTACTTATCTAAATAAATGTTCTTCATGAATGCTTCTGGATCACCCAACGTCTTTAGACATCATATAGGTCCAGCAGCATGGAAGAGGATAGCAGAACTATCCAGAGAAAAGACATATACAATATGTTAGTCTTTAAAGGTATGGGCACCTTCAGGATAATTTCTTATGATGCATTTTTACTCATTTTGGGCTAAAAATATAAATATTTTTCAAATGGTCTTTATTCAATTCAATTGTTGTGATACATGCAGATAAATATCAGTCTATTTGCAGACTGTCCCTCCTGAGATTTGTCAGCTGACAGCTCATGTGAAGCCTAACTCTCATCTTCTGACCTCATAAACATTCATAAACATTCATTTAAGCCATATTCTTATCAGTTTAGCCATAATGAGTGTTTATGAATTCAGGAGGTCAAAGAGAAAGCTTCACATGAGCCCTCAGCTGAAAGAACTCAGGAGGGATAGTCTGCAAATAGACTGATTTTTATCTGCCTTTATCTAAAAAACTGACCAAATGAAAATATAATTTTGCCCATTTTTAGCCCAAGATGACTAAAATGGTAAAATTCAATTATTCAAAAAGGTGTCCATACCCTTTAAGACACTGGTAAAAGGGCCTAACTTATCAAGGATGGCAAGGTTTTAAGATACAGTATTTTCATGTGCAAACATGAGGAGGTTCCAACCACCTGGATGCTCCAACCACCTTGATGCACAACCATATATAATAATAATAATAATAAACACAATAAAAAATTGTAATATATTTATTAACTATTTTTGTAGTTGGAACTGGATCCAAAATTTGCCAACCAGACATGTGGTCTTTGTGGAGATTTCAATGGAATTCCAATTTACAATGAATTCATCACCAATAGTAAGTTATCGGTAATTTAACACGTAAGATTGTGACCCACACAACTTCACCACACATGCCAAAAGGGTTAATCAATTTCCATTCACTCAGTCCTGAACTTGTATTCCAATAAAGTTGCAAACTGAGCACAAAGCACACCCCAAAACTGTCCATGCACTCAAATCACAAAACTCCCTACCGCGGCCTACTGAATTCTGGGGTTAAAGGGAACCTTATACACACATACAAACACACACTCACACATACACACACACTGCTGTCCCGTAGCCAAAGGGTTAAAACACATTAAGAAAGGCCCCTTATAGACAAGTTCCATGCATCGGATGGACTCACAGTGTGAGTATGCAGCAGCTCCTGTCCTGACCTCCCAGCACTGCCGGGGTCGCATAGCATTATATTGATTTATGATACTATGTAACCCTTACAGTTCTGAAATGTATTAGATAACACTGGCAGCATTATGTCAGTGTTATCCAATACATTCCAGACCTCTAAGGGTTACATAGCATCATAAATCAATATAATGCTATGCGACCCCGGCAGCGCTGGAAGAACAGGACGGGAGCTGCTGCATACTCACAATCCGAGTCTGGAGTTCTGAACTCGCTCATCTGAAAGAGGCCAAAGGCTGTACATTCTTTAGAGCAGACAAGAAACAAACGTATTCAAGTTGTAGGCTTTAATAGAAAAGGAACAGCGCTCAAGGAAATAGACAAAATAAGATGACACAAAAAGAGGGAAACTGCAAAATAAAAAAGGAGAAATCGCAGAAACGAGATGTTTTTCGAGTCTCTTCGCTCTTCGAGGTTAGGAAAGAACAAAGGATGAACAGTTGAGAATGACCTGTACACTATGAACCAATATGTGTTGTCCTTGTCATATTTTTTGGTTATATATTTTTGGGGTCATTTATCATTAGAATTTTTTTTTTGTGTCAGTTTGAAGTCTATCTTTGGTTTGTGTCCCTGCACCAAATTTACGAACTGGCCCCCCTTGATAATATATTTGGTGTGAGCGTTATGTAGTTTAAACCTCTAGGTGTAGCTAAGAGACAGAGATAAGCTCATTAAAAAGGCCAGCTCTGTCCTAGGTTGTCCCCTTGATCCAGTGCAGGAGGTGGGTGACAGAAGAACTCTAGCAAAATGAACATCACTGTTAGACAATGTCTCCCACCCCATGCACAAAGCTGTTGTGGAGCTGGAGAGCTCCTCCAGAGAGTGACAGACTGCTGCATCCTAGGTGCAGGAAGGAACGTTATCAGAGGTCCTTCCTCCCAGCAGCAGTTAGGATTTATAACCACCACTGTTCCCAGAAACCCAGTAGTGATTTTTTTAGGTAAATTCTGTGTTATGTTTTTCTTGTTTTTTACTCTTTAATTTATAATTACTCGTTGCTCCTGTTAAGCCAAAATTTCCCCATGAGGGACAATAAAGGGATTTTCTTCTTCTTAAAAGTACAGCAGGGGGTTGCCTGGTATGGGTTGGGACGTGTTTTGCGACCTTTGCACATAGTAAATGAGCCATAATCCAGGTCTAATCTCACTTTTAGGTCTTAAAAAAAATAGAACAATGTGAAAAGTGTTGAGGATCACAAAATGACATGACTTGCAACTTTAGACCTTAGTCTCTGAGTTTTCTGAGCTGCCCTCCAGTTCACTAGGCAGATGTGGCGATTGTGACTAAACAGTGAGCATTCATATTAAATAGCTCATTCCCTTATCTCTATAATTCCTTGAAGGTCCCTTTACATGGGACAATATCACAGTTCCATCCTGACAATCTGCTGATCGCTAGTGGAGGAGACTAATGCCATCATTCTTCCCTATAAGGACTCGTTATTTGCTGACAGGAGATCGTGTTTACACGGCATGATGTGCTGCTGGTAAACGATAATTTTTGTGTGTGCACAAACAATCAGATTACCAGATGAATGAACGTTTCGCTCGTTCATCGGGTAATTGGTGGTCCATTTACACTGCCTGATCATCGCTAACAAGCTTTACTATGAACGCTCGTTAGCGATATTCTGTGCAATTCTAGGAATGTGTAAAGGGCCCTTTGGATCTGAATGGAGATGGCCCTTTGACCAGGTCATTTAAATTACAAAAAACAGGCTTACTGTAGGTGATGAAGGTCACACCCATAGTCAAGTACTGTGTAAAACTATATCGTAAAAACATATCGTAAAAATTCCTTACCACTTTCTTAATTCCAACAATTATTGCTCCTACTCCCACATTGTGGACGTCACCTACAGAAGCATCAACTGTTCCATGACAGCATTAATTGTGCCATCCAAGCAAGGTGTGGTCCATGCATTGAGGGGAATTTGCTAAGCAAAATGTTCCATAATAATTGATTAGAAATATTCCAAAAAGGTGATGTGCACCAAATTTGTTATATTTTAGACACTTTTCACAACTACCTCTGGTGAGGCTAAGAGAAGTAAAAACAAAAAGATGAACCATGCAACATTTCTTGGCACAAAATATTGCTGTGCGCCAGCCTTAAGGAAAAAATGGCTACAGAGTTGCTGCAAATTTAACACGTCACTTGCACCAATTTACCAAATTTGACAAAGTTGACAACATTTCAACACTTTCTCCAACTTGTAAAATCATGTATAATATGGAAGCTATTGATAAATCTCCTTCAGTGTCTCATGATTATTTAATGCTTTACAGATGTTCAACTTTCTCCAAATCAGTACGGAAATTTGCAGAAGCTGAATGGACCAAAGGAATCTTGCAATGATGTGACAGTAACTGCTCAGAGCAACTGCACAGACACTGTAAGTAAACAGATATGTCTTCAATAGTAAGAGGAGTGCATACAAGGAGAAGATATGGGGTTAAAGCTTCTTTTTTCTGCCCTCAATCATTCTGGTTCATCATCCCAACGCTGCTTCTTGGGCTGTTGATAGACAGCCTGGATATGCATTAACCCTGTCTGCCATCTGCTGGTGAAGGATTAACATTACTTGATATATTCAGCTTTTACCAGCAGATGGCAGACAGTATTACATAAAGAGGGATGGAGAAGGGGGAAGGTTTTTCATAGCTTCAGGATGTGCAAAATCACTTCTGGCTGGATAAATCATGTCCTGCTATGCCCAACCCACAGACATACACCCCTTTTGCAGCGAGGAAGCTGTCTTACATTTTGGTGGATACGCCAAAATTATGTAGAGGCCTGAACCTCAACATAACTGCGGCGGATCCACCGCCAGTGCAGGGACTTATTAAGACCGGGCTCTAAAATGCCAGTCCTAATGAATGAGCCCATGTGTGTTTTGAGTGTATGTATATATGTCTCCCAGCAGGGGTGTAACTACCACAGCGGCAGACCATGCAACTGCTATGAGGGTCAGGAAAAGAGGGGGCCCAGTCTTAGTTGGGATTATCTCCTCTTCTACTGGAGGTGAAAACTTGGTCAGGACTTTATTCTCTAAAGGAACAACTTTTAGCAAATAAAGCAGTGGAAAAATGGCCCAAGGGTCAGGAAAAATGGTTTAGGCGGAAACCCTTCTGTCCTGTGTCGGGGGCCTGGTTTGATTCTTGCTATGGGGCCCTTATATCTCTATGTACGCCACAGTGTGTATACAGACGTGGACAAAATTGTTGGTACCCTTTGGTCAATGAAAGAAAAAGTCACAATGGTCACAGAAATAACTTTAATCTGACAAAAGTAATAATAAATTAAAATTCTATAAATGTTAACCAATGAAAGTCAGACATTGTTTTTCAACCATGCTTCAACAGAATTATGTAAAAAAATAAACTCATGAAACAGGCATGGACAAAAATGATGGTACCCCTAACTTAATATTTTGTTGCGCAACCTTTTGAGGCAATCACTGCAATCAAACGCTTCCTGTAACTGTCAATGAGACATCTGCACCTCTCAGCAGGTATTTTGGCCCACTCCTCATGAGCAAACTGCTCCAGTTGTGTCCGGTTTGAAGGGTGCCTTTTCCAGACTGCATGTTTCAGCTCCTTCCAAAGATGCTCAATAGGATTGAGGTCAGGGCTCATAGAAGGCCACTTTAGAATAGTCCAATTTTTTCCTCTTAGCCATTCTTGGGTGTTTTTAGCGGTGTGTTTTGGGTCATTGTCCTGTTGCAAGACCCATGACCTGCGACTGAGACCAAGCTTTCTGACACTGGCTAGTACATTTCTCTCTAGAATTCCTTGATAGTCTTGAGATTTCATTGTACCCTGCACAGATTCAAGACACCCTGTGCCAGACGCAGCAAAGCAGCCCCAGAACATAACAGAGCCTCCTCCATGTTTCACAGTAGGGACAGTGTTCTTTTCTTGATATGCTTCATTTTTTCGTCTGTGAACATACAGCTGATGTGCCTTGGCAAAAACTTCGATTTTTGTCTCATCTGTCCACAGGACATTCTCCCAGAAGCTTTGTGGCTTGTCAACATGTAGTTTGGCATATTCCAGTCTTGCTTTTTTATGATTCGTTTTCAACAATGGTGTCCTCCTTGGTCGTCTCCCATGTAGTCCACTTTGGCTCAAACAACGACGGATGGTGCGATCTGACACTGATGTTCCTTGAGCATGAAGTTCACCTTGAATCTCTTTAGAAGTCTTTCTAGGCTCTTTTGTTACCATTCGGATTATCCGTCTCTTAGATTTGTCATCAATTTTCCTCCTGCGGCCACGTCCAGGGAGGTTGGCTACAGTCCCATGGATCTTAAACTTATGAATAATATGTGCAACTGTACTCACAGGAACATCTAGTTGCTTGGAGATGGTCTTATAGCCTTTACCTTTAACATGCTTGTCTATAATTTTCTTTCTGATCTCTTGAGACAGCTCTTTCCTTTGCTTCCTCTGGTCCATGTCGAGTGTGGTACACACCATATCACCAAACAACACAGTGATTACCTGGAGCCATATATATAGGCCCAATGGCTGATTACAAGGTTGTAGACACCTGTGATGCTAATTAGTGGACACACCTTGAATTAACATGTCCCTTTGGTCACATTATGTTCTGTGTTTTCTAGGGGTACCATCATTTTTGTCCATGCCTGTTTCATGAGTTTATTTTTTTACATAATTCTGTTGAAGCATGGTTGAAAAACAATGTCTGACTTTCATTGGTTAACATTTATAGAATTTTAATTTATTATTACTTTTGTCAGATTAAAGTTATTTCTGTGACCATTGTGACTTTTTCTTTCATTGACCAAAGGGTACCAACAATTTTGTCCACGTCTGTATGTGTGTGAATGTACTTTTGGTGTATTACCCGTTAAAGGAGATGATTCTAAAATGCTGTAAAAAATGTCAAGAGCTTCAGCATGCTTTAGATGGAAGATAATCTTGTACAAATGTTCCCCATTCTAATATGACAAGATTGTCCCCCTTTTTTTGAACGTCAACTGTGGTTATTCCTCTAGGCATCTTAGTAAACAGAATTCCCAACCTTTATATATGGGAACCTTATCATGGTATTATCTTATGAAATCTGTATTGTTCTCAACAGAGGAGAATATGCGAGGTGGTCTTGACAGGCACACCTTTTTCACAATGTAACTCGTTGGTGGATCCAGCTCAGTATATCAATGCCTGTGTCCAAGATCTGTGTAGATGTGGAGAAGATGCCATAGGTTTTTGCTTATGTAACACCTTTACTGAGTATTCCCGCCAATGTGCCCATGCTGGTGGAGTGCCAGAAAACTGGAGAACTGCTCAACTTTGTCGTAAGTGGCATAATTTCCATTTGTATCTTGTGATTGCTGGTAAGGGACCATAATCATTTTAAAAACAAAAACAAAAGGAGACAAGTTTAACTAAGAGAAACAATAACTCATGGCATTATGACACACTGGTATTATAGGTATCATTTAGAATGGTTCTGCTCGAGGGTTAGAATTTGTCTAAAATATTGTGAGGCTGTTGTAATGTAACCAGTGCACGTGGAGGACTTTTATAGCTAGCCACATAAATGGGCGCCCCAATCCACTGGAGGTTCTCAGGTCACTAGTTGAGGACCACTGCTCTAGATCATCAATCTAAAGGGGAAATATGAGGATTGTAGATTCACTTCATATTTTGTTCATTAATTCGACTTTATGGGGATCATTTATCAAGACCAGTGTCTGGATGTCAATCTTGATATCCCTTTACACCACTGGAGGATGTTCTTAATTTATGACAAGGCATATGACTCATCATAAATAAAGAACATCCTCCTGGACTCTCGGTGCCAAGACTGAAATCTATGCCAGCGCATACAGTAGATGGTGCAGATTTCAGTCATCGTTTGTGCCAGAAAACTGGCGTAATTATGATAAATGAGCTGGGTGTCAAGGTCCCAGCCACATCTCAGCCCCTTTTTGAAAGTGGTGAGGGCCGTGTAAAAATGCCAAAAAGTTGCAAACCCATGGTTTTTGACAAGGATAGGGGGACTGACTGTAGAAATTAAAAACTAAATCTCATGTATTGGTCTCATTTCCTAAAAGTACTACATTTCGTGGTTACAGACAATGGGGATCACTTATAAACTGGCACAGGCCTCATCATATATTAGGAGCATCTTCTGCCAGTCCATGCACCTAGATGATTTGTCAGGGCTCATGGCTTGGCCCCTGCCACACCCCCACTACAAAAAGTTGCAGAAAAAGTTGGCTTTGGCATAGGGAGTCATGATAAATGGGAGCTGGAAGGGAATAGAGCAGAGACACTCTACCCATGAAGCCAGAAGCAGTGATGGAAAATGGCTCCTGTTACAGGGCTAGGTTTGAAGGAGCAACTGAGGGATGGTACAGGTTTGCAGACACAGGGTTGGTTAGAGTGAAAATGTTTTTGGGGAAGGGGATTAGGCCATACTATGATGAATACCACAAAGTCTGATAAGTCTTTCTTTTCACAGCTTTGTCATGTAATTACAACATGAAGTACAGTGAATGTAGCAATGCTTGCCCTAATACCTGCACCAATCCTGAACGGTCATTAGTGTGTGACAGTCACTGTATAGATGGATGCTTCTGCCCAGAAGGTATGTTCAGGAGTTTATCATGAAAAGACCTAATATATTTTTATGTACATTTAAATATTAGATTCATATTTAAGAGAATCAACAATTAACCTTGTATTACATTCTGTTTGTTAATGCCTCATTGGACTCCAGGAATGAAATCTGTCCTCAGAAAATGACCTATTCTTTAGAATCATGTTTAACATATTGTTAAATAATTTTTGATCATGTTATTTAAAATTTTCCATGTCAATATCTATATTTAAACAGAAACCATAAAATCCTGCAGTTTTCACACTGCCCACTAAGCCAATTCATGGTCTATACAGATCACTTTACTGCAGTTATCTGCTTATCTGTCATTCTAATCCTGCCTTAAGGAGAGTGCCTTAATGGACGTGGGGAGTCTTATAGGCCATACATGCTCCTCTGGAATTCTGGGAAGAAGGGATGCAAATGAGCTCTTAGGAAGCTCTGCTTCTGATGGCACCAGATGTAATGCAGCTGTCCTATAAGTCAATGTTTGACCATTTAAACAGGCCTTGAGACATGACTTGGATAATAATTAATCCGGCACCTCATTTGCAGACAGCTGTTTCAGGGTGATTGTCCCTCATTAGTGCAGAGCAGAGAGTACTGGCTCAATTGGGTGAGAGGCCTTGGTCAGGATTTGGAGGTTATTATATCTCCTTATCAATTCTGCACTCTCTATGAGGAGATATAGTACCCCTGAAATCCTGGATTCCTAATGGTTATATTGATAGAACGAAGATTGAGAATATAGCGCTATATTCGTTGTCAATTCTAGCAATACAACCATTTGGGAACTCAGATCTAAGTTGTAATCGCGATGCGAATAATGCAGGTTATATTAATCGCATTGTGAATTCAAGCTAAGTTCCTAATTGTTGTATTGCTAGAATTGACGAATATAACGAATATAGCACTATATTCTCAATCTTCGTTATATTCTAGCAAAACAACCATTAGGAACCCAGCTCTAAGTTGAATTCGCAATGCGATTAAAATAACCTGCATTAATCGCATTGCGATTACAACTTTCTCAAATCCGACAGTACATTCTAGCATGGAGCCGTTCCCATGGTGATGGGGACGCTCCATGAGCACGGAAGTCGGCAGAAGCTCTAAGTTGAAATCGCAATGCGATTAATTCAAGTTCTATAAATCGCATTGCGATTTCAACAGAACTTATGCTGACTTCCGTGCTCATGGAGCGTCCCCATCACCATGGGAACGACTCCATGCTAGAATGTACTGTCGGATTTGAGAAAGTTGAAATCGCAATGCGATCAATTCAAGTTCTATAAATCGCATTGCGATTTCAACAGAACTTCTGCTGACTTCCGTGCTCATGGAGCGTCCCCATCACCATGGGAACGACCCCATGCTAGAATGTACTGTCGGATTTGAGAAAGTTGAAATCGCAATGCGATTAATTCAAGTTCTATAAATCGCATTGCAATTTCAACTTACCACACTCTGCGTCAACTACGTAATTACTCTGCGACAACTATGTAATTTTCCATGGGTGTTTTGCCATGGATCCCCCTCCGGCATGCCACAGTCCAGGTGTTAGTCCCCTTGAAACAACTTTTCCATCACTATTGAGGCCACAAAGAGTACCTGTGGGTTTTCAAATTCGCCTTCCTATTGATGTCTATTGCGGTTCAGCCGGTTCGCACGTTCGCGAACATTTGCGGAAATTCGCGTTCGCCGTCCGCAAACGGAAAATTTGATGTTCGCGACATCACTATTACATACCTTCTTCTAATCCCGCCTGTAGTGATATCACCTCTATGTATGGAAAAGACAGGATCCTCCATTCATAAGTGATTGTCAGAGCTTATATATTCGTTCCTTGTACAATGACCTTTGCACAAGTCACAGAGCAGGCCTAGAAAACTCTCCTATAGAAGTCAATGAGGTCCGCTCCTGTCCATTGTGTCTATGGCCCATGGGGCTGCTGTAAAGCAATTTTCTAAATGCTGTTAAGAACAGTTAGATGGCAAAAACAAATTCAGCCTTGATATTGCTTTTCTGTTGCAGGAACTGTCTTTGATGACATCAACAACTATGGATGCATCCCTATACAGCAGTGTTCCTGTATGTACAATGGACAGGTTTACACCCCCGGCACCGGATACTCAGCCCAGTGTCGCAGTTGGTAATTCACATTTAGATTTTTGGAAATATTGGCCTTATTCCATGATTTTCATTCCATAGGTTTGATTTTTCATTTACAGAACTCCAAATTCTATGCATTAACAAAGAGTTAAAATGAACAAGTCCGGTGATTTATACTGCCCTGTCAGTTAATGAGAAGAGCTGATATATAGGGTTATATGGCTTGAAGCAGAGTAAATCTCTCTCACCGGTCCTGTCCTGATTTACTGTGCTTTGTACTCAGAAATCTTGCTGTAAATCATATAAATCTATATATCACAGAGCTCAGCTTCTCTCCATCTACCATATCCTGCTCTTACATAGGGCAGCGGAAATCATCTGACAAGTTCGCCTAAAAACAAAATCAGCTCTCATAACTTATAGTCACCTCTAAAGTGAGTTTACAGCATACCGTTATACGATATATATTAAAGGGAACCTGTCTAGTTGAAATTGCAGTCCATTCTACAGGCAATATGTTTCAGAGCAGACAGAGCTGAGCAGATTGATATATAGTTTCTTGAGAAAAAAATGCAGTAAAACTAGTAATTTAACTCTAAACCTCTCCTCATTGCGGGCTTAGGAGTCCAGTGGGCGGTCTCACTCAATGATTGCCACTCCTGATCACTCTCAAAATGCAGGAAATGCCCGCCCAGCCAATCACTGTGGTGATGACCTGCCACAACTGGTGATTGGCTGAGCTGGCATTTCCTGTGTGTCAAGAGACATCAGGGAGCAGAGAGGGGACCACAAAGCATTGTAATAGGAGAAGAGGGGATTGATCAGGTGAGCTTTGACTTACCGATATTTTATTATTATTATGGAAGCTTGGAAGCTTTTTTATTTAAAAAATGTAAATGCTGGACAAACCCTTTGAGCCTAATAAAAACACAACATACAGTAAGCTCCTAAGCTCTCTCTCTAGAGGTGGCAGCAGGCAGACAGCATGTGACAGTATATTTTAAATGGACTTCTCTGAAGGGTATTTGGAGGTATCAGAAAAATAAGGCTTAACGCTCTGTGAAGGCAGAGAATTTTGGACCTAAAAATTATACGATCATCAATTGTGGACATTCAGATTAAGGGTTTTGGATCACATGGAAATGTTTAAATGATGTCCGTTTTCCATCAGCACTTGTTCAGCTGGCAGATGGAGCTGCTCAGAAAAGGCTTGTCCAGGATCCTGCTCAATTGAAGGAGGATCTCATATCACCTCCTTTGATTTTACACAATACACATTCCATGGAGACTGCAGCTATGTTCTATCAAAGGTAACTAGGAAATTATAGAATTTTTTTAAATAAGAAAAAAAAAAAAAATTTCATCAGACCTCAGATCAGACCCCAATCTTAATCAGACCCCAATTACACTCACAATGTTCATCAGACCTCACCCATATTTTAGATAAGACTTCCATATCACACCCCTATATCTGGCTCCCATATCAGATCCCCATATTAGTCCTCAGAACCGCCCCATATCAAACCTCAGATCAGACCCCAATGTCAGTACACAATATCAGACCTCAGATAAGATACCCATATCATACTTCAGATCAGACCCACATATCAGACTTCAAATCATCAGACCCCCATATCAGTCCCCAATATCAGACCTCAGATTAGTTGAAAAAATAACTACATAAACTTAGAAGGAACAAGAGGATGACTCACTCTGATCTATATGGATAAGGTCCTGAAGGCATAGACTGAAAATAATGTAACATATTTATTAATAAACAAAGAATAAAATAAAAGATAAAATTATATCAATTAATGGTATAAATAATATTAAACAAAAATCAAAAATAAATCAAATATAAAACTCCAGTCTAGAATCCTAGGTTGGACAAGTAGGCCAGCTGTGCACCCAGCAGCTAGTATAATAATGATAATAATGGATCCATCATAAAGCAGCCAAGAGTCAGTTTCTGTATTAGTATTTCTCACTGTAATCCTCCTGAAGAAATTAGTCACCAATTATAAATACTTACAAACACTTAAAATATGTGGAATATATGTGCCAGCATTGCGGTTGCCTCCACAATATAAGCTCTATTGAAAGCTATTGAGAGTCTGCCAAACTGATAACAATAGATATGTCTTAATGCAACGATGTTGAAAGTAGGGATCGACCTATTATCGGTTTTACCGATATTATCGGCCGATATTCAGGATTTTGACCTTTATCGGTATCGGCATGTATTTTGCCGATATTCGGATAATGTATTGGGAATACAGATCGCGCTGCTTACAGCGCTCTCCGTGTACCCAAAGCAGCACAGGGGAGAAGGAAGCAGTGTCTCCCTCCCCCTGTGCTGCCGCTGCCGCCAATGAAGGGAAGGAGGACAAGAGGAGGGGAGGGGCTGTGGCCACTGCACCACCAATGAAGAGAAATCTCTCATTAATTCATATACAGGAGGCGGGAGCTGCAGAATCACATAGCCGGCTCCCGACCTCTATGAGCAATAGCTGCGATCTACGGTAGTTTACCCCTCAGGTGCCACGGATCGCAGCTACCGCTCATAGAGGTCGGGAGCCGGCTATGTGATCCTGCAGCCAGCTCCAGCCTCCTGTATATGAATTAATGAGAGATTTCTCTTCATTGGTGGCGCAGTGTGCTCCCCCACGCCCCCCAGTATTAATCATTGGTGGCGCAGTGCGCCCCCCCGTGCCCCCCAGTATTAATCATTGGTGGTGCAGTGCGCCCCCCACCCCAGTATTAAAAACATTTGCGGCACAGTCCGCCCCCCCAGCCAAGCCCCCACCCCAGTATTAACCATTGGTGGCAGTGGCCACAGGATCCCCTTTCCCTTGCTCCTCCAATCGGAGCCCCAGCAGTGTAATCCTCGGGCTCTGATCGGTTACCATGGCAGCCAGGACGCTACTGAAGCCCTGGCTGCCATGATCAGCTCCATGCTGCTGTGTGCACAAAGCACAGAGCAGCAGGGACAGTGTGAGGTCCTATTCACCCTGATAGAGATCTGTCAGGGTGAATAGGACAAGGGTTCTAGTCCCTAAGGGGATTAAAAGTTAGTTAAAAAATAAATAAAAAAAACACGCACACCAAAATATTAAGTATAAAAGAAAAAGAAAGATTTACAAAAAAAAAAAACCTACACATTAACAATAAACATATTAATTTTCAGCAGATTTGTGTAGGATTTTTATTTATTTTTTAAATGAAAATTCCCAGAAAATCTGTATAAATTATCGGCTATCGGCCTGAAAGTTCACAAATTATCGGTATCGGTATTGGCCCTAAAAAATCTATATCGGTCAATCCCTAGTTGCAAGTGCCACCTAGGCTGTAATGTGCAATGTATTGGTGGTTAATGAACTAGAGTTTTATATCTGATTTATCTTTGGTTTTGTTTAATATTATTTATATTGTTAACTCATGTGATTTTATCTGTTTCATATCTGTTTTTATGAATTAATTTGTTATACCATTCTCACTCTATGCCTTGAGGACCTTACCATTTTTTTTAACTAAATTACGTCGTGCCACCACGCATCCCACCACTCTTCCTGCTCTTCTACTCAGGCTCGCGTTGCCCTGTGACCTGATGCCGCACAGTGTCAGGCCATAGTGCACGCAATAGGTCCAGATGCTGTGTGGTCAGGTCACTGTGCAGCGCGGGCACAGAGAGGGGTGAGTACTGCTCATTTTAATAAAGACCAGCAAAAAAAAAAATCTAGCCCACAAATATTAGAATGCACTAATAAAAAATAGTCCCCAAAGGTGTCCATAGCCTTTACAATAATATAACAAACAATGGGGGGCTATCTTTCATTTGCTACAGTTCTTCACCAATATTGCTTTGGATATTTCTTTCCTATTAGACATGTTTTAACACCACGTTCAGCGTGTTGGGAGACATTCGTACATGTGGTCTGACAAACACAGAGACCTGCCTGAAGAGTGTGACCCTCGTGTTAAATAATGGGAAAGATGTAAGTTTAGGCTGCTCTACATAATCACAGATCAATCTATGTTATTTCGTATATTTGTCCATTAACCTTGATGTTCTGTTGTTACAGTTGATCTATTTGAAGCCCTGTGGCAGTGTATATGTGAATTCACTCTACACCCAGTTGCCAGTCTCCTCAGGTATGTCCGGCCTCTTCTCCAATACACATATAGTGACTATAGTTTGGCTCAGCTATGTTTAAAACGGTTGTCTCATTAGTATAATTGGTGGCATATCGCTAGGATATGAAACCACTGTCTGATTAACTGGGGAAAAAAGCTAAAAGGGTTAATACCAAATTCATTACTAAAGTGGATAAAGTGGTTATTGTGATGCTATGATCTATGCCCTATGTAACCCAAAAAGGTACAAAACAGTTAAATGGCAGTTTCTTAGTATTAGCTGCCATGTTATTTGCCAGTCCCATTTTCCCCGTTTAGAAGAGAGTCTGCAAATAAGCAAGCTAGAATGAAGACTTGTTTAGTGTGGGCTCCTACTTAGTAGGACAAGGAAGAATCCTGCTCCAGGAAAACACTATTCCTGTGAATGAAAGATGCTACAAAAAGCAACTTTGCTAAAGATTAACCTCTGAGGGAAAGAAGCATTGAATTTTGCAGATGTTTGAAGACCATAAGTAAGTAAAGGTAACAAACTCATACAGCTTTAGACTTTACTGCCCGTGCTTTGAGTGTATTCATTTTGGTGCCCACCATACTACTGTGATGGACTGGCCAGCCGATCTAGGACTGCACCCTGCGGCTGGGCATTGCAGAGAAATATTGAGGAACTGTATGCCTTTGGTCATTTGGGAAGATTGCTGCTTTCTATATAGAGAGACTCAGTGAGGACCACCATCATAGCCTCCTCCTATACACAGCCTTTTGGGAAGAGCGTACCCTGTGAAACACTTCAGGACTGTGCCTGCTGCATGTATTTGTACTGGGACCGCTATCATCTATTTAGTAAAGGGACAGCCGGTCTGGTCTGTGGTCTCTATCCCCGAGATCTCCATCTTCCTCCTGTCTTCCTTCATTCCCATTTCTTATGTAAAAAATACAAACACAAAATAAACATAATTGGTGTCCATAAAAATCTTAAAGGGATTTTGCGGCGATTTATATTGATGACCTATCCTCAGGATAGGTCATCAATATCTGATCGGCGGGCTCTGAAAACTGGCACCCCTGCCGATCAGCTGGTTGAAGAGGAGGCAGTTCTCTAGTCAGGTGGCACTTCGTGGTCATTACACTACGTGTTGTCTCCTTTGGAGCAGCGGCATAGTGTAATTACAAGTACTCGCTCCATTCAAGTGAATGAAGCAAGTACTTGTTATTCCACTGCACTTCCGAGATGAAGTGTAATGAACAGGAAGTGGCACTCGCATGGAGCGCCACATCAGCTGATCAGATATTAATGTCCTATTCTGAGGTTAGGTCATCAATATAAATCGCTGAACAATCCTATTAACTTCATGTTCATCACTCATGGTAAATGTCATAAAAAAATGGTTGGTTTTTGATGACCCTATTCACCAAAAATTGAATAAAATGTCATCAAAATGCTGCATGAACCCTAAAATAGTACAGCTAGCAACTTTTCCCCACAAAATCACTCGGCCTCAAAGCGTTATTGACAGAAAAATAAAACAGGGTCTCAGGACATAGAGTCACAATTAAACTTTATTTTCAGGGGTCCTCACTGGATATGGGGCCCCATTCTTGTGATTGGTGGGAATCACAGCAGTCGGACCCCCACCAATCTAATAGAGAATAACTTGGTATAACTAGAATACCTCTTTAACTTTACTACAAATGCATATATTACAGTATAATCACATGACCATATTTCATGCTTGATCCACAGCCAGTGTTACCATCTTCAAGCCTTCGACATTCTTCATCATTGTGCAGACCACAATTGGGCTACAGCTACAGATCCAGCTTGTGCCAACTATGCAGCTCTACATCAGTTTGGATCCGTCTTATACCAATGAAGTTTGTGGTAATTACTCATTAAATATGCTTAACAATTTATAAAGACAATTAAAACATCAAAGAAAACCCATCAGGAGCTTCATGTTGCCCAAGCCACATGTAGCATGACATTTTGACAGCCTCCCTGGCTTTGAATAGTTATGTTTTAGTCTTATATACTGCAGAATTTCAGAGAAATCATAGTTTACAAATAAGATTGACAAAGGGAGTCATGGGGGCGACCCCCACAAGCTTCTCCCTGCTTGACTCAGTAAGTCTCTTCTTATTCACAGTCCTTCAGATGTCAGAGCAGCAGTCTGTGCCATGGAACTGTCCTTCACAGGATGAATAGCTAGAACCCTAGTCAACCATAATCAGATGCCTTCCTCCTCATCAAATTTTAGACTTTATTATGTAGAATTGGATTTGAGGACATCTTTTTTTTCTATGTTTGGATATGCTACAATTTGTAAATCCTAATTTACTCTATTAATATCCTGGGAATGACATTCAGAACGTTTGATTCACAGGTCTTTGTGGAAACTTTAACAACATACAAGCTGATGACTTCAGAGTTCTTAGTGGTGTCATTGAAGGAACTGGGTCTTCTTTTGCCAACACTTGGATAACTCAAGCCGACTGTCCCACTGTTTCAAACAGCTTTGAGGATCCATGTGCTCTCAGCATTGAGAACGGTAAGCAACTTATGTCCATGAGCTGTTAGAATAGTATGTAAAATCATCTATTTAATGGGTATTTGTACTCATATTCAATTGTAAAAGAATGGATAAAAGGCAACATTGCATTAAAAAAAATTTACGTTTGCCACTAGAGGGCAGTATTAGCTGATCATTGGGTGATTTGTAGTAGCATTGGTCTGTGCTACAAAACAGGCATAGACCAGAGATTTGCTACAGGGGAAAAGATGTTATAAATTACATGCACCACTTTACAATCATTAATTTTGAATTAAGGGGCACATTTATTAAGATCGGGGTTTTAGACGCTGGTCTTAATAAAGCCCTGGGGATTCTCCACTAGTTCTAAATGTAAGACAACTTCTTTGCTGTCTTACATTTAGACCTTTTTTACACCAAAAACAGGTGTAAAAAATGGCAAATGAGACGGGCCTGCCCACGACAGGCCCACCTTTTTAGACCTGCCGTGAGCGGGGAGAAATTGCAGATTGTGGCTCAACCAGTTATTGCCCTGCAATCTGCGTCTCAAATACGCCTAATTTAGGCGTATTTCAGATTGCTCAATTACCCCCTAAGTCTTTTTTTCCATGCGATAAAACTATGCAATAATTTAGTTGCACATACTGTAATCCCCTGTCCTTTTGACTGTAGCGATACAGAAATACCCCTATATTAGGTGTATTTCTGGTGTGGATCTGTTACTTTTCCCCGCTCACACCAGGTCTAAAAAAAGTGGGCGCGGTGTGGGCGGGGACGGGCTGGCAGGCCCATCTCATTCTTCATTTTCTATGCCTGTTTTAGGCGTAGAAAATGGTCTAAATGTAAGACAGCTAGGATGCTGGCTTACATTTAGAACTGGCGCTGGATGCACCAAAGTTACGAAGAGGCCCTCGTCTCTTTATAACTTTGGCGGATCCACCGCCAGATATAGGGGTTATTAAAACTGGCGTCTAAAAAGCACAAACGCATCCATTCAGATAATACAACCGCATGCATCCGTTCAGAACGGATCTGTTTGTGTTATCTTTAACATAGTCAAAACGGATCCATCTAGAACATTATTGAAAGTCAATGGGGGACGGATCCGTTTTCTGTTGTGCCATATTGTGTCAGTGAAAACGGATCTGTCCCCATTGACTTACATTGTGTGTCAGGACGGATCCATTTGGCTCAGTTTTGTCAGCATTTTGGTGTCCGCCTCCAAAGCGGAATGGAGGCAGAACGGAGCCAAACTAATGCATTCTGAGCGGATCCTTATCCATTCAGAATGCATAAAGGGCAAAACTGACCCATTTTGTACCGCTTGTGAGTTCCCTGAACGGATCTCACAAACGGAAACCAAAACGCAAGTGTGAAAGTAGCCTGAAAAAATTACCCCCTCTGTTCATATAAATATTCATCATTTAATTGACAGATTTTTTTTTCCATAAAGATCTGTGCATTTGTTCAGATGTAACATACTCTATTTTCCTCCCTAGAAAAATACGCTAAGCACTGGTGCTCAATGCTGACCGATACTGCAGGACCCTTTGCAGAATGTCAGTCTATAGTTAATCCAGATATTTACATGCAGGTAAAAATGCCATCAATTACAATAAAATTGTTATGCAATGATTCATTTAAAATAAAGATAAAAATACTCTATACAGATAAATTAAAGGAACAATGAGCAAAATTAATATCACTGTGTTATGTTATCCAAGGCCTTAGAGGGTGATGTAAACAAATGGGGACAGTTATGGACTGTGCCCAGATGTTTACACCCAGGTAAAAGTATAATTGATTGCAGTGGAAGTTTACTAGAAAAGGGCTAAAGAGTAACTCATTTTGTAATATGTTTTATTAATTAATTATGCTGTTGACCATTATAAAAAAAGGACCTGAAATCCTAGATTTTGATGCTTCTTAAAGTCCTCATTCTGGTCCAGCGCTGTACTGGTGTGCGGATTACTGGCTGCCGCAGAGAACACTGCACAGGACGGAGCACAGAGTGCTGCTCCTGCCTGTGCTCCCCTCAAGCCAATTCTGGCACAGCACATTGGTACCCTATACCCTATACTGATGTGCTCTGCCAGGATGTAGCTGAGCAGAGTGGGTTTCTGCCTGTGCCCGCTCCTCTGAGGTCAAGACTCCTCCTCTGATGTGCTATAGAGAGCCTTGAGCTGAGAGGAGCGGGCACAGGCAGGAGCCCGCTCTGCTCAGCTACATCCTGGCAGAGCACATCAGTATAGGGTACAGGGTACCAATGTGCTGTGCCAGAATTGGCTTGAGGGGAGCTCAGGCAGGAGCAGCGATCTGCGCTCCGTCCTGTGCAGTGTTCTCCGCGGCAGCCAGTAATCCGCACACCCCTGGCATCTTCAGGGGTTTAGGGCAATAAATAGTATACCACGCCGCATACATGACCTTTTATAATCTAGGTTTGATGTGAGTTCAACCTTCCACCAATGGCTAGCATACTCATCCCTGTGACATCACTAAGTGGGCGAGGTTTAGTGACGTCGCAGTGATGAGGATGCTAGCCATTCGTGAAGGTTATAAAAGCTCAGATATGCTGTGTGGTATACTATTCATTGCCCTAAACCCCTGAATACCCCAGGGCTCTTAGGAAACATGTCAGGGGGCAGTCATAGGGATAGATAGGTTGTGCGCACCAACCACAACCCTAGCAAAACAAAGCAGCAACAGCGACAGGGTCTTTTAATTTTTAGCTTTAGAGTTTATTTCAGCAATGTGGGAATAAAGATAAGTAGGGAAGGCTGCACTGAGTGATACATGTAAAAAGGTTAGTGGCCAAGTGGTTTTTTGAAAATATGGCTTCCAAAAGGTGGCGCTAGTGAGATGGAGCTCTTTCCCTGGGAGATACTTTGTATATTCCAGTGCTGGAAAGTGATGCTGCCCTCTGCTGCCAACACTAGGTAAATTGCTGATGACTAATGGACATGACTAGCTATAGTGTGTAGCAGCCCTTAAAGCATTCAAGAGCATTTAAATGTTGTGGACACTGCACAAAATCCAGTAGTATTGGAAGTACAGCAATTGGGGCAATGGCATGTAACTGAAGAGATCACAAGGCTTCTACATGTTTCTCAGTCTTTATTACTTATATCATCATTTCTCTAGAACTGTATGTTCGATACATGTAACTGTGCCAAGAGTGAGGAGTGCATGTGTGCCGCCCTGTCCTCCTACGTGCACGCCTGCGCTTTGAAGGGAGTTATTCTAAAGGGATGGCGTGAAAATGTCTGCAGTAAGTAAAAAGCTAAAATGCATGATCTTCACATGCACAGGTATAAAATATTTAAAGGATTTTTTTAAATGAGCGCGTCACTAAAGTACATCTATAAAATAACTGCTTGGCCTAATTACCAACTTTTCTTCATTAATTTTTTTGCGAAGAAAGTAAATATTTGTCTGGGAAATTACACACATCTAGTACAATTTAAACTTACAACCACTTAGATGATCAGCTATCATTTGGGGCTCATTCAGACGACCGTAGCCGACCCTATCGGACAATACGCAAAACACGGATACAAGCCATATCTGTTCCGCATTTTGCGGAACGGAATGGCCAGGCCTATGATAGAAATGCATATTCTTGTCTGCAATTGTGGACAAAGAATAGGATGTGTTCTCTCTTTTCTGCAGGGCCACGGAATGGCGCGCTGTCCGTATCTTTTGCAGCCACATTGAAATGAATGGGTCCCGATCCGTTCCGCAAAAATCATGGAACAGATGCAGACACAAATATACGGTCATCTGAATGAGCACTTAATATTGTTTTTGTGTCAGTTTTGTCTAGCTTTGCTTTGTGTGCCTGCACCAAACTTATGAACTGGTGCCCCTTAATAATGTATGTGGCATCAGTGTAAAGTGGTTTAAACTTTAGACCAGGGGGTTGCGACTTTTACATAGTAAATGAGCCATAATCCAGGTCTAATCTCCCTTTTAGACCAAGGTGAAAAGTGTCAAAGAAAAGCATATGTCGCGGTTGCCATGACTTGCAACTTTTTAGACCACAAAACTGATGGATCTGATTTGATAAATTTGTATATAAAAAATGTTGGTTCAGGTGGTTGATGATATAGACAGAAAGAAAAAGATATGTAGAATGATAGATAGATAGAAGAAAGATATGAGATAGATAGACAGATATAAGATAGATAGGTAGATAGATAGACTGTCACAAAAAGGTAAAGATAAGGGCAGCCCTAAACTCCACCCACTCCTCTATCCCTACCTACTTGCATGGTCAGTCCAAACCGACGGGGTACAACTGGGCGGCAGTCCCTATCTTACGTACGTGCAGGGGCCTAAAGGAAGGAAATAACGAGAGAATACAATAAAAGACAAAGACAGAACAAACAGAAGCGTAAAGTTTCCCAGGCTTGGAAAGTACCACAACAGGAACAACTGGAAGCTGAGGTCAAGAGCCAGGAGGTAACACAGGCACAAAGGGTTAATACAAAATCGAAGTCAATACAAGGCGAGGTCAGGAGCCAAGAGATTATGTCAGTACAAGGTGTAAAACCAGGTCAAGGTCAAATACAAGCCGAAGTCAAACAAATGAAGTCACACATGCAGAGAACGCTAGTGAGGTAATAAGAAAAATTACAGGCAACCTGTGGCCAGCAGGTAACCTGTTTGAATAGGTCTAATTGATGGGTCACGTGACATGGCCAGCCTCACATGACCCATGTCCATCCGATCTAGACACCTGAGTGCCAACTCATTGCCATCGGAGTTCAGTTCCGCCCCTGCTCGTTGTCTAGGGGATGAAGGACGTTGGCCACGCTGAGGAGGCATGCACGGCCGGGTCCTCCCTGCCCCCTTGTTACTATAGAGACGAGGAGGCAGGCCGCGTCCTTGCTCCTCCTCAGGGATAGGATGCCGGCGGCACTGCATGGAGCGAGAGCATCGCCGACTCCCTGTTACATAGACGACATATATGAGATAGATAGATAGACAAACAGATGAGAGATATGAGATTTATAGATAGATAGTAGTGTTGAGCGCGAATATTCGAATTACGAATTTTTTTCTCGAATATCGCAATTTCGAGATTTCACGAATATTTAGAATATCGTTCTATATATTCGCGAATTCGAATATTCGTATTTTTTTTTTTATTATAATATTTTTTTTCTTTCCCACTTCTCTAAAGTTGTTCTTACCTGTCCTTTGGATTCCTGGCTTCCTGGCTGCTCCAGTCAGTGGCGTTTTCAACTTACTGCTATATTCCATATTAGCTAAATTACAATCTAATCTATATGTGTATTTTACGAAATTTCGCAAGTTGCGATGCGAGTAATATAATACGAAATAATCGCATGAAGATTTTAACTTAGCACTGCTATATTCCATATTCTAGCCTAATATGGAATATAGCTGTGCTAAGTTAGCACTGCTCTATTCCACACTAGGCTAGAATATGGAATATAGCAGTGCTAAGTTGAAATCTTCATGCGATTATTTCGTGTTATATTACTCGCATCGCAACTTGCGAAATTTGCAAATGTTCTTAATATTGCTCTAACTTCGTCTTTTAGAATATTACGAATATTCTAAAAGACGAAGTTAGAGCAATATTACGAAATTTCGTAAAATACACATATAGATTGTAATTTAGCTTATATAGTGCTATAATCCCTTTTTTTTTCCTCTAATTTTTTTTGCCTCTTCTGAACTTAAGTTTTGTAAAATATGTACACTGTTAAAAAATATTACTATAGCAGTATATTAGCTTAAATACAATCTATGTGTATTTTACGAAATTTCGTAATATTGCTCTAACTTCGTCTTTTAGAAATTTCGTAATATTGCTCTAACTTCGTCTTTTAGAATATTCGTAATATTCTAAAAGACGAAGTTAGAGCAATATTAAGAACATTTGCAAATTTCGCAAGTTGCGATGCGAGTAATATAACACGAAATAATCGCATGAAGATTTCAACTTAGCACTGCTATATTCCATATTCTAGCCTAGTGTGGAATAGAGCAGTGCTAACTTAGCACAGCTATATTCCATATTAGGCTAGAATATGGAATATAGCAGTGCTAAGTTGAAATCTTCATGCGATTATTTCGTATTATATTACTCGCATCGCAATTTCGGCTTTTGCAAATGTTCTTAATATTGCTCTAACTTCGTCTTTTAGAATGTTACGAATATTCTAAAAGACGAAGTTAGAGCAATATTACGAAATTTCGTAAAATACACATAGATTGTATTTAAGCTAATATACTGCTATAGTATTATTTTTTAATAGTGTACATATTTTACAAAACTTAAGTTCAGAAGAGGCAAAAAAAAAATTAGAGGCAAAAAAAGGGATTATAGCAGTATATTAGCTAAATTACAATCTATATGTGTATTTTACGAAATTTCGTAATATTGCTCTAACTTCGTCTTTTAGAATATTCGTAATATTCTAAGAGACGAAGTTAGAGCAAATCACGAAATTTCGTAAAATACACATATTAGCCTAGCCATAGTCAATTAGCATAGGAACGTTGCCTTATACTATCAAGATAAATAATCGCAATACGCGAAAAAAAAATTCGTATATTATTCGCGATAATTGGAATAATTACGAATATTCGATTTCGACGAATATAACACGAATATTCATTCGAATATTCGCGAAATATCGCGAAATCGAATATGGCACCTCCCGCTCATCACTAATAGATAGATGACAGATATGAGATAGATAGATAGATAGATAGATAGAAAGAAAGAAAGCCTGAACCTGCGTTATAAGAATAATCATGAGATGATTTGGTGACATTGTGTATATTTATCTCCCAGGTTCATATACATCCTCCTGTCCTGCCTCCTTGACATACAATTATTCAATTAGCACCTGCCAGCGCACTTGCCGCTCTCTCAGTAGCCATGACATTACTTGTGACATCTCCTTTGTCCCGGTTGATGGCTGCATTTGTCAGAATGGAACCTACCTGGATGACAGTGGCAAGTGTGTGCTCCCATCAGCTTGTTCTTGCTACTACAAGGGTACAGCGGTGCCTCCTGGAGAAGTAGTACACGATAATGGTGCTCTATGGTGAGTGCTCTCTTTTAATAACAATTATACTATATGATGAAGATGATGTCCTCCGAGGGCTGTTTAGTCATTTATATTCATACAGCCATCATGGTGAGTCCTTATTCACAGAGTCAACCAGGTTTGGCTCTAAACACAGAACAGGTGCAGATCTTTCCCTTATACCTTATGTCTGTGAAGGCTCCAAACCTGGTTTTGGCTCACAATCACTGATGGAAATCACTGAGCAAAACACGGCCGTTGCTTGGCCGTTCCATGCATTGGGGACCGCAATTTGCTTCACCAAATGTAGGCCACAGGATCTGTGGGCAGGTGGTCAGACAAATATCACCTATCCTATAGGTGGTAAATTGGCACTCTAGGATGACCCATTTGAGTTTACATTGACAATGAAATGCTTTGTTTCCATATTATTTTCCAGCACCTGCACTTCTGGAAAACTAGACTGCATTGGAAAAGTTGAACATACAGGTGTGTGCTCACAGATTGCTTCTTAGTTATTGTAAAAAACATAGTATTGTGTGCATGTAAAACAAAGGTCCAAAGAATGTATCTTTGTCCTTTACTATATGTAGCCTCTTGGTCACTATTTTAATGTAAACAGGAACCCAGTTACCATAACTTGAACATTTGGTCAGTGTTGGTGGACTTCCCATCATACAATGTGCTTTCGCTCCTGCTAGGACAGGTATGGACAGCACATAACAGTCGGCATCCAGTTTGATTCTACTGGCATGCTTCCCGTCTTTTCCATCTATCAGCAGTAACATTGAGTTCCTTTTACTATGCTATGCATTGTTGAACTGCAGAGATGGTGATATGCATTATTTAAATTAAACTAAGTTCCCAGAAAGTGAGCTCAGACCCTCACTGCCAATTAGCAGCACAAACTCATAGGGCCGAGACTCATAAGGAAACAATTAGGAACTAGCACGATCAGAGGAGACTTCTGTGCTCTTCATTTGGACATTAGTGGTAACTCAGTGACACTGTAGTAGTGTTGAGCGCGAATATTCGAATCACAAATTTTAATCGCGAATATCGCCACTTCGAGAATTTGCAAATATTTAGAATATAGTGCTATATTTGCGAATAGTGCTGATTGCAAATATTCTAATCTCAAATTTTTATCGGGAATATATTACATTGCTGATTTTTGCCATCAAGTGAATAATGACTGAATATCACAAATTCTCGAATTTGCGAATTTATGGCGAATATTCTGCCAAAAATGTGCGAAATATCGCAAATTCGAATATTGCCTATGCCGCTATCACTACCCTGTAGTTGATAAGGTTAATAGAAGACATAGATCCATCCAATCCAACTTTTAATCCTACTGTTTCAATTCAGAGGTAGGAAAAAAGATGAAGCAGATGCTAATTGTCCTATATTAGGAAAAACAATCCTTCCCAACTCCAAATATGATAATTAGACTGAATCCTGGGATCAGTGTGTCCAATCTCCAGAAATATAAAAACCATAACTTTTATTACACAAAAAAAAAGGCATTCAGGACCCATCGCAACATCTAGTGGTAGAGAGTTCCATAATCTCTCTGCTCTTACAGTAAAGAATCTAAGGGGGTAATTTACTAATCTGAAATCCGCCTAAATTAGGTATATTTCAGGCTATCTGCGACTTTTCCCCGCTCACTCCAGGTCTAGAATTGTGGCCGTGGCATGTGCAGGGAAGGGGACGGGCTGGCAGGCCTGTCTCATTCATCATTTGGTCTAAAGGTAAAACAGCTCGGAAGCTGTCCTACATTTACAATTGGCACTGGATGCGCCGAAGCTATGGAAAGGCCGAAACCTTTTCATAACTTCGGCGGATCCACCGCCAGCTATGGGTCTTTGTTAAGACCGGCGTCTAAAACGCCAGTCTTAATAAATATACCCCCAAGTCAATGATGACAGTAAAATCTTCTTTCCTCTAGACGTAGAGGATGCCCCCTTGGTTGCACACCTACTGTATGTATACAAAGATCATTAGCAAGATCTCTGTATTGTTCATTCATATATTTTTACATTATAAGATCTCCCAAGTCTTCTTTTTAAACCCGAAGTCTGGTAACTTGGTGTTGTAATCCACCCTCCAGAATCCTGAATGTTTATTGCTGTTCCATGTTCTATTCTGACAACTGTAATCTGTTGAATGTTTTTTTATAGTGTGTGCGGATCCTAAGATTTACTTTGATTGCACAAACAAGACAGCAGCCACTAAGGGGGCCGAATGTCAGAAGAGTTGCCAGACTTTAGACATGCAGTGTGTAAGTTATTTTTTTTAACTTTCCTGTAAATTTTAAGGAGTTTTCCCATCTGAACATCTATGGCATTTTATTGGAATATGCCATAAATTTCTAAAATGTGGGGGTCTCGCAACCCATTTTTGGGGATCCATTTGGAACGGAGAGCATGCTGTGCATGTCTTGCCTCCTTTCCATTCAATGATATAGAAGTTCTGAAAATAGCCAAATGCGCTCACTATTTTCAGCGGTCCCATAACAGTCAAAGGAGAGCAAGCCGTGCGTGCGGCGCTTGCTCTAGATTCACTGCTGCACCCCATTCTTTATATAGGTGCAGGTTCCCAGAGGTGAAACCCACACTTTAGATATGAATGGGACATTCTGTCGATATGCCATAAATGTCCAGGTGGGAATAACCCTTTAGTTTGCTTGTCCATTCAAATTTTGAATTGTGGATTTAAATTGTTACCTTTCAGAACTGAAACCATCAACCCCATTTAGTGATTGAGTCCACTGTGTAGAATAAAGCAAGGAATATGTCCAAGGCCTCATGCACACGACCGTTTTTCGAGTCCGCATTCGAGCTGCAGTTTTTACGGCTCAGGTGCAAACCCATTCACTTCAAGGGGGCCGCAAAGATGCGGACAGCACTCTGTGTGCTGTCCGCATCCTTTGCTTCGTTCCGTGGCCCCGCTAAAAAAATATAGCATGTCCTATGCTTGTCCGTTTTGCGGACAAGAATAGGCATTTCTACAATGGGCCGCCCGTTCTGTTCCGCAAAAAAAGGAACGGTCATGTGCATGAGGCCTAAGGCTGGGATTGCCCAGTACATTTTTGTGGCAGTTTTTGATGCAGGTTTTTTATATTTTAGCCAAAAAACAGGAGTAGGTCCAAAAAGAAGGAAAACAGTACATAGGAAAGACTCATACTTCTTTTATGCAGTACTCTGGCTCAAGAAACTAAACAAAAAGTGCCATAAAAATGTTACTAGTACACTTCCAGCTTTACAATGTCCAGTCTTGGTTGAAGATTAAGTTATTCTTCTTGTTGTGCTTGTAGTCAATGGAATATACAGTAGCTGTACTTGGTTCTGCTTCTTGTAGTTGGAATGGCAGTTGCATGGTGAAGTTAAATGTGGCTATTTGTAGTTAAGTGCTGGCCATGTATGAACGTCTACTTTCCACTGTAGAAGGTGTTGATAGAAAAATCCCACTTCTAGCAGTGTTTGTACTTGTCTTAGCTAAGACTGTTGCCGTGCTTGTAGCCAATAAAGTGGAACCACACTAACTTAGATAGGCTGAAAAAAAGAAACAGGTCCTTCAAATTCAACCTTTTGTACATCAATCACATTTTTAGAGTAATGATAGCCATTAACCCTTAAGGATCCTGCCATTTTTTACCTTAAGGACCAGGCCATTTTGTACAAATCTGACATGTGTCCCTTTATGTGGTGATAATTTTTAAAACGCTCTTACTTATCCAAGCCATTCTGAGACAGTTTTCTCGTCACATATTGTACTTCATGACAGTGGTAAATTTGAGTCAAAATATTTCATTTTTATAAAAAAAATACCAACTTTACCCAAATTTTTGAAAAATTAGCAATTTTCAAAATTGATGACATTTTCTGTTTTGGGAAATTAGAAGGCTTAGAAGTTTATAAGCAAATCTTAACTAAATTTTTAAGGATCAGGTCAGGTCTGAAGTCACTTTGTGGGACTTACATAATAGAAACCACCCATAAATGGCCCCATTTTAGAAACTACACCCCTCAAGATATTCCAAACTGATTTTTACAAACTTTGTTAACCCTTTAGGTGTTCCACAAGAATTAAAGGAAAATGTAGATGAAATTTCAGAATTTCACTTTTTTGGCAGATTTTCCATTTTAATACATTTTTTCCAGTAACAAAGCAAGGGGTAACAGCCAAAAAAACCTCAATATCTATTGCCCTGATTCTTTAGTTTACAGAAACACTGCATATATGGTCGTAAACTGCCGTATGGGCACACAGCAGGGCAAAGTAGGAAGGCAGATTTCACTGGGATAATTTTAAGTTGCCATGTCACATTTGAAGACCCCCTGATGCACCCCTAGAGTAGAAACTCCAAAAAAGTGACCCAATTTTGGAAACTACGGGATAAGGTGGCAGTTTTGCTGGTACTATTTTAGGGTACACATATGTTTTTGGTTGCTCTATATTACACTTTTTGTGAGGCAAGGTAACAAAAAAATAGCTGTTTTGGCACAGTTTTTATCTTTTGTTTTTTACAATATTCATCTGACAGATTAGATCATGTGGTATTTTTATAGAGCAGGTAGTTATGGACGCTAGAATACCAAACATGACTCCTTTTTTTGGTTGTTTGTTCTAGTTTTACATATTGTTCTTGCATTTTTGAAAATCCATTTTTGTCTCCATATTCTGAAAGCCATAGTTTATTTTAATTTTTTGGGTGTCTTATGTAGGGGCTTATTTTTATTGGTATGAGATGACTGTTTGATACTATTTTAGGGTGCATATGACTTTTTGATCACTTGGTATTACACTGTGATGTAAGGTGACAAAAAATGATCTTTTATTACAGTTTTGTTTTTGTTTTTTACGGTGTTCACCTGAGGGGTTAGTTCATGTGATACTTTTATACAGCAGGTTCTTACAGATGTGGCAGTACTTAATATGTACACTTTTTTATATATTTAAGTTTTACACAATAATATATTTTTTTAAACAAAAAGTGTCTCCATATCCTGAGAGCCATAGTTTTTTTTTTGGGCTATTGTCTTATATAGGGTATCATTTTTTTCAGTATGAGATGACTGTTTGATAGGTACTATTTTAGGGTGCATATGACTTTTTGATCGCTTGGTAATTCATTTTTTGTGATGTAAGGTGACAAAAAATGGCTTTTTTTACATCGTGTTTATTTTTATTTTTACGGTGTTCATCTGAGGGGTTAGGTCATGTGATATTTTAATAGACCTGGTTGTTATAGATATGGCAATACCTAATATGTCAACTTTTTTTTCTTCAATTTTAACTAAATAAAAGCATTTTTGAAACAAAAAAAAGTTTTATAGTCTCATCATTCTGAGAGCCATAGTTTTTTTATTTTTTGCCCGATTGTTTTATGTAGAGGATAATTTTTTGGGGGATGAGGTGATGGTTTGATTGGTACTATTTTGGGGGGCATATGCCTTTTTGATCGCTTGGTGTTGTACTTTTTGTGATGTAAGGTGACAAAAAAATGATTGTTTTAATACAGTTTTTATTTATTTTTTTCAACGGCGTTCAGGTCAGGGGGTGGATCATGTAATATTTTTGTAGAGCCAGTCATTACAGATGCGGCAATACCCTATATGTCTGGTTTTATTTATATTTTTGTTTTTATTTTGGGAATTTATTTTTTTACTTGAAACTTTATTAATTTTTTATTATGAAAAGCATTTTTTTTAACCTTTTTTAACTTTTTAATTTTTGTCCCACTCTGGGACTTCAACTTCTTGGATCTGATCCCCTATGCAATGCATTACAATACAACCTGTATTGTAATGCATTAACTGTCAGCTTTTATGCTGACAGACTGCCTGTGAGACCCAGCCTAAGGTCCAGATCTCACAGGCTTCTGTAGGAGGCAAGCTCCGATGCCTATTGAAGGCTTGCCTTCTCCGCCACCAGGTCCCCGCCTGCCATCAGGTCCCCGCCACCGTAGCACGGGGACCCGATAGGGAAGCAGAGGGCACCCGTACCCTCTGCAAACCCTCTGCATGCCGCGGTCAGCTTTGACCGCGGCATACAAGGGGTTAACACGCTGGCATCTGTGTTTTCACCGATGCCAGTGTATGCGGAAGGGGCCCATGTGGTTGTGCTGCTTGTAGTTGGGAGTTATGGTCTTTTCCTTTTTGCTGTTGCTCACATAGTTTTAGTTGTGGCTGTCTCAGTAGTGCTTGTTCTTGCATTCAATGTCTTAGCTGTAATTTGAATACTTGTAATTGCATTAGTCCGAATAATTCTTGTCCTGCCTCTCGGCAACTATTGTATTGTGTATTGAGCTACAGTGGTGGTCATGTACGATCTAGTGGCAGCTTCAGTTGTAGATGTTGGTGGAATAATTGAAATTGCAGAGTCTTCAGTAGAGATAAGTGATTCAATCCTAAATCAAATTTGAAACAAACTGTAACAATTTTAGATAAATTCAAATAAAAAATTTTGGTGATTCAATCTAGGCTACTTTTCACATTGTGATCTGGCCGCCAGTTTTGGCAGAGAATGCCTGGACTCAGACGGACAGAAACCACAGTGTGCAGTGGTTTCTTTCCACCCAATTCATGGCATTTTTGTCGGATTCGGCTATATCTCCTCCGGATCCTATTATAGTTGATGGGGCCGGCGGTCATTCCAGTTGCATTCGGCAGTAGTGCTGGATCTTGGAATTTTAGCAAGCTGTTCTCTGTCTGTCTGTCTGTTTTTTGTGGTAAACAAGACTGGCTTTTTCCCTTCAAAATTGTTCTTTAGCCCTTATAGTAACTGTGGAAAATTACTGCCAGAATTGGTCCCTCAGATGTGATACTAGCCTTAAGCAAATTTTGATTTTTTTTGTGAGGAGAGGGGAGAGAAAGGAGGAAAACAATAATTACATATTTTTAAAGACAGAGACTAGAGAAAAATAATATGAGTCCAAGACAATTTCAGAGTGTCATACACAAATTTTCAGGCCCATTTCAGCACTTTTGAGTTGAGTAGAGAATCAACAGATTCAGCCAAATCAAACCCAAATGCATGTGAATAGAATGCCCCCGTAGTGCTCCCACACAGTAGTAATGCCCCTTAGTTCTCCTGATTAAGTTTCCATGAAGAATTTGTTCTTGCATGCTTACTTTAGAATAAACACACGATGAAGCATAACATTTCCATCGGCAAGTCCCCTTTTCTGTCTGCATGCATAGCCTAAGGATCCTTCATAGCGTCTCCTAAACCGGTTTGTACAGTAGATGCTAAACACCCATGACAGTTAAGCTTGAATGCCATTCTCCTCTCTAATGATCTGTAACACTAAGACACGTTTGCGCTGTGGCACGCAGAGTTTGCCAACTCTATGATCTTTAAAGTTCAAATCTAAGCATATTGTAGTTTTTATTACTAAAGATAAATAAGCTTCACCTACAAAAAGGCACCCACAAAAACTAAATCTTATCTCATACTCCTTAACTCATAATGCCGTACATGTATGACATTGGCATGCAGGGATGTATGGGGCAGGTTGACAAGCTGAGGCTGCTCTATTTGTTGCCAGTGCTGGCTGTATAATACAGCAGACACTTGGTGGCATAGCTAGATATGAAAGTAGTGATTCTCCCATAGGCTGCAATGGTAAATCATTGCAGTCTATGGTAGAAGTGGTCAATCTCCTGTTAAAGTCCTCTAGGGAGACTAAAAATAAATGTAAAAAATAAATAAAAGTTTTTAGAAATAAATAAACAAACAATTCTAAAAATAAACATCATTGTTATATTGCCTTGTCCGAAGATGCCTAAACTATGAAAATATAAAAATATTTATAGTGATTGGTGTAACGGAAACAAAAAAAATCAAACAACAGTTTTTGGTCTCTTCACTCCCTCCTAAAAATTGAAAAAAGTTATTGAAAAATGTCATACATACAACAATATAGTATTAAAGTAGAGACAGAAAGTTTGATTTCAGAGGTCTGTCATTTAAAAGTTAAAAGTAAGTGGTTGCCGAGAACCAACATTACAATCATTGCAGACTGGGCCTGGAAAATAGTCACCGCCACCAGAGAAGAGTCCTGGTTATTCATAAATTCCTGCTCTCCCTGCCCATCTGCTAACGATTGACAGGCTTCTACCTAGTTTTCTCCCTTTCTCTCTAGGAGAGAACTGCCAATCATCAGCAGATGGGGGGGGGGGGGGGCAGTAGATTATGAATAACCATGACTCTTCTCAGGTAGATTTGACTCTTTTCCAGGCCTGTGCTGCAATGATTATGATGCTGGTTCTCGGCAACTATTTACTTTTAGCTCATGAGTGACACACCGCTGAAATCAGCATTCCTGTCACTATTTTATGCTACCCTCAGTGATGTCAGCATACAGTTGATGACAGTTTCCCTTTAATGTAGGTAGTAAGACGATAGTAAGAAAAAATATGAAAACACAATTGTCTAAGTTTGCTATTGCTGTAACTGTACTGACCCACAAAATAAAGCCATAAAACAATTGAATTTTTTTGCAATTCCACCCCATTTAAAAAAATTTCCAGCTCCCCACTGCATCATATGCAATATTATATAATGCCATTAGAAAGTATAAGTAGTCCCTCAAAAAAGCAAACAGCCCTGAGATGGCTATGTGAATGGAAAAAAAAAGTTTAGGATCCTGGAAAAACTGGCGACTGGTGTCAAATGCACATTTTGCTGTTGCTTCTTCTGCCACAGGTGTATGTGTGTGTCTTTTTGTAGGTGCTGCATGGTATTTGAGTGGCCACATTCTATGTGTAGATTTACAGAATATAAAGAGACTTTGACACTATTGCTTTTTCATGTTATTTACAGTATAGCACACAATGTATTTCTGGTTGCGTTTGCCCCAATGGCCTTATATCTGATGGTAATGGAGGATGCATAACAGAGGAGCAATGTCCATGTCTGCACAACAATGAAGTCTATACTCCAGGCTCAACTATTAAAATGCTCTGCAACACCTGGTAAGTGCTTCATGCATAAGCGTAAGCTATATTAAAGCATGTAGATAAAATAGGGATATTACTTTTCATCACTCCTGTTAGTTATGGAGGTCACAAAACTTTCAACTTTAAAGTTCTATCATATATAAAGTAGGGGACACTATTAAAGGTTTTGTCGTTTCTAGACATTTAAGCCCAGGGTCTGTGGCAGAGTATCCTCGTCTCAGTGATTTCTTCTGGTCACTAGCAGAGTCTCTTCTAAGCACTGATCCCTAAATGCAGAAAACTAGAGGCTCTGACTGCTCTCCTTATATGCAGTTTCTGTCTGAACTAGAACCTTCTAGTAGGAGGGGTGGCGTGGAGAAACACAACCCAAACAAATACAAGGTTAAAATTCTGGTCTCTCATAGACTTGCATTAGACCTTCAATAACACTTAATGGCAATGACATAGAAGATTTTTCCAGACAAAACAAGTCTTTAGGCATAATAAAACAGCCACACATGACATTCAAAAGGTCAGCCTGTCTGTCTGCTTTTTTGTGGTAAACAAGACTGGCTTTTTTCCTTCAAAACTGTTCTTTAACCCTTATAGTAACTGTGGAAAAATACTAGCTTCTCATTATGAGCTATAACGTCTCAAAAGTCTATCAGTATTCATTGACCCTTTCGACTGTGCTGTGCAAACACAGTGCAAATGAACAGAATATATATATATATATATATATATATATATATATATATATATCACAATAAACATATAAAATGCATTTACACTATTTTAAACATTCAGTGCAAGTTAACCCTTTAAAGTGAAATAAAGTAAGGAGTTGTAGACTTTGCATAGGGGAAACAGGGGCAAATGTCTACAAAAATAACTTGTGCTCCACGGCACTACAGGTGCAGGTGCCACCTCTGTGAGCAAGAATAGTGGCTACCCTGGGAATTACAAAAATAGTTGAATACGCATGCTTGGCTATGGCATTTTTAGAAGTCCACTTACCCACTGGAGAAAAAAAGGCCCATTTTTGGAGAAGCAGATCTCAGAGGTGGCACCCACGTTTCGGTCATATCAGACATTTATCGCATATTCTATGGATATTCTACAAATGTTTATATGGTAATAATCCATTAATGTCTAGTGATTGTTTTAACTTTTAAGGGGTTGCTTGCTTTCTGGCTACTGTTGAATATAAGATGACTATATGGCACTTACTAATATAGCCTTTGTTGATATTCTGTGGTCTTGTCCATAAGATGGCCGCTGAGGGAGTGTCATGTGACCAGACACATCACTCAGTCTCCTATATTCAAATAAACTATACCTACACTAAACTCCCAACAGTGCAAGTACAGATGGAAGGTGCTGTGTATTTGAATAGAGAAGACATCACATGGAGGTGATGATCCTCCATCAGCAGCCATTTTATGGACAACGGCTCTGTGGACAGCACAAAAGACATGGCAAAAAGAAGGAATACTTTATTAAATATAGAAAATGCCACAGAATTTTAACAAAGGCTATATTAGAAAGAGCCTTATAGTAATCTTACAGACACATTAGTCAATCAGTGGCCAAAAAGTGGCCAATCCCTTTAAGGATTGCCACTGCTGCTGCTTGCCTTCCCTCATATTCCATACCATAAGGCTGCTGCTGTTGCCACTGCAGCTGCTGCTCCCTGCTCTTAATCCCCTTCTGCTACTTCCATTACCCCTACTGCCATTACTAATACATAGCTACCATTGCTATGACAACCCCTAAACACTTACACACACATCTACTGCCTTGTATTTTCCATGCTGTGCTGTTACTACCTCTATTACCCTACCTTTTTAATATACACACTGATGTTCCCAATTAAAAGGTGGACTTTTTCCAGGCTTGTTCAGAACAAGCCACTGTTTTTACTGACAATTAACACTAGTGTGTGCATAAATACGGGCAACATTCTATCCCAATTTGTGCATAATTTTTGGAAACAGGGGCAGGGATATGACTCTATTAAGGCATAATTTTTGGACGCTTGGTCCCAACATTGTTTTTTTACCTTATAATAAGGGCCAATTTTTGGAAGCTTTCTAGTATGAAAAAAAAATAACACATGTGATGGTGCAGTGTTTTGAAATTTGCTGTTTTCAACCATGCATTTACCCATAGCTATATATGTAAGCATCACTCTGACATTATTTGAAATTACTGTCATTGTGTACTAGTGCTTAAAAGGAAGTGGGGATTATGAGACGCAGCTGGACCCATCAACCCACTTTAATTTATCATAACATGCCTGTAGAAGAATGTTCCTAATATACTTACTGTCTCAGATTTGCATGGATCAGTCAATCTGGAACCCGGTCATGGGATGTGACCATCTTTGGAAAAGGTACATCCACTGTCATTTCCATCAGAGTGCCAGGTTTCTGGTCTAGCCATAGACGGATACTTCCACAGCCCAGGATAGGGGAAGTGCTGTGGACATAGCCAGAACTATTTGTCTAATGGATGCATATACAAACTTCTGAACCCACCTCATATGCACATGCGCCAGAGACTCAAGTGGTTCTACCTGTGTCCACAGCACCTCCCTGTCCAAGGCTGTGGCAATGTATCATTAGACCAGACTGGAAACCTGGTTTCCTGACTTATGGAGATGACATCAGCAGATGCAGCATTTCCAAAGAGAGACTGGTCACATGACCAGAGCGGCCAAACCATTTTTTTTTCTTCTGCAGGCAACTTATAATTAAATACGGTTGGTTGATGGGTTCTGCCGGGTCCCTGAAAAGCCTTTAATAAAATTGTAATATTTCTTCCTATTTTTTCCTGCAGTACTTGTGTGAACAGAAACTGGCAATGCACTAGTGAGCAATGTATGGGAACATGCACTGTATATGGAGATGGTAACTACATTACATTTGACACTAAGAGATACGCCTTCAGTGGAGACTGTGAATACACATTGGCCCAGGTAAATGTCTTTTTTAGTTGTTGGTCCTCCTCCCAAAATAAAATACAGAATAGTCAGTATCTGTAAAATGATATGTACAATTGACTTTATTTTATTTGAAATCCAGGACTACTGTAGTGGTGACTCCAGCAATGGAACATTCCGTGTTATCACAGAGAATATTCCATGTGGATCCACAGGTACTACCTGCTCTAAATCCATCAAGGTCTTCCTTGGCGTAAGTGATATTTTCTACCATTGAATATGTAACATTTTGTGAAATAAATTATATGTGCATCCTATTTTTGATTGCATTCTGGAATTTATTACATTTCTTGCCTCTTTAGAATTATCAACTCATCCTTAATAATGAGAAATTTGAGGTTGTAAAGCTTGACATTGGAGCGTATGTACCATACAAAGTGCGACAGATGGGTATCTACATGGTCATTGAAGCCGTCAATGGATTGGTTTTAATATGGGATTCAAAGACTACCATTTTTATCAAGCTGGAACCAAGTTTTCAGGTATGAAACAAGATCACTGTAAAGTTTAAACGTTGTCAAAATATACTCCTCTTTGATTAACTGTCAGTATACTTGTTTAGACTTTAGTGGTTTGGTATTAATATCTCTTGTATTTTTATCTATAGGGTAGAGTGTGCGGGTTGTGTGGTAACTATGATGGAAATACGATAAATGATTTCACCACTAGAAGTCTGTCAGTGGTCGGAAATGTGGTTGACTTTGGAAACAGCTGGAAGCTATCTCCAAGCTGCCCGGATGCAATGACCCCCAAGGATCCATGTTCCCTAAATCCCTACAGGAAATCCTGGGCACAGAGACAATGTAGTATCATCACTAGCTCTGTATTTAGTGACTGCCATGCTCTGGTAAGACAATCCGAAATATGTTTTTTAGAGTGTTATAGTTTACAGTATATGAGACATGTAAAACTGTAATTATAGCATATGTGTCTTCAAACTCCACTGAAAAACCTACAAAGTTAAGAATGCAAAAATAGCCTAAAATAGCCTACACTAAAGGTGTAAACTTACTTAAATATTAGTGTAAAAAATACAATGATGCCTAAATGTGATTTGCTTATTTTTAAGCCAAAACATAAGAGCTACTTCAAAATAATAATAAAAAAAAAACCCAGCTATAACACAATATAACATTTTAAACCAAAATTTTGTTGCTTATTAGGTTATCTGTATCAGATTGGTTGTGGTCTTACTCTGGCCACCTCCACTGATCAGATGTTCGTTGTTAGCTGTGGCTCCGGAAATAGTTATGAGAAAGACACAGCTCAATCCATTTTATAGTTGATGCTCTCATTCACTATAAAGTGGAAGGAACTGTGTTGTTCAGGCACCTATTTCCAGCATGACAGTTAGTGCAAACACCTGTCACACCAGCTGATCTGATATTGATGATCTATCTTAAGGATAAGCCATCAATATAAAATCCTGGAAAAACCACTTCATGGTTTCAGTACGCATTAGATTATTGTCAGCCGAGAGGACTGGATGACTAATGTGTATGTGGGGGCCTCCAGATGTTTGGGAAAAAAAGGATTAGGTCATTTCGATTTCAACACCCAAGTATTTTTGTTTTGGAAGGAGATAATTGACTGCCAGTTATCTGATAGCACCTTTCTTCTCTCTTGAGAGTCAAGAAGTACAGCTGTTAACCAAATGAGCATTTGGCCAACAGATACTGAAGATGTATGGACAACTTTAGTAAAATTCTTGAGTTTCTATTGAGTATATCAGGGCCTGTGTACAACTCTGTTCCAGACATGTTCGGTTTTGTCAGTTCTAAGACATATTTAATACAACTTTCTTCCACAGACATGTTCTGCTGCGAATTCTAAGAAATATTTAATATAAGTCTCTACCACAGACATAAATGTTCTGCTATGAATTCTAAATCATACCATGACCATTTAAAAAAACTGTCTAGTGACCACAAAGCTTGACGACATCCAAACTTTATTTGATTTAGGTGAATCCACTAAAGTATTATGATGCTTGCGTCAGCGATGCTTGTGCCTGTGACACTGGCGGAGATTGTGAGTGTTTCTGTACTGCTGTAGCATCATATGCCCAAGCTTGTAGTGAAGCTGGAACTTGCATCAGCTGGAGAACCCCAACAATGTGCCGTAAGTTTGACCCTACCCTATGTAAATTGAATTAAAATTATGTTATCTCAACACAGTACCCCCTTTCCATATGCACTATTAGAGCTTATACACATTATTGATGGGGTCCCTGGCTCAGGTTCCCCCACTATTAGCTAAAGCTGAATTTTTTTTTCTGTAAAAAGCAGTTTTTACTCTACAACCATGCTGTCACAGTGCAGAGTGGGGGGAAACTCCCCACCAAACACCAATGGGAAACCGGGATAACAACTAGGCCTGGAAACTGGGATAAGGGAGCAAGTCACCTCCTAGAGCTTCCCTAATCCTCGCCCTGACTAAGCATATGAGCGGACCCAGATGGTAGGACGACTCATACCCAGGAACCTCGGACCCTGAGTCGCCCTGATAATCCCTGGAATAGGAGCAGGGGTGAGACGACCTGTTCTTCCAAGACATGGAAGAACAGGAGTCTCAACTGGCCTAGAGGCAAGGAAGGGAAAGGCAGTGAACAGTCACTGGATCGGCAGGTAAGAGCCCAAAAACACGCACTTACCTGCCGTAGCAAACAATGACGACTGGACCCCATGCAACAGAAATGGAACCCGTTCACCCAACAGGACACAGCACAAAACAACAAACACGGAATCCAGCAAACCAGAAACTGCCTGGACCCCAATGCGGACAGGATGCATTGCGGTCCCAGGCAGACCTGCTCACTGACATGTGGTTTCCCCTCCGGGGAACCCTGAGGCCCTCTTCCGAAAGCACATATAGACAGGGGAATGTCTAGTAAACATGCTGGACAACAAACACCACCAGACTTGTAAAACAACCAGACATATAACACCAACCCAAACATAAATGATACTAAACATATAAATGGGATAGGTAGGAAAAATTACATTGGGGAGGCATTGCTGTCCCACTAGGTGGCCCACAAGGACTGGGCAGATGTAACACCCAGGAAAGGAGCATATCTCAAGCACCAACAAAGGCTGGAGTACAACTGCCTCCATCCTGGAAGCCACAGGCCAATAAACCCCTAGTGGCTACACCCAGCCAGGTAGTTAACCCCTCACGCACCAGACAGGGAAGAAACAGGGGAATAAGGAGCGGCACACACACATGCTGAACAAACAACACGTTGCCCCAGGCAACCAGCATGCATGGCAACCGTGTCACGGCGAACAACACTGAGACTGTGACATGTTGTGACACATGTAATGGGCATTCACAGCTTTATACAGCTATATCAGCTTGTTTCAGAAGTTGGACCATTGGTGGTCAACTGATTGCTAAGCTGGCTTCATTGGAAAAATAAGTGGTCTTTATGAGATAGTCCCTTTAATAAAGAATATAGTGATTACATGCCTCCATTCCAAAAGTTGGACACTATAGCTAGATATGCACTGATGGATTTAATTGACTCCTGTATCTGCCCCTTTCCCACCAATCACTAATTTCATATCGTACTACTCCCTCAACACATATGACATGCAGGTCACATTGCAGGAACAGCTGGTCAAACTACAAATGTCTGTGTCCACTGGTTCCTGCAGTTCCTGTCCTGACTCCATCCCATCTGATAAAGTTTTATTAATTTTTTTTTCAATTCAATAACTGACTCTTACTGAAACCCAAGGCTGCCACCTACACCTCGTTATCACTCATTTCTAATATCATTCTCAAAACAGCGCTGTTCTGTGACTTCTACAACCAAGAAGGACACTGCGAGTGGCATTACAAAGCCTGTGGTGCTCAGTGTATGAAAACCTGCAGGAATCCCAGTGGAACCTGTTACCACAATCTTCCTGGCTTAGAAGGTGAGACATTGGTTTAATGTACGGTGCATCCAAAATGTATCTGCTCTACAATACTGACATTGCTTAAAAGCTAATAGTCTACATTAGTACTGTCTCCTTGGCCATGTGTTATATACTGTACTTATAAACATTAGCATTTAACCATATAGACTTCTAGACATACTAATGATTAAGTCGGATGCACACAACTGTATCCACATTTTTATTGCGGAACCATTGACCTCAATGGGCCTGTAGTCCGCATTTTGTGGACATATCTTTTTGCACAACAGACATAAGGATGTGGAAAGCACAAAGGATGATCTGTGTGGTCTGCAAAAAATGTGGCTGTAACGGAAGGTATCTCTATTTTGTGGATCTGCAAATTTCAGAATGCAAAATACATACGGTCATGTGCCTGAGGCCTTAATGTAATAGTTAGGGTTAATCCAACTTCTTACGGTACCTGACATCTCGTGGTATGGAGATGATGGCTTGGCCGCCCACTTCCTCCACACTATTGTTCCTCAGCTCCAGTCCTTAGGGCCCACCTGCTGGTTATGTTTTCAGGATTTCCTTAGTATTGGGCAGGTGATATAATCAGAGTCAATGCATGAGGAGTTACTACAGGTATTCATTCTGTGGGCTATTCTCAAATCATGAGCAGCAGGTGGGCCCTGAAAACTGGCGGTGATGAAAACCGCTCTACAGCATGACAACAGTGCCATGAGCCATGAATAAATAAACCCTCCTTACTTGATCATGAAATATCTAGCTAAGCATGTTTATTATGCAGAACATGCATGCATCGCTGGGGCTGCTGGAGAAGCCTGATGGCTAGCCTCCTTCCTACGGACTATGGACCCAGAACTATGGAGACCCCCTCCAGACCTCTTGGGGTTACAAGGAACTATTAACCCTGATTTATGTGTGTAGTAAGAGGCCACATCTTTCCTATTGCCCATTAAAGGTGCAGGGTGTGAACACAAAAAGGGTTAACTCTGCACTGAGACTCCCAATGAATGTGTTATTTTTTTTGTCCCTTGGTTCTATTGTGTTAGTGATGGGATTAAGATAGCTGACTTTAGGAGTAGCTGACTCCAGTGTAGAGGAGTAGATCACCCTATGATACACTCAGGATATAATCCCATCACATGTGTCTCCTCTCTCCCTATTCTTTCATTAAGACACTGGGGAGGGGATGTCTGTTTGCATGCTGTTCATGTTTGATTGAGTTATGTTGTTAGACTTCTTGAACGGTATATATACTGAGTTGGTCTTCAATAAAATCAGTTCTTGATTTACTCTTCAACATTGGTGTTGCCTGATGATTGAGGAGTTTAGCGTTCTGTCCTCATATTGGCTCTGTCCAATTATTAGGCAGGTTTGGGCTGAGGAAATTGGAATTCAGGTTCCAGCGGAGTAGAAGCTGTTTTCTTGATGGAGGTACCCAGTCGGGGTCAAAGCTACACATCAAAGATCTGTAACCTATGACTGTCTATCTGTAGTAAAACTACAACTACCATCATGCCTTTACAGCCACACACTAAACATAATATACTGCAAAATAAACGGGATAAGATATTTTAAAAGTAAAAATAAACACGAAAAGGACAATGACTCTTGTAGCGTGGACTATGATAGAAAATGATTATTTTCACTGCTGACTCTAGCTGTTTTCTGCCTACTTAGGATGCTACCCTAACTGTCCTGAGGATAAACCTTACTATGATGAAGAAACTAGGCAGTGTGTGCCAGCATGTGACTGTTATGATGAATTTGACAACCCATATCCTATAGGATATACAATGCCATCTTACAGCAATGAAACTTGCTCCATCTGGTGAGTATTCCGCAAGTGCAGGAAAACTTCTATGGATCATATGGAGATTTTGATATTGAGACGTATGGATGATATTGATGGCCTATCCAATAACAGATAAGCGGGGGACCAACGTCTGGCACGTCTGCCGATCAGTTGTTTGAAGAGCGCCAATGAGTGTCTCTGTCTATTATTCTAGGCCTTTAATGGCATGTTCTTCTGTCACGTGGCCTCGGAGCAGCTCAGTCCCGTTCAAATGAATTAGGCTAAGCTGTAATACCAAGCACAGCCGATATCTAGTAGATGGTGCTGTGCTTAGCAAGCTGCGAGGAGGCTGCAGTGCTCACAGGAGCGCCACAGCCTCCTCAAACAGCTGATCAGTGGAAATGTCAGAAGTAGACCCCCCACTTATCAGATACTGTCCTGATGACCTATCCCAACAGGGAAAGTAAGCTCGTGTTTCTAGGCACCCCTCGGGAGAAGGAGCCTGCTGAAAGAATACTTATGTATGAATACACAGAATATGAATATGCCAGTTAGATACAGCGTTTTGGCAAGGAGAGAAGGACACCCGCAAAGGACAAATAGAAAGCTGCAGAGAAGACAATAATTCATACCGTACACAACAATCACTTTCTAAGCCAACACTAACCTTGTACCTGAAATGTATCCAAGGATCCCTCCAAACATGGTTCCCTCAGCTCTGCTAGATTTTATTTAGTACCTATACATTTATTATAAAAATCATATAAATAATATCCCCATTGTAAAACTATTCAAAACACATTCACGGTCCCTTCAGGTATTAAAATGCGGAGCTCTCGCATAAAACCTCAAAATATGTCCTTGTGATCTGACCTTTCTTATATCTAAATATATAAAATGCACACTTAATTGTATCTTGTGCACATTAGATATAGTGATATAAGAAACTATAAGGATCACAAGGACATATTTTGAGGTTTTATGCGAGAGCTCCGCATTTTAATTCCTAAAGGGACCATGAATGTGTTTTGAATAATTTTACAATGGGGATATTATTTATATGATTTTTGTAATAAATGAATATGTATTGATTTAGCAAAGTGTATGCGAGCTGACGGTGAGCTGGCCAATGTTCTTCTTTTGTCTCATAAACTTTAACACCAATTGGAAGTTGGTGGGCTGTGCTCCAGTCCATAGACTGGTGAGTATCTCAGATTAAGGGTCCATTCACACGTCCGTAAGTGTTTTGCGGATATGCAAATTGCAGATCCGCAAAAAACACGGACACCGGCAATGTGCGACCCGCAATTTGCGGACCGCACATCACAGACACTATAATAGAAAATGCCTTTTCTGGTCCACAATTGTGGTCAAGAATAGGACATGTTCTATTTTTTTCAGGAATGGAATTGCGGGTCCAGAAAAAACGGATGTGGATCCCGGAAATGCGGATTCCAGCTCCCATTGAAAGTGAATTGGGTCCGCAAATTGCGGAACGAAAGCAGACCCAAATTACGGATGTGTGAATGGACCCTTAGACTGAGAGCTCAGGGGATATGTTTTCTCTCGAAGGCGTGTCTTTTCCGCTACTGCTCTCTCCCTGTAACTGCCACAGCTTCTAACAGTAGATATGGCTGGTGGCAGTTGAAAGATGAAACTGAGAATGTCCATCCACCTCATTAGGTGGACATGGAAATTACTGTACAGATTAAACACCAGGGGGCGCCACTCTAATGTATTAGAATTTATTAACTGGAGCCTGTTTGTAACATAAAGTACAGTAAATTCCAAAAATAACTAGTTTTTCATGCTGAATAATAATAATAAATGCTGGCACAAAAATCCTTTAATGTGTGGGCTACTTGATAGGCAAGCTCTAAGACACCAAACAATCTCCCCCTACTGGTTTCTGGGATAATCTGCACACATTTTAACAGCTGGTAATAAAACGTGTAAGGAACTGTAATGGTAGAATGCTTTTAGTTTTGTCTTGATGCTTTTTATATTTCATTATTGATCCAGCCCTGCTAAAGTAGCAGAAAATAGGATACCATGCAAATATCATAAACTGGGTTCCAAATTTATAAACTCTTTTCATTTTCTTTCATACAGCAAATGTACAAAAGATGGCAAACAATGCTACAGCCTCAATGGTAAGAATGCAATCACAATTACTGAATAAAGATCTGCAGCGTTTTACACATTTATATGCGTTAAGCAAACACCTTCAATGGCTTTTCAATGGTTTTTGTTTCAAGATAACGCAATGAGTTAAAGAATTTGAGTTAAGAGTTTGTGTGTTAACCACTGCTACATCTGTACATTGTGTATTGAAGTGGTTTTCTCATGGAGCCAAGTAGCGTATATAGATTTTTTTGTCTTCTTAATGCAGGGATGTCCATACATCCAGGTAATACTGCGTGCACCCTGCAGCAGGTGCTGTGGGGGAAATGCCTGGCTGGCGATCAGCTAATAGTCCAGATATCCATTTCTTCTCATAATGAAAGTTTTCCTTAAAGGGGTTCTGCACTTTCACTTAACTGATGATCTATCCATCAGCTTCTGATGGGCGGGGGTCCGACACCCGGGACCCCCGGCGATCAGCTGTTTGAGAAGGCAGCGGCACTCTGGCAGCGGTGCGGCCTTCTCACTGTTTACCGCCGGGCCGCCGCCCCACTGACGTCACAACTAGTATCAACTAGCGTGGGCAGGGCTAAGCTCTGTTCACTTGAATGGAGCTTAGCCGCGCCCATGCTAGTTGATACTAGTCGTGACGTCAGTGGGGCGGCGGCACGGCGGTAAACAGTGAGAAGGCCGCGGCGCTGCTGGCGTGCTGCTGTCTTCTCAAACAGCTGATCGGCGGGGGTCCCGGGTGTCAGAAGCTGATGATCTATCCAGAGGATAGATCATCAGTTAAATGAAAGTGCAGCACCCCTTTAAGCCTAAGTAATTATTTTTTTAATCATTTTTCAGTTTGGCTGAGGATATCCTTGTTTTCATTTGGAAGAGAAGACAAACTCAGGCTTATCTCCCTGAAGAACAAAAGGATAATGCGGCATCTGTCAGCAGATTTGTACCGCAGATTGAAACTGGCTGACCTGTTACATGTAAACCTCTAGAAGCCTCTAGAAGCAACGGGGGAGTTGCTGTTACACCTAGAGGCTCTGCTCTCTCTGCAACTGCTGCTCCCTCTGCACTTTGATTGGGCCAGGCGTGATGACGCTTTGACTGCCTGGTCCTGTCAATCGATGTGGAGAGGGGGCGCGGCAGTTGCAGAGAGAGCAGAGTCTCTAGGTGTATCGGTAACGCCCCCGTTGCTCCTAGAGACTCATTTGCATATATTAAAACATCCTTTTTCTCAGCAATGGGAGTACATATAAACATGGGACCAACACAGATGTCTGCAGCTACCAGCAACAGGTCAGCCAGTTTCCAGGAACAAATCTGCTGACTGATGCCCTTAAAAGTCTAAGCACCTGATCTTTTCTCCCTAACACCATACATTCCCCATGTTGGGTTCGGACAACTAAAACCTAAAGTGTATAAGTGCCTTTATAGAGGGGCGTAAGTTATTAGTACACTGCTTCCCTCTGCAGTAGTGGCATAAAACACAATGCTAATTAAACTCATTGTTCTTGTCGACAGATTGCTGCATGTATGCAGGGAAGATGTATAAGAATAATGACACAATCTACAACACCACTGATGGCATTGGAGGTTGTATCACAGCCATATGCTACAATGGAGAAGTCTTGAGAATAACTGAATCCTGCTCAACAACTACCCCACCCACTACAACGTTCCAATTCTCTACTACATCACCCATCACAACAACAGTCAGTTCTACCTCTCCAACAGTCACCACTCCAAGTACAACCACAGTGACAACAGGTAAGTTATGCCTCCATTTATGGGGTTTTCCTGTATTTTCATATGGATGGTCTATCCTCAGGGTAGGTCATCAATATGAGATTGGCGGTAGTCTGACTCTTGGCACCCACACCGATCAACTGTGAATAGAATAAGAAGATTTCCCTGATGGGAAGAATCAATTCAATTAAAATGGTAGTTTTGCCCAAAATATATATTTTTCTGACCGCTGGTTTGAAATAATTTGATCCTAATATGTTTACATTTACAGTATTTTTCGTACTATAAGATAGTCATCAGGCTCCATTCACACATCCGCAATTCCATTCTGCATTTTGCGGAACGGAATTGCGGACCCATACATTTCTATGGGGCCTCACGACGTGCGGCCCTGATCCGGAATTGCGTACCCACACTTCCGGGTCCGCAATTCCGATCCTGAAAAAAATAGAACATGTCCTATTCTTGTCCGCAATAGCGGACAAGAATAGGCATATTCTCTTAGTGCCGGCAATGTGCGGTCCGCAAAATGCGGAACGCACATTGCCGCTGTCCGTGTTTTGCGGGTCCGCGGATCCGCAAAACACACACGGATGTGTGAATGGACCCTAAGATATACCTAGGTTTTAGAGGAGGAAAATAAGAAAAAAAATATTTTTCATAAAAGAGGCCTAAGCGCTAATAGAGTGCCGCTCCTCGACATATAGCTGACTGGCGGAGGTGCTGGGTGTCGAACCCCCACTGATCAGATATTGATAAACTATCCTGAGGGTAGGCCATCAATATCAAAATCAGGGAGAACACCTTTAAAGAGTGAGTACCTATCGTTGTAAAAAAACTTCTGATATGTCAAAGTGTCCTCAGAGATTTTGATCAGTGGCAGTCTGGGTGCTTAGACCCCCACCAACTTCTAAAACAAAAGGGCATAAGAACTGTATTGATTCATACATGGTGTATAGTTTTTCATTATACACCATTCAATCGGCTCTCAAAGAAGAGCCAAGCAGAGCAAAACAAAAACTAAGGGGCACAACACGCAGCTAAGCACTTTTGCCCTTTAATATTATTAATCGGTGGGGGTCTCAGTACCAAGTGGGAGTTTGTGAGCTTACTAAATATTGATTTATTATCAGTGCATAAGTATAAATGCATTTAGTTCTTAAGCTTGTACCCCTTCTTTCATATTGGTCACTGCCAACAGCTGATATGTTATATCTTTAAGCATGCGATTCAGAGCTTTTGTATCACAAACACTATCATAAAGAGATTTTGGATTTCCCTTAATTTACTATTTCATTAATAAATCTCATATTTCCCCTTTTTCAGTGTGTGCAAAATGCACTTGGTCGCGGTGGTATGACGTAAGTTATCCAATTTTTCAACCTGGCAGAACTGACGCTGGAGACTTTGAAACCTTTGATAACATCCAAAAAGCTGGATATAGCATTTGTGAATCACCGCGCAATATCAGATGTCGAGCGAAGGAGTTTCCAGAGAGTAAACTACAAGATTTAAAACAAAATGTAATATGCAGCAAGGATATTGGTTTGATTTGCTATAACTCTTATAACCTACCCATCTGCTACAACTATGAGATAAGTATAGAGTGCTGCGACTCTGAAACAACATGTGGCCCAACCACAACCAGCCGTCCAACCACAACTACTGAAATATCTACAACCACGCCAACAGCTCCTCCCTGCACAAAAATGGATTGCCGATACACCGAATGGTATGATTTGCATGCACCTACATCAAATATTAATGATGGTGATAAGGAGAGCTTAGAGGAAATCAAGTCAAAAGGTTACCAGGTTTGCACCTCTAATGAAATTGAAACAAACATTCAATGCGAAGCCATAGTATATGGAGTACCAAATGGTAATAAATCAAATCAGACGTATCAGTGCGACCTTAAAAATGGTCTAGTATGCAGAAATTATGAGCAAACAGACTCACAAATCTGCTACAATTACAGAGTACAATTTGAGTGCTGTTCCAAGTTTTGTGAAAAGACAACTCCATTCACAACCACCTCAACAATAACAACCAGTGAAACACCTACTACAAACACTCCATCATCTACACCTATAACTGTAACTGAGACTACAACACAAACGAGCACTGTGCCAACTACTCCACAGACATCCACTAAAGAGACAACTCCAACAACTCCAACATGTGCCTACACAATGGCCTGTCGTTATACCAACTGGTTTGATTTACATGCTCCAACATCTGACATCAACGACGGAGACATTGAAACAGTTGAAAATATTAAATCAAAAGGATATTCAGTTTGTACAGAAGAAGAGATTGAAAATAACATACAGTGTGAAGCCCTTGTATATGAAGCACAAGGAAGTGCTATCAATAACCAAGTTTACCAATGCAGCCTGAAGAGTGGATTGATATGCAATAACAGGGATCAGAAAAACACATATCCAACGTGTTTTAATTATAGAATTAGAATAGAATGTTGTTCCAAAATCTGTAAAAAAGAAACAACACCTGTGGTAACATCTACAGAAACTACCACTCCTACTACAATAGTCACAACAGTTATCCCAACAACATCGCTAACTCAATCAACAACTGTAACAGAAACAAAAACTCCATATACAGTCTCAACTACTTCTCCAACTACATCATCTACTAGAACTATTTCAACTACTGAAATATCTACAACCACGCCAACAGCTCCTCACTGTACAAAAATGGATTGCCGATACACCGAATGGTATGATTTGCATGCACCTACAGCAAATATTAATGATGGCGATAAGGAAAGCTTGGAGGAAATTAAGTCTAAAGGATACCAGGTTTGCACCTCTAATGAAATTGAAACAAACATTCAATGCGAAGCCATAGTATATGGAGTACCAAATGGTAATAAATCAAATCAGACATATCAGTGCGACCTTAAAAATGGTCTAGTATGCAGGAATAATGAGCAAACAGACTCACAAATCTGCTACAATTACAGAGTACAATTTGAGTGCTGTTCCAAGTTTTGTGAAAAGACAACTCCATTCACAACCACCTCAACAATAACAACCAGTGAAACACCTCCTACAAACACTCCATCATCTACACCTATAACTGTAACTGAGACTACAACACCAACAAGCACTGTGCCAACTACTCCACAGACATCCACTACAGAGACAACTCCAACAACTCCAACATGTGCCTACACAATGGCCTGTCGTTACACCAACTGGTTTGATTTACATGCTCCAACGTCTGACATCAACGACGGAGACATTGAAACAGTTGAAAATATTAAATCAAAAGGATATTCAGTTTGTACAGAAGAAGAGATTGAAAATAACATACAGTGTGAAGCCCTTGTATATGGAGCACAAGGAAGTGCTATCAATAACCAAGTTTACCAATGCAGCCTGAAGAGTGGATTGATATGCAATAACAGGGATCAGAAAAACACATATCCAACGTGTTTTAATTATCGAATTAGAATAGAATGTTGTTCCAAGATCTGTAAAAGTGAAACAACACCTGTGGTAACATCTACAGAAACTACAACTCCTACTACAACAGTCACAACAGTTATCCCAACAACATCGCTAACTCCATCAACGACGACTGTAACAGAAACAAAAACTCCATATACAGTCTCAACTACATCATCTACTAGAACTATTTCAACTACTGAAATATCTACAACCACGCCAACAGCTCCTCCCTGCACAAAAATGGATTGCCGATATACCGAATGGTATGATTTGCATGCACCTACAGCAAATATTAATGATGGCGATAAGGAAAGCTTGGAGGAAATCAAGTCTAAAGGATACCAGGTTTGCACCTCTAATGAAATTGAAACAAACATTCAATGCGAAGCCATAGAATATGGAGTACCAAATGGTAATAAATCAAATCAGACGTATCAGTGCAACCTTAAAAATGGTCTAGTATGCAGGAATAATGAGCAAACAGACTCACAAATCTGCTACAATTACAGAGTAAAATTTGAGTGCTGTTCCAAGTTTTGTGAAAAGACAACTCCATTCACAACCACCTCAACAATAACAACCAGTGAAACACCTACTACAAACACTCCATCATCTACACCTATAACTGTAACTGAGACTACAACACCAACAAGCACTGTGCCAACTACTCCACAGACATCCACTACAAAGACAACTCCAACAACTCCAACATGTGCCTACACAATGGCCTGTCGTTATACCAACTGGTTTGATTTACATGCTCCAACGTCTGACATCAACGACGGAGACATTGAAACAGTTGAAAATATTAAATCAAAAGGATATTCAGTTTGTACAGAAGAAGAGATTGAAAATAACATACAGTGTGAAGCCCTTGTATATGGAGCACAAGGAAGTGCTATCAATAACCAAGTTTACCAATGCAGCCTGAAGAGTGGATTGATATGCAATAACAGTGATCAGAAAAACACATATCCAACGTGTTTTAATTATCGAATTAGAATAGAATGTTGTTCCAAGATCTGTAAAAGTGAAACAACACCTGTGGTAACATCTACAGAAACTACAACTCCTACTACAATAGTCACAACAGTTATCCCAACAACATCGCTAACTCAATCAACAACGACTGTAACAGAAACAAAAACTCCATATACAGTCTCAACTACATCTCCAACTACATCATCTACTAGAACTATTTCAACTACTGAAATATCTACAACCACGCCAACAGCTCCTCCCTGCACAAAAATGGATTGCCGATACACCGAATGGTATGATTTGCATGCACCTACAGCAAATATTAATGATGGCGATAAGGAAAGCTTGGAGGAAATCAAGTCTAAAGGATACCAGGTTTGCACCTCTAATGAAATTGAAACAAACATTCAATGCGAAGCCATAGTATATGGAGTACCAAATGGTAATAAATCAAATCAGACGTATCAGTGCGACCTTAAAAATGGTCTAGTATGCAGAAATTATGAGCAAACAGACTCACAAATCTGCTACAATTACAGAGTAAAATTTGAGTGCTGTTCCAAGTTTTGTGAAAAGACAACTCCATTCACAACCACCTCAACAATAACAACCAGTGAAACACCTACTACAAACACTCCATCATCTACACCTATAACTGTAACTGAGACTACAACACCAACAAGCACTGTGCCAACTACTCCACAGACATCCACTACAGAGACAACTCCAACAACTCCAACATGTGCCTACACAATGGCCTGTCGTTATACCAACTGGTTTGATTTACATGCTCCAACGTCTGACATCAACGACGGAGACATTGAAACAGTTGAAAATATTAAATCAAAAGGATATTCAGTTTGTACAGAAGAAGAGATTGAAAATAACATACAGTGTGAAGCCCTTGTATATGGAGCACAAGGAAGTGCTATCAATAACCAAGTTTACCAATGCAGCCTGAAGAGTGGATTGATATGCAATAACAGTGATCAGAAAAACACATATCCAACGTGTTTTAATTATCGAATTAGAATAGAATGTTGTTCCAAGATCTGTAAAAGTGAAACAACACATGTGGTAACATCTACAGAAACTACAACTCCTACTACAATAGTCACAACAGTTATCCCAACAACATTGCAAACTCCATCAACGACGACTGTAACAGAAACAAAAACTCCATATACAGTTTCAACTACTTCTCCAACTACATCATCTACTAGAACTATTTCAACTACTGAAATATCTACAACCACGCCAACAGCTCCTCCCTGCACAAAAATGGATTGCCGATATACCGAATGGTATGATTTGCATGCACCTACAGCAAATATTAATGATGGCGATAAGGAAAGCTTGGAGGAAATCAAGTCTAAAGGATACCAGGTTTGCACCACTAATGAAATTGAAACAAACATTCAATGCGAAGCCATAGTATATGGAGTACCAAATGGTAATAAATCAAATCAGACGTATCAGTGCGACCTTAAAAATGGTCTAGTATGCAGGAATTATGAGCAAACAGACTCACAAATCTGCTACAATTACAGAGTACAATTTGAGTGCTGTTCCAAGTTTTGTGAAAAGACAACTCCATTCACTACCACCTCAACAATAATAACAACCAGTGAAACACCTACTACAACCCCTCCGTCATCTACATCTATAACTGTAACTAACATTACAACACCAACAAGCACTGTGTCAACTACTCCATCAACGAATGTAACAGAAACAAAAACTCCATATACAGTCTCAACTACTTCTCCAACCACTATTTCAACTAGCACCATATCAACATTTACACCAACGTCTTCAACAGTCACTGTGACAGAATCTACAACTCCCACTAGCACTGTCTCAACAACTTCATTGTCTACAACCAGTACTGTAACAGAAACGAAAACTCCATATACAGTCTCAACTACTTCTCCAACTACATCATCTACTAGCACTATTTCAACTACTGAAATATCTACAACCAAGCCAAAAATTCCTCGCTGCACAAAAATGGATTGCCGATACACCGAATGGTATGATTTGCATGCACCTACAGCAAATATTGATGATGGCGATAAGGAAAGCTTGGAGGAAATCAAATCTAAAGGATACCAGGTTTGCACCTCTAATGAAATTGAAACAAACATTCAATGCGAAGCCATAGTATATGGAGTACCAAATGGTAATAAATCAAATCAGACATATCAGTGCGACCTTACAAACGGTCTAGTATGCAGAAATTATGAGCAAACAGACTCACAAATCTGCTACAATTACAGAGTACAATTTGAGTGCTGTTCCACGTTTTGTGAAAAGACAACTCCATTCACAACCACCTCAACAGTAATAACAACCAGTGAAACACCTACTACAACCCCTCCATCATCTACATCTATAACTGTAACTAACATTACAACACCAACAAGCACTGTGTCAACTACTCCATCAACGACTGTAACAGAAACAAAAACTCCATATACAGCCTCAACTACTTCTCCAACCATAATTTCAACTAGCATCATATCAACTTCTACACCAACGTCTTCAACAGTCAATGTGACAGAATCTAAAACTCCCACTAGCACTGTTTCAACAACTTCAGTGTCTACAACCAGTCCTGTAACAGAAACAAAAACTCCATATACACTCTCGACAACTTCTCCAATCACATCTTCTACTAGCAATTTTTCAACTAATACACCAACATCTTCTACAGTCACTGTGACAGAATCTACAACTCCCACTAGCACTGTCTCAACAACTTCAGTGTCTACAACCAGTCCTGTAACAGAAACAAAAACTCCATATACATTTTCAACTACTTCTCCAACTACATCTTCTACGAGCACCTTTTCAACTACTACACCAACATCTTCTACAGTCACTGTAACAGAAATTACAACTCCATATACAGTCTCAACTACTTCTCCAACTACATCTTCTACTAGCTCCATATCTACCACTACACCAACATCTTCAACTGTTACTATAATAGAAACTACAACTCCCACTAGCACTGTCTCAACCACTTCAGTGTCTGCAACCAGTCCTGTAACAGAAACCAAAACTCCATATACAGTCTCAACTACTTCTCCAACTACATCTTCTACTAGCTCCGTATCTACCACTACACCAACATCTTCAACTGTTACTATAACAGAAACTACAACTCCCACTAGCACTGTCTCAACAACTTCAGTGTCTACGACCAGCCCTTCAACAGAAACAAAAACTCCATATACAGTCTCAACTACTCCTCCAACTACATCTTCTACTAGCACATTTTCAACTACTACACCAACATCTTCTACAGTCACTGTAACAGAAACTACAACTCCCACTAGCACTGTTTCAACCACTTCAGTGTCTACAACCAGTCCTGTAACAGAAACAAAAACTCCATATACAGTCTCAACCACTTCTCCAACTACATCTTCTACAAGCACTATTTCAACTACTACACCGTCTTCTACAGTCACTGTGACAGAATCTAAAACTCCCAGTAGCACTGTCTCAACAACTTCTGAGTCTACGACCAGTACTGTAACAGAAACAAAAACTCCATATACAGTATCAATTACTTCTCCAACTACATCTTCCACTAACACTATTTCAACTACTACACCAACATCTTCTACAGTCACTGTGACAGAATCTACAACTCCCAGTAGCACTGTCTCAACAACTTTAGTGTCTACGACCAGTACTGTAACAGAAACAAAAACTCCCTATACAGTCTCAACTACTTCTCCAACTACATTCTCTACTAGCACTATTTCAACTATTACACCAATATCTTCTACAGTCACTGTGACAGAATTTACAACTCCAACTAGCACTGTCTCAACTACTTTAGTGTCTACGACCAGCCCTTCAACAGAAACAAAAACTCCATATACAGTCTCAACTACTTCTCCAACTACATCTTCTACTAACACTTTTTCAACTACTACACCAACATCTTCTACTTTCACTGTGACAGAAACTACAACTCCCACTAGCACTGTTTCAACCACTCCAGTGTCTACAACCAGTCCTGTAACAGAAACAAAAACTCCATATACATTCTCAACTACTTCTCCAACTACATCTTCTACTAGCACTATTTCCCCTACTACACCAACGTCTTCTACAGTCACTGTGACGGAATCTACAACTCCCAGTAGCACTGTTTCAACAACTTTAGTGTCTACGACCAGTCCTGTAACAGAAACAAAAACTCCTTATACAGTCTCAACAACTTCTCCAACCACATCTTCTACTAGCACCATATCTTCCACTACACCAACATCTTCAACTGTTACTATAACAGAAACTACAACTCCCACTAGCACTGTCTCAACCACTTCAGTGTCTACAACCAGTCCTGTAACAGAAACCAAAACTCCATATACAGTCTCAACTACTCCAACTACATCTTCTACTAGCACCATATCTACCACTACACCAACATCTTCAACTGTTACTTTAACAGAATCTACAACTCCCACTAGCACTGTCTCAACTACTTCAGTGTCTACGACCAGCCCTTCAACAGAAACAAAAACTCCATATACAGTCTCAACTACTCCTCCAACTACATCTTCTACTAGCACCATATCAACCACTACACCAACATCTTCAACTGTTACTTTAACAGAATCTACAACTCCCACTAGCACTGTTTCAACCACTTCAGTGTCTGCAACCAGTCCTGTAACAGAAACAAAAACTCCATATACAGTCTCAACTACTTCTCCAACTACATCTTCTACTAGCACTATTTCAACTACTACACCATCTTCTACAGTCACTGTGACAGAATCTACAACTCCCAGTAGCACTGTCTCAACAACTTTAGTGTCTACGACCAGTACTGTAACAGAAACAAAAACTCCATATACAGTATCAATTACTTCTCCAACTACATCTTCCACTAACACTATTTCAACTACTACACCAACATCTTCAACAGTCACTGTGACAGAATCTACAACTCCCAGTAGCACTGTCTCAACAACTTTAGTGTCTACGACCAGTCCTGTAACAGAAACAAAAACTCCATATACAGTCTCAACTACTTCTCCAACTACATCCTCTACTAGCACTATTTTAACTACTACACCAATATCTTCTACAGTCACTGTGACCGAATCTACAACTCCAACTAGCACTGTCTCAACTACTTTAGTGTCTACGACCAGCCCTTCAACAGAAACAAAAACTCCATATACAGTCTCAACTACTTCTCCAACTACATCTTTTACTAGCACTTTTTCAACTACTACACCAACATCTTCTACTGTCACTGTAACAGAAACTACAACTCCCACTAGCACTGTTTCAACCACTTCAGTGTCTACAACCAGTCCTGTAACAGAAACAAAAACTCCATATACATTCTCAACTACTTCTCCAACTACATCTTCTACTATTTCAACTACTACACCAACGTCTTCTACAGTCACTGTGACAGAATTTACAACTCACAGTAGCACTGTCTCAACAACTTTAGTGTCTCCGACCAGTACTGTAACAGAAACCAAAACTCCATATACAGTCTCAACTACTTCTCCAACTACATCTTCTACTAGCACTATATCTACCACTACACCAACATCTTCAACTGTTACTGTAACAGAATCCACAACTCCCACTAGCACTGTCTCAACTACTTTAGTGTCTACGACCAGTCCTTCAACAGAAACAAATTCTCCATATACAGTCTCAACTACTCCTCCAACTACATCTTCTACTAGCACTTTTTCAACTACTACACCAACATCTTCCACAGTCACTGTAACAGAAACTACAACTCCCACTAGCACTGTTTCAACCACTTCAGTGTCTACGACCAGTCCTGTAACAGAAACCAAAACTCCATATTCAGTCTCAACTACTTCTCCAACTACATCTTCTACTAGCACTTTTTCAACTACTACACCAACATCTTCTACAGTCACTGTGACAGAATCTACAACTCCCACTAGCACTGTTTCAACCACTTCAGTGTCTACGACCAGTCCTGTAACAGAAACCAAAACTCCATATACAGTCTCAACTACTTCTCCAACTACATCTTCTACTAGTACTATTTCAACTACTACACCAACGTCTTCTACAGTCACTGTGACAGAATCTATAACTCCCAGTAGCACTGTCTCAACAACTTTAGTGTCTTCGACCAGTCCTGTAACAGAAACCAAAACTCCATATACAGTCTCAACTACTTCTCCAACTACATCTTCTACTAGCACCATATCTACCACTACACCAACATCTTCAACTGTTACTGTAACAGAATCTACACCTCCCACTAGCACTGTCTCAACTACTTTAGTGTCTACGACCAGTCCTTCAACAGAAACAAAAACTCCATATACAGTCTCAACTACTCCTCCAACTACATCTTCTACTAGCACTTTTTCAACTACTACACCAACATCTTCCACAGTCACTGTAACAGAAACTACAACTCCCACTAGCACTGTTTCAACCACTTCAGTGTCTACGACCAGTCCTGTAACAGAAACCAAAACTCCATATTCAGTCTCAACTACTTCTCCAACTACATCTTCTACTAGCACTTTTTCAACTACTACACCAACATCTTCTACAGTCACTGTGACAGAATCTACAACTCCCACTAGCACTGTTTCAACCACTTCAGTGTCTACGACCAGTCCTGTAACAGAAACAAAAACTCCATATACAGTCTCAACTACTTCTCCAACTACATCTTCTACTAGCACCATATCTACCACTACACCAACATCTTCAACTGTTACTGTAACAGAATCTACAACTCCCACTAGCACTGTCTCAACTACTTTAGTGTCTACGACCAGTCCTTCAACAGAAACAAAAACTCCATATACAGTCTCAACTACTCCTCCAACTACATATTATACTAGCACTTTTTCAACTACTACACCAACATCTTCCACAGTCACTGTAACAGAAACTACAACTCCCACTAGCACTGTTTCAACCACTTCAGTGTCTACGACCAGTCCTGTAACAGAAACCAAAACTCCATATTCAGTCTCAACTACTTCTCCAACTACATCTTCTACTAGCACTTTTTCAACTACTACACCAACATCTTCTACAGTCACTGTGACAGAATCTACAACTCCCACTAGCACTGTTTCAACCACTTCAGTGTCTACGACCAGTCCTGTAACAGAAACAAAAACTCCATATACATTCTCAACTACTTCTCCAACTACATCTTCTACTAGCACCATATCTACCACTACACCAACATCTTCAACTGTTACTGTAACAGAATCTACAACTCCCACTAGCACTGTCTCAACTACTTTAGTGTCTACGACCAGCCCTTCAACAGAAACAAAAACTCCATATACAGTCTCAACTACTCCTCCAACTACATCTTCTACTAGCACTTTTTCAACTACTACACCAACATCTTCTACATTCACTGTAACAGAAACTACAACTCCCACTAGCACTGTTTCAACCACTTCAGTGTCTACAACCAGTCCTGTAACAGAAACAAAAACTCCATATACAGTCTCAACTACTTCTCCAACTACATCTTCTACTAGTACTATTTCAACTACTACACCAACGTCTTCTACAGTCACTGTGACAGAATCTATAACTCCCACTAGCACTGTCTCAACAACTTTAGTGTCTTCGACCAGTCCTGTAACAGAAACCAAAACTCCATATACAGTCTCAACTACTTCTCCAACTACATCTTCTACTAGCACCATATCTACCACTACACCAACATCTTCAACTGTTACTGTAACAGAATCTACAACTCCCACTAGCACTGTCTCAACTACTTTAGTGTCTACGACCAGTCCTTCAACAGAAACAAAAACTCCATATACAGTCTCAACTACTCCTCCAACTACATCTTCTACTAGCACTTTTTCAACTACTACACCAACATCTTCCACAGTCACTGTAACAGAAACTACAACTCCCACTAGCACTGTTTCAACCACTTCAGTGTCTACGACCAGTCCTGTAACAGAAACCAAAACTCCATATTCAGTCTCAACTACTTCTCCAACTACATCTTCTACTAGCACTTTTTCAACTACTACACCAACATCTTCTACAGTCACTGTGACAGAATCTACAACTCCCACTAGCACTGTTTCAACCACTTCAGTGTCTACGACCAGTCCTGTAACAGAAACCAAAACTCCATATACAGTCTCAACTACTTCTCCAACTACATCTTCTACTAGTACTATTTCAACTACTACACCAACGTCTTCTACAGTCACTGTGACAGAATCTATAACTCCCACTAGCACTGTCTCAACAACTTTAGTGTCTTCGACCAGTCCTGTAACAGAAACCAAAACTCCATATACAGTCTCAACTACTTCTCCAACTACATCTTCTACTAGCACCATATCTACCACTACACCAACATCTTCAACTGTTACTGTAACAGAATCTACAACTCCCACTAGCACTGTCTCAACTACTTTAGTGTCTACGACCAGTCCTTCAACAGAAACAAAAACTCCATATACAGTCTCAACTACTCCTCCAACTACATCTTCTACTAGCACTTTTTCAACTACTACACCAACATCTTCCACAGTCACTGTAACAGAAACTACAACTCCCACTAGCACTGTTTCAACCACTTCAGTGTCTACGACCAGTCCTGTAACAGAAACCAAAACTCCATATTCAGTCTCAACTACTTCTCCAACTACATCTTCTACTAGCACTTTTTCAACTACTACACCAACATCTTCTACAGTCACTGTGACAGAATCTACAACTCCCACTAGCACTGTTTCAACCACTTCAGTGTCTACGACCAGTCCTGTAACAGAAACAAAAACTCCATATACAGTCTCAACTACTTCTCCAACTACATCTTCTACTAGCACCATATCTACCACTACACCAACATCTTCAACTGTTACTGTAACAGAATCTACAACTCCCACTAGCACTGTCTCAACTACTTTAGTGTCTACGACCAGTCCTTCAACAGAAACAAAAACTCCATATACAGTCTCAACTACTCCTCCAACTACATATTCTACTAGCACTTTTTCAACTACTACACCAACATCTTCCACAGTCACTGTAACAGAAACTACAACTCCCACTAGCACTGTTTCAACCACTTCAGTGTCTACGACCAGTCCTGTAACAGAAACCAAAACTCCATATTCAGTCTCAACTACTTCTCCAACTACATCTTCTACTAGCACTTTTTCAACTACTACACCAACATCTTCTACAGTCACTGTGACAGAATCTACAACTCCCACTAGCCCTTCTTCAACCACTTCAGTGTCTACGACCAGTCCTGTAACAGAAACAAAAACTCCATATACAGTCTCAACTACTTCTCCAACTACATCTTCTACTAGCACCATATCTACCACTACACCAACATCTTCAACTGTTACTGTAACAGAATCTACAACTCCCACTAGCACTGTCTCAACTACTTTAGTGTCTACGACCAGCCCTTCAACAGAAACAAAAACTCCATATACAGTCTCAACTACTCCTCCAACTACATCTTCTACTAGCACTTTTTCAACTACTACACCAACATCTTCTACATTCACTGTAACAGAAACTACAACTCCCACTAGCACTGTTTCAACCACTTCAGTGTCTACAACCAGTCCTGTAACAGAAACAAAAACTCCATATACAGTCTCAACTACTTCTCCAACTACATCTTCTACTATCAGCATTTCATCTTCAATAGTTACTGTATCAGAAACTACATCTCCGTCTAGCAGTGTCTCAACTTCATTGTCTCCTTCAACCACTACTGTAACAACTCCCACTAGCACTGTTTCAAGCACTGAATCTACTTCAGTAACCACTCCTAGCACATATTCTACTACTATCACTTCCACTTATATTGTTACTGTTACATCAACATCTGGAACTACAATAACTCCAAATCCTACTAAAACAGTTTTAACTTCTTCTACATCGCCAACTACAAGCACCACAACGCTATCTACAAGCGTGTCTCCAACTACAGAAATATCTACACCTCTATCTTCAATCTCTACAGAATATTCAACAGCCAGCACTACATCCTGTTTCTGCAAAGTGAACAGTCAGCTATTTTCACCTGGTAAGCAGCATTCTTTACCCATTTTTATGTGCCCTGTAGAAGTACATGGATGTCATGGGGAGAGAGACACCAAATAAAAGTTACACAAAAAACACCATGCCGATTGTTCACAATGCAAAGAGCATGAGGGTTGGAGAGCAAATGACCATACCAGTGATTGTATTTGTGAACAAAACATGATTATTGAGCGCTGATTGACTAGCTATATTGCTGATCTTAGCTCATTAGGTGCAATTTATCTACCCGTTGAAAATGTTCATTAGTCATTTCCTCTAGACTGATTTTTATGGACATGATACCAAAACATTTTAAATTGGGTTGGAACGTCGGCTAGCCAGATAGGTTTAAAGGGATTGTCCAAGTTAAATACTTCCGCAGCAGCCGTAAATATAATAAAATAAAGTCATACCTATCACTTTTCTCTCCTGCCGCTTCTAGCTGAGTGCTCTGCATGTGCAGTGCTGACGTCATCTTCCTGGCTGCAGTGATGATGTTCCATACACAATCTCTCACCGTGTAGCTAATTACTGGCCTCAGTGGTAAATGGCACTTGATTGGTTCTAGCCATCACGTAGTGTGTATGGGACATTACTACTGCAGCCCAAAAAAAAACACTGTCGGGAAGGATTGGAGCATGGAGCAGGAAGCAGTAAGAGAAAAAATTGTGTAAAGTATGACTAATTGCAACTAATGCTGCTTGGGAATATTTTTTTTTTTAACTCGGACTACGCCTTTAAGAGGGCAGCTTAAAGGGGTTGTCTCACATAAGCAAGTCCTGTGTAGGTCTGAAATAATACCTTAAATTGTACCTGAGTTTCCAAAAAAAGTTTGCATAATGGCTGTGCTTCTTTGTACAATCATAACTGTGAAGGAGCAAGTGTTTTGGGCTTCCCTAAAGTCTCTGTAAAGGCTATGTATGCCTTTGAGGGCAATTTATTTTTATTAGTCCATTGTACTCGTTATGAGCTAAAAATGATTTTTTTAATTTGGTCTTTATTAGAAATATGGAGCTCTTTTTTCTGTACAGACAGAGCTGAGATACTCTAGTAGAAGGATCTGAATTTTGTCTCTGCTCCTCTTGGGCTCCTTATCTCTGCTCTCTGTCTTTACAAACACTCATTAAAGCTGAATCTTACTGATAAGAATGTGGTGTAAATAAGTGTTTATGACCTTTTTCGGAATCTAGAGATAAGGGTTATTAGATTACCCGTACAAAGTCAAAGTGAAAGTAGGATGCGCACATTTAGAAAAAGTCAACCCTTTGTGAGAGAACAGCTCAATATTTTTGATAAAGACTTTTGGGGACTTCTTTTATTATTGCATTGTACTTATTTTGAGCTAAAAATCGTTTATTCAATTGGTCTTAAAAAAAAATATGTAATACTTTTTTGTGTACATAGCTGAGATGCTGTATTAGCCGCCTATGGATTTTTTGTCTTTTCCGTCATCTGGGGATCAGACAGACTTCTTATCTCTGCTCTCATTATGAACACTCATCAAAGTTCAATCCTTATCTGATGAGAATGTGGCTTAAATAAGTGTTTATGACCTCTTAGTAATCTAGAGATAAGGGTTATTACATTACCAGCACAAAGTAAAATTAGGATGCACACAGTTAGAAAAACAGTTAACCTTTTGTGACAGAATGGGTCAATATTTTTTGATAAAAACCTTTTGAAAATTTTTATTTTTAGCCCCAAATGAGTAAAATGCAATCATAAAAATAAATTGCCCTGGAAGGTGTAGATATCATTTAAGCCATATTATTTCCTCCTTCCGCTAGCTAGATGCATTTCAATCACAAGTAGAGGCATCTCATTTCTGGGAAATCAGGCAAAAAATAGACCCTAGTAGGAAGTGATTGGCAAAGGCAGCTCCTGATGTCTTATTTCAACTGGATCTATTGGGGCCATTAACTTAAGACAGCCTGGGCCCGCGAGAGAATCCTCCGATAGTCGGGTGGACCAGTCTGACACTGCACCTTTGCAATCATCACATGTTCAGCATCACAAGTTTTCCAAAGTAACAAATGAAGAAAGATTGGGAAAAAAAAGAATATATAATGAAAATATATTAAATTAAGCTGTGGTATATTTTATCTCAAAAGACCTAACTTTGACCCATTCAAAATATTCAACCTTAAACTCCAGGTGAATTCATCTATAGAACTGCAGACGCTGAGGGCTGTGAATATTATGCAATCTGCAATGCTGAGTGTGCCACGGAGAGATATACTGGACCATGTTCAACTACAACTGGTGGCCCTTCGACCACTATTTCACCAACAACAAGTACTAAATCCACTCCATTTACCATGTCTGAAACAACTACAACACCATCATCTACAACAACTGGAAACTCTACAACCCCAGTGTCCAGTGGAACCACACCAACAATATCATCAACAACTGAAAACACTCTTTCAACAATCATATCTACTACAACCCCATCAACAACTCTAAATGTTTCGAGCACAACACGTAGGTGAACTTCATTAATTCTACCAGAATATAATGCTTTTAGTGCTTTATCTGTAAAAGTAAATGAACACAAAGAGGGAGACTGTTTTGATCAGACATTTTTTAAGATTCTAGCATTTTTTTTATTTTTAACAGCGTGTGGTATCTGTCAGTGCCAAATGCCCAAATGTGACCCAGGTTTTAAAGTGGCTACCTTCACTCCACCGGGTGCCTGCTGTCCGAACATTACTTGTGGTAAGAACAATTGATATTTTTCTCATAACATGTCAAGTATTATGATTAGTGGTAATAATAAATTCCAACCATACACATTTGTTAAGGCATATAGTATGTTAATACATCTATGTTATTTTTCTTCAGTACCTGATTCTGTCTGTGTGGTAGGAAATGAGGTATATCAGGTAAGATTTTGTGTTGAAAATAGTTTACTGTATATCTATGTAATATCTGTCTGTCTATTCCATATCTATCTAGCCTTCTATTATCTATCTATCTATATATCTATTTACCTTGAACTCATATTTCTATCACTATCTCTAACATATTGATTGATTTATGAATTTTAAATACCTAGCTATTTATCTATCGTTTGTCTATTGCATATCTGTACATCTATTGCCATCTCTGTCTCATATATCTATCTATGTATCTATGTATGTATGTATGTATCTATCTATCTATCTATCTATCTATCTCTATATCTATCTATCTATCTATCTATCTATCTATCTATCTATCTATCTATCTATCTATCTTCTATGTATATATCTATTTATCTATCTATGTGTCTCCCTCCATATCTATCATGTTGACAAATTATGGTCACTAACTGAAGAAGAAAAATTAGGCCAGACTTCCAATAATGACTTTACTTATACTACAAAAGTCACGCCACCCTCTACATTTCCCTCAGTTAGGGGATTTTTGTGAATAGAAGAAATGGCATGGTGCCAGGGCCAAATTATAGAAACAGTGCACAGAACACATGCTCTTATTCCTCCGCCACACTGGAGATCTAGAGGGGTCTCCAACACCTTCCCTCTGGGCTGGTTCTACCAATTTGGTTTCTAAAATCAGAATCATTATCATGTAAACAGTTGTCATACGAGTTTATAGTGGGACAGAGCCGCCACCAATCTCATCTTACCAGTTGTGCAAGAAGTCCATTACTGAAGACCAGGAATTGCTTATGGTGGTACTCAGTACTCTGAGAGGGTGGACATACACTGAGCATATTACTACATATCTGGAAGTCTACACCCAAAATTTCCTGTAATCAGAATCATTATCATGTAAACAGTTGTCATACGAGTTTATAGTGGGACAGAGCCACCACCAATCTCATCTTACCAGTTGTGCAAGAAGTCCATTACTGAAGACCAGGAATTGCTTATGGTGGTACTCAGTACTCTGAGAGGGTGGACATACACTGAGCATATTACTACATATCTGGAAGTCTACACCCAAAATTTCCTGTAAGGTGATGTTCACCAGTAATTTTAGCACTTTTTTTGGTTTGGTGAACTGAACTAACGCTTAAAGGGGTTATCCAGCAGATAAAACATATTTTAAAAAAAAAGTATTGTAATGCTGTAAAAACAAATACAAAAAACAAAAAGTCTAAATAAATAATATCTCCATATGATAACTACGTATCCTCATAGCTCCCATCAGGACACTTTCTGGTCCCCCTGGCAGTCACTACTTCCTGCTGCCTCTCTCGACACACATGAAATGACTGTATGAATCAGTTGTCAGGAAGCATTGGAATTTAAAGGATTCATGAGATGAAGAAATTTTTTCCTTTTTATCTATAAAACATTCAGAGCCTTTGATTAATTAATATATATATATATATATATATATATATATATATATTAGTAGGACTAGACTGTTAATGATATATGAATGGATGAATGTCAAACAGCATCCTAAAAATGTCCTAATGTCTTCTCTCCTCAGCGTGGCTCAATTATTCCACAACCACAGGGTTACTGCCAGAGATGTACATGTTCTTACAGCATGGACAGCAATTCTCAGTTTTATGCTGTTGATTGCCAGCCAATCCAATGTCAGACAACTTGTCAGAGTGTAAGTATATCGCTTTATGCAAGCGTGTTTAATTTCCTTTTTCTCAGGAGCCGAATGCATGGTGAACCACTGATTGCAGCAGCAGTTCTCATATTAGAGAGGTTGTCTGTGAAGAGACAACTCTTTAAAAGAGGACCTGTCACCTCTCCTGACTTGTCTGGTTTGTTAAGTAATTGTATTCCATGTGAAATGACAACTCTTCAGCATTTTTTTATGTCTCTATGTTGTGCCGTTCTTCTGTTATTCTTGCCAGACATTTATGATTAAATGTACAGCTGGATGTTACCAGTAGGGGATGTGTGGGAATACACATTTAGCTTTCCAAAAACATTCTGCTTGCAGATAGCAAAATGTTGGTCTAGATATTCTGCAGATTCTACATTTCCTATACAATACCTAAGGGCTCATACACACAAACATATTAATTTTGTTGTCCGCAAAAATACGGATGACATCTATGTGACGTCCGTGTTGCATCCTTTTTTTTTTGCAGATCCATTGTTACAATACCTATCCTTGTCCGCAAAAAAGACAAGAATAGGACATGTTCTATCTTTTTTGCTGGGCTGCGGGATGGATAAATGGATGCGGACAGAACATGGTCTACTGTACGCATTTTCTGCGGACACTTTGAAATTGAATTGGTTCACATCTAAACCTGAGAATCGGATGTAGACCAATAATACGGTCACATGAATGGGTACTAAAGGTGCATGTAGTACTCTATAAATCATTTTTTCAGTTGGTCTTTATTAAAAATATTCCGCCGTTCTGTCGCAAAGGGTTAACTGTCTAGCTGTGTGAATCCTACTTTCACTTCCACTTTGTGCCGGTTGGTCATCTAATAAATCTTATCTATAAATTACTAGAGGGTCATAAACACTTATTTAAGCCATATTCTCATTAGTAAGATAAGAATTAGTAAGCATTAGTAAGATAAGAGCTATAGTGAGTGCTTATAATGTCAGAGATAAGGAGTCGTCAGGTGAGCTGCGTGACGCAAGCAGTAAAAATATAGAGCCTGCTCCTAGAGAATCTCAAAGCTGTACTAAGATAAATAAAGACCAATTGGAGGGCTCAAAATGAGTGCAATGCAATAAATAAAAATTTCCCTAAAATGTGTACATCACCTTTAACCCCTTGGCCACCTCTGTCGCCACTTTAAGGATCTTATAGCGTGGACAAATCTGTATTACCCTCTAAGAATGAGGGAAAACAGAAAAGAAGGGGGGGGGGGGGCGCACAATAGGTTAGTATGTTCAAATAATAGAATAATGTAGTGAGAAATATCCAGGCTCACCTTGTAGGGTTGTGCTAATATAGGCACAACTGTATTGTAGACTTCGTATAGATAAGACCTTTGTACCGGGACTGCAGCTGCAGACTATGTGTTCTTTCGGATAGGATGTCCAGTCCCCCAAAAGATATTCGTAGTGGAAAAAGAGAGGTTATGCTTCAGTGCAAAATCACCGGTGGAGACGGTCTTAATGGATTCTTCTTATTTAATAGAAACAACGCGTTTCGGGGATTAAAATTTCCCCTTCATCAGGTTTCACAATAATACCTATTATACTTTGAAACCTGATGAAGGGGAAATTTTAATCCCCGAAACGCGTTGTTTCTATTAAATAAGAAGAATCCATTAAGACTGTCTCCACTGGTCACTTTAAGGATGGCACACACTCACTTGTGCAGCGGGAGCCATAGCAAATGTATGCAATCAGCCATAAGGCTAATTGCATATGTTTAAACCCTCAGATGCCTTGGTTAAATGTGACCACGGCATCTGTGCAGTGCAGACTCCGGAGCCTAACGCTCCCGTGCCCATAACAGCGTTCCCTGGCTAAGATCGGGGAAGATGTAGTACTCCAATGATAGCTTGGAGCCTAAAGCAGGCTACAATACCCATCACTGGAATATTTAAATACAGGACAGCAGATGGCAGCACTGCATTCGAATATAGTGAATGGTGTGTTGTGTGATGGAAAGTGCAAAAATAGAAAATCTCAGGGTCCTCTAGGGGTTAAGAAGGAGCCTTTGTGCTGAAAGCTTGAAATATGATTTTTACTGGTTAGCCAATAAAAATATCACTCCCATAATACTTTTGTATTTATTAACACAAAATATTGAACATCACACATCATGTAGTAATATTAGAAGTTTTATAGTAAATCTTATTTCATTTTAGGGATATACATATAAAATAAGTGCTGGAGAATGCTGTGGACAATGTGTTCCACTACAATGTACTATGACTATAAGCACTACTAGTAAGGGATCAACAAGCGGCTCCACCGGTAGCTCATCAAGTGGTTCAACAACTGACTCCACAGGCAGCTCAACAAGTGGATCAACAAGTGGTTCCTCAAGTGGTTCAACAAGCAATTCAAATGGTTCCATCAATGTAAACTCAACAAGTGGTTCAACAACTGGTTCCTCAAGTGGCTCAAGTGATTCAAATGGTTCCATCAATGTAAACTCAACAAGTGGTTCAACAACTGGCTCCTCAAGTGGCTTAACAAGTGATTCAAATGGTTCCATCCACGTAAACTCAACAAGTGGTTCAACAACTGGTTCCTCAAGTGGCTTAACAAGTGATTCAAATGGTTTTATCAATGTAAACCCAACAAGCGGATCGACATCCAATTCAGGTGATACAATAAGTGGTTCAGCATCTAATGTAACTGGATCAACAAGTGGATCAACGTCTGAATCAAATGGATCAACTAGTGGTTCAACCAGCAACACATCAGGCAGCTCAACTAGTAGTTCAACTGATACCACCAGCGTTAATATACCAGTAAGTAAGCTCAAAAGAAACAATATATATATATATATATATATATATATATATATAGTAGCCAACTCGATAAAAAAAAAAATTCTAAATAGAATTATTAATGAAATAAATGACTAGAAAAATGAATTCATGTCAGCAGCTATATAATATTTATAATCATGACATTTTTCTTGACACACAAAAGCATCATCCAACTCTCAAGGCTGTAGGCATCTACCAAGTGTTACGGTGGTACAGTCTGAATCTCTTTATTTTACAGATGGGAACTATTTATCACCTGCCAAACGACAACTGTGTTTACTACGAATGCAATGAGGAGAATGGCGTGCCTGTACTGACCAAAGTGCAGAAAGTCTGCCAGATATTGGATGTAGCTACTTGTGAACCGGTACAGTTTTAAAGAATTACTAGATTTAAAGAGGACCTTTCACTTGTATAAACTATGTGAACTGAGTATGCTGCCATATAGAGCGGCGACCGGGAATCTCACTGCACTTACTATTATCCCCGGGCGCCGCTCCGTTCTCCCGTTATAGGCTCCGGTACCTTTGCTCCTTAAGTTATAGTAGGCGGGTCTTCCCTTGTCCTGTGGGCGTCTCCTTCTCCTAGGCTGCAGCACTGGCCAATCGCAGCGCACAGCTCACAGCCTGAGGCGAAAAAACAGACCCTTTTTTGCAGTTTTAGACAACCCCTTCAGGCCTGTTGTGACACCTGGCAGAGGATCTCAATACCAGTCAGTCCTCATGCATTCTGAATGGAAAGAGATCCGTTCGGGATGCCTTCCGTTCCGGCAGCATTCCGTATTGTGACCGGTCATCGAAACGGAGCAAACTGGATCTTTCACTAAAAACAATGTAAGTCAATGGTGATGGATCCGTTTTCTTAGGAACCTAAAAAAAACGGATCCTTCACCCATTGACTTTTAATGTATTTAGTGACGGATCCGCTTTGTTCCAATCTGATTTCACACAACCGCATCCTAACGGAACGGATGCTTCCTGATGTGCAAAATCAAAAGGGATCTGTTTAATTCTGGTTAACAGATCCTTTGCCGGATCTAAAATCCCAAATTAACAACGCAAGTGTGAAACAGGCTTTACTTCTATTTCCTAAATAGAAAACAGCTAGTTATTATAGTATATGCAGTGTATGGAAACATGACAACCGACTCCATTTTAAAGCATGGACCCCATCTTTTACAGGGTACTGTTAAATTTGATTCTGATGGATGCTGTCAGACATGCACTCCTAAGCAAGGTAAGAACATTTTATTTTTCTATGAATATAGAATTAAGATTAGAATTACAAATAGAAACAAACCAAAATAATATAACGACCACCACTGACAATAAGTTAATTTCAGAAACATTAGTCAGATGCTCACTTTTTCAGGAGCTAACAGCAGAATTTTTGCATAGAACACAGAAAATCCCAAATCTTGCTTCTGCTGCAATTGTTCAAACTTCAGCGCATGAGCAGTACAGCCATTGAGGCCAGGCCTGGAATTGTTCTGGGTTCCTCCATAGTAATAAGGTTGGGAATCACTGGTTTAGGTAAACTGTAACACGGTATGCAACTGAAAACCTGGGGAATAATTATACATACCGTACGTTTATTTTGCACCAGAGTATCGTGCTTGCACCATTTTTAGTTTATTTAGATTGTTAAATATGTCTAAGGCTACATTCAGACAACCATAGTCTGCAAATTGCTGATCTGCGAAACGCGGATACCGGCCTATGTGCGAACCGGATTTTGCAGACCACGCATGGCTGGAATTATGATAGAAAATACCTATTCTTGTCCGCAATTGTTCTATCTTTTCTGCGGGGCCGCGGGACAGAACAATGAACGCTCGGTGTGCTGTCCGCATCTTTTGCAGCCCCACGGTCGTGTGAATGAGCCCTAAATCTGCGATGTTTTCTAAAGTAGTGGAAGAAAGATGTGACATAAAGCAACATAAAACTCCCTATTTGCAACACAATCTGCCGGAGGGTTTTAAACTCAGCAATATAAGAGTGCTACACCATTTTTCACAGTTAATTCAGAAAGTCTTAAGATCCTTTCACTTTTTTTTCACATTTTGTTATGTTGCAGCCTTTCGGGTAAAATAGAAAAAAAAAATTCTAAATTTTCCCCATCATTCTGCACTCATTTATTGAAGATGAAAAACTTAAATATTGTATTGACATACATATTCAGACCCTTTACTCATGACTTAGTTGAAACATCTTTGACAGCAATTACAACGTACAGTCTTCTTGTGTATGATGCCACAAGGTTTGCACCTGGATTTAGGGATTTACTGCCATTCCTCTTTGCAGACCTCTCAAGCTCTGTCAGGTTAGACCATTGGCCATTTTCAAGTCTTTCTAAAGATTTTCAATTGGGTTCAAAGTCAGGGCTCTAAACCTATCTTGTGTTGTCTTGACTGTGTGCTTAGGGTCGTTGTCTTGTTGGAAGGTAAACCTTCTCCTCTGTCTGAGGTCCATAGCCCTCTGGATTAGGTTTTCATTAAAGGGTTTGTCTCACTTTGGCAAATGGCATTTATAATGTAGAGAAAGTTAATACAAGACACTTACTATTGTCCATATTGCCTCCTTTGATGGCTTTATTCATTTTTCAGCGCATTATACACTGCTTGTATCCAGGGGTTGCAACAATCCAGCAGCGGTGGCCGTGTTTGCACAAAATGGAAAAAGGCGCTGGCCTCTCTGGCGGCTAGAACCGTGGGAGTGCACATAGGCTGGCGCTTTAAGTGTACAAGCACAACCACCACTGATGGACTGTTGTAATCCCTGGATACAAGCCGAATATAATGCGATAAAAAAAAAAAAATCGATCAAGCCAGCAAAGGAGGCAATAAGGACAATCACAAAACATTAGTAAGTGTCTTGTATTAACTTTGTGTACATTATAAATGCCATTTGTTGAAGAGAGACAACCCCTTTAAGAATATCTCTGTACTTTGCTCCATTCTGCTTAACCTCAGTTCTGACCAGTTTACCTGTCCCAGCTGCTGGAAAAAAAACCCACAGCATGATTCTGCCACCACCATACTTCCACACAATCCTGTCTCTAAGCTCTACAGGCAGTTCTTTTACTCCTCATGGCTTGGTTTTTGCTCTGACATTCAACTGTGAGACTTTTATATGGACAGGGCTGTGTCTTTCCAAATAATCTCCAATCAACTGTATCTAGACTACCACGGGTGATCTTCAATCAAGGTGTAGAAACATCTCAGAGATGATCAAGAGAAATAGCAGGCCCTCAGAGATTTATTTCAGGTGTCATAGCAAAGACTCTGAATATTTATGTCCATTCAAAATGTTAGTTTTTCCTTTTTAATACATTTGCAAACATTTCTAAAATTCAGTTTTCAGTTTCTCTGTATGGAGTGCAGACTGATTCAGAAAACTAGAGTTTTTTACTTTATTTTTCGCACAAGGCTGCAACATAACAAAATGTTAAGGGTCTGAAGACTTTCCAAACTTATTGTAATTCTCACTTGGAGTTTGTATAGTTTTTTGACATGCACCAAAAACTATCTAAGACTATCTAAGACTGTGACAAAACAAGGCTCAAATTAGGCGTAGGCAATAGATCTAGCACAAACGTTAGCTGAAAAAACTTCTAGAAGAAAATTGTGGCACAAACACAAGGCACAATTCAAGCATAGTGAAATTTATACATCTAGACAGTTCTGGTGGAATTATCTGTGACAACTAGACCACTGTTACCTTCTCTAAACCCCCTCATGTTCCTCAGTGGAAAATGTATAGAAGCTCATCAGGCAGAACAAACACCATCAGTTCAATTATAGTTGCAGCCACATTATTTAGTATCTACATTATTTCCATACTTGACGCTGTTGTTCTTTGTCTGTGCAGTTAAAGTAGTGAACGTCACCACTGTAGAAAAAGACTGCAGTGCTCGAAAGAATGAGACAATCTTGAAGGATGAAGACTGTGAACTGCTTGTGGAACTTACATACTGCGGAGGGCCATGCATGGGATCTTCTATGTAAGTCACTGAGTATAGTAAAAATACAAATCTAAAGGGAGACAAAAAGTGGAAATATTTTTTTTTCAGCTTTTACACATCTTAAATGCTTAGAAGCTAGGACTACCGTATATATTTTGAAATGGGCATTTATACTGTTGTCTGGCATTACTGCAGTGAAAATTAGGGCCATCATTTCTTGTATTGCAATACAGAGCAGTGTGCTTAATAGAAATAAAAATAATGGTAATATGCAAATATCGATTTCTTGCTCAGCTAGTGTCAAACACTGTATAGAGAAAAAGCAAATATGGCTTGTGAGTGCTATAACAAGATAACTGCTATTTGCTTCTTTGAAAACATTAAAGTGGTTTTACGAGATTCTGGTATGACCTATCCTCAGGTGTTTGAGTAGGCCGGTGAGCACCACAGCTTCCATGAAGCATTCTAAGCACAGTTCCTTTATTGTAATGGGATAGAGCAGGGATGCTCAACCTGCAGGGATGCTCAACCTGTAAAACTACAACTCCCACCATGTAAAACTACAACTCCCACCATACCCTGCTGTAAACTGATAGCTGTAGGCTGTCCTGGCCTGCAACACCTGAAGGGCCGCAGGATAGGCATACCTGGGATAGAGCTTTGCCTAGGCCATGTAACTGATGAATGTGATGTCACTGGTCTAGAAGGCCACACTTCTCTCCAGAGTGCTGCAGCCTCTTTAAACAGCTGAACGGTGGGAGTGTCAGGACTCAGCCCCCCATTGATCAGATATTGATGGCCTATGATGAGGGTAGACTTTCAATACCAGAATCTTGGAAATCCCTTTTACTGTAAGTCTGAACTTTCTAAAAAATGGTCAATAAGTTCATACATTAGGTGTCATCAAAATCAGGAGCCTGAAATAATCTACAAAAGGTATTATGTTTGCCGGTTTTTGTCTTCGGCATCGTTGTCAAGGGGCAACGCTTTATATCAGGGATACTTCATGCATGCCACAAATTGCCATTTACAGAATAATTCTGGTTGTTACTTATGTATTGTGCAATAGAAATCGGAGATTTCAAATGTCCTCTTGCAAGAGCCTAAGACAGAAATGGAACCACCATTACACATTACGCTTATGACTTCTGTTTAACATATTCTATGGGTTATGACCATAAAAGAGACTTCTCGGAGGGTGTCTCTAATCCATAGGGCTCATGCACACGAATGTATTTTGTTTCAGTGTCCATTCCGTTTTTGGCTTCCCATATGCAGAACCATTCACTTCAATGGGGCCACAAAACAAAATGGAAATTACTTTTCGTGCATTCCGTTTCCATATGTCCGTTCCACCAAAAAATAGAACTTGTCCTATTATTGTCCTCATTACGGACAAGAATAGGACTCTTCTATTAGGGGCCAGCTGTTCCGTTCCGCAAAATACGGAATGCACACGGATGTCATCTGTATTTTTTGCGGATCCGTGTTTTGTGGACCGCAAATTACATACGGTCGTGTGGATGAGCCCATAGGGTCCCAAAGTAAGAAAAATAACATACTGTTGTATTGAATTAATATGTAATGAGCTTTTTAATATTTATAGTCTAAAGGTGATGGATCCCATCCTTAGGAATCCATTGAATGGTTACACCACCCATATGCTATATAATGATACCTGATATGGATGAACAACTATTGAAGTTCACGACGTATCACAACGTATCACGACGTATCACGACGTATCACGACGTATCACGACGTATATACTTAACAGATGGCTGAGATGGATCCCATACGGTGGCATCTGTCACTCATAAGTAAAAAATTTTATACTGTGCAGTAGGATGGCTTAGCATAGTCTAAAACACTGTTCCATCCTCTGGCCAGACATTTATTTGGCTTCCATCTGACTAATCACCCCTGGTAAAAGAAAACCAGAAAGGTTGTGTGAAACGTAGCCTAAACCTACAGACATGTTTACGGTGTGCATAGGGAGCTTTCGTAGACGTATGATTCTGATGTCTGCGTGTCTTTCTTTTTAGGTATTCCATGGGACTACAAGCGATGAATCATCAATGTTCTTGTTGCTCAGAGCTGGAAGTCCAGGATAAGACTGTCCAACTGCTGTGTAAAGATGGAACTTACAAGAGCTACACCTACACAGATGTGGTCAGCTGTGGTTGTGTTGGAGCCTTTTGCACACCATCTGTGTAAAGCTAACTAAAAAAAGCTAAACCAAAGTCAACTGTATAAATGTGAAATTGTGGCCTTTGCTAACTATTTATGCTTAAGTCCATGCCAGCAAATACTAAATACTGCAGTAATTTGTAGTCTTAGACTGTAGTTTAGAATAGTCTTTAGTCATTACAAGGAGTCTTTGGGCTGACGGAGAAACCATCATTAGGATGCGCTCATTTTTTAGGAATCGGTTCCCATAGACTAGGACTGCTGCAGACAATCCACAAACGATTTTCAGCTGGCAGACTAATGAGATGGAATATTTAGTGAATGCCACCAAAATGTGTTACTTCTTAATGGTTATTATAGATATTAATAAACTTTAGGATTGAAAGCATTTATGACTGCCTGATTCATTGTACTGAAGGAATAATGCATTATGAGGTCCAGTTTAGAAAACCCATTGTCATACACCCCATTGGGGCAGGGGGGAATCCACCATTCAAGCGTTTATGATCCTCATATATTAGCCAGAGTGGACAGCAGCTTCAATGAGCCTCTGAAGTGTCTGGCACATCCATACATTACACTGAAAGTCCATTTCCCCTGTAGTGGTTTGTAGAGAAATTGAACACTCGTGGTGCTGTTCCCCCAGCTAATTGATAGGTGTCTTAGCAGTGGAAAAACAAGTCATCAGCCTATTGTCGGGAGTTCCTTGTAAAAGAAAAGAGATTGCCGACTTTAGGCAATGCAATAAAGGAGGCAAACACCCCAATGGTCTTTATTTATGTTATGCACTTATATAGCACTACTATATTTCACGGCTGTCACCAATGGGGCTCACAATCTAAGATCCCTATCAGTATGTCTTTGGAGTGTGGGAGGAAACCGGAGTACCCAGATGAAACACAGGGAGAACATACAAACCCCATTGTCACGGATGTAGTAGGGGAGAACACCAAAAGACAACAAGAAGGAAGGGAAAAGACACTAGGCCTCACTGCTAGGGAAGGAAAAGGGTCACCACCTATAAAACCCTGCTCCTGGCCCTAACTCCTATCCGTATGGGCACCTCTTGATGGTAGAGATGCCCATACACAGGAACCTAGAAAACCCTGGTGGCCCTCGGGTGCCATAATGGTAATTACAGGGCAGAGACAACCCGCTCCTTCCCTGGTGAAGGAACCAGTGCCTCGCCGAGGCCTAGTAAACAACAAAGTTTGGGGGGGAATACAAAATACAACAAGCAGAACACTTAACTTCTGAGGCTGATGGATGATGGATGAAGGATGAACAGAAATTCAACTAGAACCACACTCCAGCTCTTCCAAAAACCAAATGAAGCTATCCAGAGCAAGGAGTGATGGGTAAAGTCAGATTAAATAGGGGGAGGTAAAGGTCACATGATCCACACCTGAACAGGAGGTGTGGACATACAAGCATCAGATCACTAATGTGCAGATAATCTTTCAGACCTTCTCAACCTGTCACCGGTGTGACACCCATGCAGATGTTATTGATGGTCAGATTTGAACCCAGGACTGCTAAGCAACAGTGCTCGCCACTGAGTCACCTAACTTAAAACATTGCAGGCACCAACAAAGTACAATGATCACCGTGGATGCAATGTATGTACACAATCAAACCAGTAAAGAGTACACATAAAGAAATGCATGTCCAAATAATTGTAATAATGCACAGAGAACAAAAGAAAAAGTTTTAAAACATTTAGAAACACAATTTATATCCAGGGGGCCAAATCATTTTTTAACCTCCCCACGTCAGTCTTCATCCATGATAAGATCACTAGAAAAAAAAACAACTATAATACATAGTGTGGCCCATAATTGCATCCACAAGACCAATATATCACATAAAGTGCATAGATAGACAACCTGAATATACAGGTACAACATAAAGTGCAGCAAGTGTATCACAAAGTGTTATACCACAGTGAACGAATTAAACTATATTAGTAATAATATGTAATAAAGATATCAAAAGATTCTCCGTGTAATACCACAGGGCCAAGGGCACACATTATTTGAAGCACTCCCACAAAAATGTTTATTCTCTGACCTGTTAGAAATGTGCATGATGTAAACTGTAGTGACGGTAACGTTCTTACCAGAGGTTGCATTAGTAACGCCTCATGCACACGGCCGTTGGTTTGATCCGCATCCGAGCCGCAGTTTTGGCGGCTTGGATGCGGACCCATTCACTTCAATGAGGCCGCAAAAGATGCTCTTAAAGCACTCTTGGGTGTACTCCATCTGGACCCGGAGATTTGTTCACATTTACCCTATTTAACTTCTCTTGGACCATATCTGCAGTTAGCCAATTGAGGATGTACTCACTGGATGAACTGGATGTACTCACTGAGAACTGGATGTACTCGAAGCCCCGGTGCCAAAGATATCAGCTCCTTTCTCTTCTTTTGCGTATACAGAGCTAAAAACTATTTAGGAACTCTGCCTTTCTCTTATCTTCAGTGACTACCCCCACATTATTTAGGGGGTCTACCTGCTCAGACCTAGTTTTTTTTGCATTTATATATTTAAAAAAACTTTTTGGGATTTGTTTTGCTTTCTTTTGCTACCTAGTATCTTTGCTAATTTTATCTCCTTTTTGCAGATTTTATTAAGCCCTTTGTAATCTTCAAATGCTACAGCTGACCCCTCAGATTTGTATTTTTTTTTGTTTTTTATTGCTCTTTTTACAGTAGCTGTAAGCCGTTTATACTTGTTACCTAAAGGGATACATTTTTTAGTGCAATTTCTCAATGTGGATTTAAAGCTCCCATTTATCCTCAGTATTATTATGTGACAGTAGCTTCTCCCAGTCTATGCCCTGAAAGGCTGCTCTCAACCCAGGGAAATTAGCCTTTCTGAAATTCAGTGTCTTTGTTCTGACTGACAGAGTTTGCTTTTTATAGTTTAGGGGAAATATAATTATATTGTGGTCACTATTAACTAGTGTTTCTCAAGCAGTAACATTACCAAAAAGCTCTGCATCATTAGAAATTACCAGATCCAACAGAGAATTTGCCACTAGGGAAAGCTTCTACAAACTGGCCCATAAAGTGGTCCTGCAGCAAGTTGAGGAATTTTCTCCCCTTTGTGGTTGAGGCACAACCATGACGCCAGTCAATAAGATGGCTGGTGAGCAAAAAGCTTCACATAGTTACATAGTTAATACGGTTGAAAAAATACATATGTCCATCAAGTTCAACCAAGTGATAGGTGGGGACACGAAAAAGCGCCCCCACCTATCACTGCTGCCTGTAGATTCCTCAGGGTAACGATTCCTCAGGGTAACGAATGAGCGCTGTTCACAAGTGTATATAGCAAACAAATCACCAGTAAATAATAAATGAATACATTATAAATTAACATGGTGACTTACAGCAGAAAACCAATTCCGGAACCAGAAACCTAAAAAATCACAAAATAGCACTAAACATGAATAACGCTCATTTGAAAAGCAAATCAAGTTCTCTCTCAGTATAGCAAATACGTTAAATGTGGGTGACACATATACCTGCGCTTATCCATCATAGAAAAAAGATATAAAAAAACTGAAAGCGTCAAACGGCTTTTCAAATGTATATAAATGAAAAAGTATACACAGTATACAGTGTAGAGCTGTGTGTATACAGTATACCGTGTAGAGCTGTGTGTATACAGTGCAGAGCTGTGTGTATACAGTATACCGTGTAGAGCTGTGTGTATACAGTGCAGAGCTGTGTGTATACAGTATACAGTGTAGAGCTGTGTGTATACAGTATACAGTGCAGAGCTGTGTGTATACAGTATACCGTGTAGAGCTGTGTGTATACAGTATACAGTGTAGAGTTGTGCATACAGTGCAGAGCTGTGTGTATACAGTATACAGTGCAGAGCTGTGTAGTATACAGTATACAGTGCAGAGCTGTGTGTATACAGTATACAGTGCAGAGCTGTGTAGTATACAGTATACAGTGCAGAGCTGTGTGTATACAGTATACCATGTAGAGCTGTATGTATACAGTATACAGTGCAGAGCTGTGTGTATACAAGGTAGAGCTGTGTGTATACAGTATACAGTGTAGAGCTGTGCGTATACAGTATATAGTATATAGCTGTGTGTATACAGTATACAGTGCAAAGCTGTGTGGATACAGTGTAGAGCTGTGTGTATACAGTATACCGTGTAGAGCTGTGTGTATACAGTATACAGTGTAGAGCTGTGCGTATACAGTATATAGTATATAGCTGTGTGTATACAGTATACAGTGCAAAGCTGTGTGTATACAGTGTAGAGCTGTGTGTATACAGTATACCATGTAGAGCTGTGTGTATACAGTATACCATGTAGAGCTGTGTGTATACAGTATACAGTGCAGAGCTGTGTGTATACAGTATACCGTGTAGAGCTGTGTGTATACAGTGCAGAGCTGTGTGTATACAATATACCGTGTACAGCTGTGTGTATACAGTGCAGAGCTGTGTGTATACAGTATACAGTGTAGAGCTGTGTGTATACAGTATACAGTGCAGAGCTGTGTGTATACAGTATACCGTGTAGAGCTGTGTGTATACAGTATACCGTGTAGAGCTGTGTGTATACAGTATACAGTGTAGAGTTGTGCATACAGTGCAGAGCTGTGTGTATACAGTATACAGTGCAGAGCTGTGTAGTATACAGTATACAGTGCAGAGCTGTGTGTATACAGTATACAGTGCAGAGCTGTGTAGTATACAGTATACAGTGCAGAGCTGTGTGTATACAGTTTCCCTTTTCGTACTCCGGCAGCACATCACGGGTTAATCCCATTCCCTTCAGGTTGTAGGACCGCCCACCTAGATAAATCAGAATAATTAATCAATTAATTAGCTCCCTAATATAGGGCGGCAACCAGAATACATCCTTGTGTTTTTTTATTGTCCTTCAGTAAGCCCACCTAGCGGCTGGTTACCTGGATCAGGTAGCCTGTTTTTGACTTTTTTTTTTTTTTCTTTCTCTTTTTTGGCCATGTATATTCCCTGGCCCCTTGCGTTTGCGCCTGTGTTTTTTCAGGACGCACTTTCTGCATTAGAGGCCGGCGACCTGGGTTGGTGATAGTGGAGCGCAGAGAAGCGGTCGGTGAAACGCAGGCGCTGGGCGTCTGACGTTCTCTCACGTGCCTCCTCCTTCATCAGACCTTCCGGTTCGTGGAACGCAAGAAGCGCTGGGTGAAACGCAGGCGCTGGGCGTCCTGACGTCACCCCGGGTGCCTCCTCCTGCGGCAGCAGTATTCCGGTTCCGGACTTCCGGTTTCGTGGAGCGCAGAAGCGCTTGGTGGAACGCAGGCGCTGGGCGTCTGACGTCACCCTGCATGCCGCCGCCTACCTGTAGCAGCTGTGAGTATTTAAACTGGCTGTCTGTAGTGCTCCCTGCCGCATGTGCCTGGCAGCAGAGCTCTGGTATTGTAAAGGTAATTTCTGCCTGTCCTGTGTCAGGCAAATCCTTATATAGCTCCTCTCTTATTTACTGGTTCCTGTATTATGTGTTACAGATGTCCAGCTCCTCAAGCAGACCTGGGAAGAGGGCCAGAAAGAGCAGGCACAGGTTGTGCCATTTATGTGATCAGCCTCTGCCTGATGAATGTCTAGAGGATTGCTGTGAGCAGTGCAGTGGGAACCCTCCTAGGGTGTCTCAGTCTAGATCTGCTAAGAAACGCAAAGCTAAGCAAGCCTTGTGCATCTCTTGTATTCAGCCGTTGCCTCCTGATTGCTCCTCCAATATATGTAAGAATTGTGCTCATTCAGATGAGGCCTCTGATGCAGAGACCAGGAAGATGATGTCTCTATTTAAGAAATTTCTTGCTAAAAATAGGAAGAAGGGTAACAAGACACAGCAGTTATCTTCTGGGTCGTCCTCTGAGCAGTCCTCACGCTCTGAAGGTGAAGTCTCTTCAGACTCTGAGTCCGAGTCCAAGATTGTGGAGGACAACTTTCTGTTTAACAAAAGTAATGTTAACCAGCTCATTAAGGAAGTAAAAAGGAGCATGGAGTCTAAGAAAGAAAAGACATCCGAAAGGGAGGAAGAAAATCTTTTTTATTTCCCTAAAAAGAAAGCCTCTGTGTTTCCTAGTCACCCTGTCTTGAGTTCCATTATGTGTAAAGAATGGGAACAGCCGGTGGGAAAGATAAATCTGGGATCCAGATTTAGAGCAGCGTACAAAACGGATCCTGCTGAATCCACCAGCTGGGAAGTCCCAGCAAGAGTAGACCCGGCGGTTACCCGTTTAGCTAAGAAATCTCTGTTTCCTAGTGACGACTCCTCCTTGCTCAAAGAGCCTATGGAGAAGAAAGCAGATGGGCTCCTAAAGAGACTGCACACCTACCTGGCCTCCCTAAGCAAGGCTGCTATGGCGACTGTCCCTGTAGCTCGGGCTCTCAGGGTGTGGCTAAGCCAACTTGGCAGGGATATAGAGGATGGAGTGGCAAGAGAGGAGTTGCTGCAACAACTTCCATCGTTGAAAATGGCGGCGGAGTTCCTTTGTGACTTCCCTCTTGATACATTAAGGTTGACGGCAAAGAATATGGCCCTATCAAACTCAGTTAGAAGAGCCTTCTGGTTGAAGCTATGGTCCGGGGATCCTTCGTCTAAGAGTAATCTCTGCTCCTTGCCGTTTGAGCCTGGAAGACTTTTTGGCTCCCACCTGGATAAGCTTCTGGAAGCTAATATGGAGGAGAAGACATTGAATTTCCCTCAAACCAGACGTGGAGACAAACGGAAGTTTTTTCGTCCCTATAGAGGACAGGATTATAGGAAGCCAAGTTTTAGAGGGCGCTCAACCAGAGGAAGATCTGACCGCAGATTCAGACCAGCTCCGGAAAAGCCAGGAAAAAAGCCTGACGAATCCAAACAACCAAACATGCAGTTCTGACGCCACAGGTCAGAAAGTGGGAGGCCGTCTGTCAAGCTACTATCCAGAGTGGCTGCGGATCACCTCAGACAGTTGGGGTCTCCAGATCATCAGAGAAGGGTACGAACTGGAGTTCGACCACTTCCCAAGAGACAGATTTTTGACAAACAGAGGAGGAGATCCTCTACTAGGTCGTTTACTAGAAGAATTTCTAGGAAAAGGCGCACTGGAACCCGTTCCTTACCACCAGAGGGGAGAGGGGGTATACTCCAGAGTATTCCACGTACCCAAAGCAGACGGAAGAAGCCGTCTCATCATAGATCTGCGTTACTTAAATCAGTACCTGAAGAAAGTTCATTTCAAAATGGAGACTATAAGGTCAATAACAGCAGTACTCACAAAAGATCTGTACATGGTATCCTTAGACTTAAAGGACGCGTATCTACACATCCCCATAAGAGGGTCATCCAGAAGATTTCTAAGACTGGCTATTCAGAGGAAGGAAGGCATTTCTCACTTCCAGTTCAAGGCTCTTCCTTTTGGCCTCTCCTCGTCGCCAAGAATCTTTACCAAGATTGCGATCATAGTGACGGTGGCTCTTCGTCTCCAGAATATACAAGTCTTCCCCTACTTGGACGACTGGCTTCTGGCAGCCCAATCCAAACACCTTCTGCAGATCCATCTCCAGCAAACGGTGAGGCTGCTTCAATCCCTGGGGTTTCTAGTAAATTGGAAGAAGTCAGAAATCATCCCTACTACCTCCAAGTCCTTCCTAGGGTTCACGATAGACACGCGCAGCATGACACTTTTCCTGCCAACTGTAAAGATTGGGACTTTAAAGAAGGAGATACGAACCCTGTTATCCTTACATCGTCCTTCGGTTCGCAGAGTCATGAAGACACTGGGACATATGACAGCGACGGCCGATGCCGTCCCTTGGGCCATGATTCATACCAGGGACTTACAGCAGGATATGCTACAAACGTGGCATCACAGCCACCACAGTCTGAAAGCAAGAGTGAGGCTGAAGCCTTCAACAATTCAGAGCCTAAACTGGTGGCTTCAGACCAAGAATCTTTCCTCTGGGAAGAGTTTCGAGTTCATGTCTCCGGTCATAATCACTACAGATGCATCCGGCCAAGGCTGGGGAGCACACCTCCAAGACAAATGGGTTCAAGGCCTCTGGTCCCCGCAAATGAAGAAACAATCTTCAAATTTCAAGGAGCTGAAAGCGGTCCACTTGGCTCTTCACCAGTTTGCAGCAGAGATAATAGGGAAGCCTGTGCTTGTGCGTTCAGACAATCTCCCGGCGGTTTTTTACCTAAACAAGCAAGGAGGAACGAGGAATGCAGTTCTCCTGAGCTTGTGCAAACAGATCTTCACCTGGGCAGAATCCCACCTTTTAGAATTAAGAGCCATGCATATCAAAGGTTGCTGCAATACTCAAGCGGATCGGCTGAGTCGGAGGATGATCAGACCAGCAGAATGGGAGCTGAATCAAGATGTGTTCCAGCAGATAGTGGCCAAATGGGGTCTGCCAGCATGGGACTTGATGGCGTCCAGAAGGAACAGGAAGCTGCCAAGGTTTTGCTCTCTGAACAAGTGGGAAGACCCAACTCGGGTGGATGCCTTTTCCTTCAGCTGGAAACACCTATTCGTGTACATCTTTCCTCCGGTCCCCCTCATTGTGAGAGTTCTTCGGAAGATCCTGGCAGAGAGGCCTCAGGCGATACTAATCACACCGTTCTGGCCGAGAAGGTCGTGGTTTCCCCTTCTTCTCCAGCTTTCCAAGGGGGAATTCTGGAAGCTCCCTCTGGTTCCGGATCTTTTAATTCAAGAGGGTCTGTATCATCAGCATCTGGACAGACTACACCTCACAGCCTGGAGGCTGAAAGATCTGCGCTAGAAGAAAGAGGACTCTCAGATTCAGTAATTAATACGCTTCTTTGTTCTCGTAAACAATCGACAAATATGAAGTATGCCAAGATCTGGAATAAGTTCTCAGAGTGGCTCTGTGAGTCGGGTGGTTCAGTCATTAACATCTCTTCTGTACTGCAGTTCCTTCAAGACGGTTTTCAGAAGGGTCTTAAACCCAATACACTAAGGGCACATATGACGGCGATAAATGCCATGACCGAGAATAGATTCATTCATCACCCCCTCATCGTCAGGTTCTTTAAGGCAGTAAAAAAGCTAAGGCCTATTTTTCGAGAACCCTTACCGGTCTGGGACCTGTCTTTGGTACTTAGAAGATTAACGACTTCTCCATTCGAACCTCTTCAGCAAGCGGATTTCAGATGGCTTACCTACAAGGTGTCCTTTCTAATTGCAATTACGTCAGCAAAACGGTTGGGAGAGCTACGAGCCCTTTCCTCTAAACATCCGTACCTGAGGATTCTTCAAGACGGAGTACTGCTTCGTACCATGCCATTCTTCCAACCAAAAGTCTCATCTTCTTCTAACATTAACAGAGAGTCCTTCCTTCCAGCGTTCTTTCCTGATCCTTCCGATGAACAACAGAGTGCATTACATACACTAGATGTTAAGAGGGCAATTGAAATTTACCTTCTCAGAACCAAGGAGTTCAGAAAGGCAGAGAACCTCCTCCTGTTATATGCCGGTTCAAGAAGAGGGCAGTGTCCATCCAAGGATACCATTGCAAGATGGATTAAGTCTACAATTATGGAAACATACGCTCTTGAGGGAATTTCTCCTCCGTTCCCAGTCAAGGCACACTCTACAAGATCCACTGCAGTATCCTGGGCAGAAAAGGCGCAAGTTTCCCTAGAAGACATCTGCAGCGCAGCATCCTGGTCTTCAACACTGACCTTCGCGAACCACTACCGCCTGGACATCTATACCAAGAGCTCGGCCTTCGGCACTGGGGTATTGAGTGCAGTACTAGATGCAGAAGCCCCCCCTTTGGGATCTATGCAAATCCCGTGATGTGCTGCCGGAGTACGAAAAGGGAAAGGAGAAATACGTACCTGGTATTTTACTTTCCTTGAGTACGGAGGCAGCACATCGATACCCTCCCTAATAAATTTTTTCTCTTTAGAATTGTTTTGTGTCTGGATCTATTTTTTCAACACAAGGATGTATTCTGGTTGCCGCCCTATATTAGGGAGCTAATTAATTGATTAATTATTCTGATTTATCTAGGTGGGCGGTCCTACAACCTGAAGGGAATGGGATTAACCCGTGATGTGCTGCCTCCGTACTCAAGGAAAGTAAAATACCAGGTACGTATTTCTCCTATACCATGTAGAGCTGTATGTATACAGTATACAGTGCAGAGCTGTGTGTATACAAGGTAGAGCTGTGTGTATACAGTATACAGTGTAGAGCTGTGCGTATACAGTATATAGTATATAGCTGTGTGCATACAGTATACAGTGCAAAGCTGTGTGGATACAGTGTAGAGCTGTGTGTATACAGTATACCATGTAGAGCTGTGTGTATACAGTATACAGTGTAGAGCTGTGCGTATACAGTATATAGTATATAGCTGTGTGTATACAGTATACAGTGCAAAGCTGTGTGTATACAGTGTAGAGCTGTGTGTATACAGTATACCATGTAGAGCTGTGTGTATACAGTATACAGTGCAGAGCTGTGTGTATACAGTATACCGTGTAGAGCTGTGTGTATACAGTGCAGAGCTGTGTGTATACAGTATACCGTGTAGAGCTGTGTGTATACAGTGCAGAGCTGTGTGTATACAGTATACAGTGTAGAGCTGTGTGTATACAGTATACAGTGTAGAGCTGTGTGTATACAGTATACAGTGCAGAGCTGTGTGTATACAGTGTAGAGCTGTGTGTATACAGTATACAGTGCAGAGCTGTGTGTATACAGTATACCGTGTAGAGCTGTGTGTATACAGTATACCGTGTAGAGCTGTGTGTATACAGTATACCGTGTAGAGCTGTGTGTATACAGTATACAGTGCAGAGCTGTGTGTATACAGTATACCGTGTAGAGCTGTGTGTATACAGTGCAGAGCTGTGTGTATACAGTATACAGTGCAGAGCTGTGTGTATACAGTATACAGTGCAGAGCTGTGTGTATACAGTATACCATGTAGAGCTGTATGTATACAGTATACAGTGCAGAGCTGTGTGTATACAAGGTAGAGCTGTGTGTATACAGTATACAGTGTAGAGCTGTGCGTATACAGTATATAGTATATAGCTGTGTGTATACAGTATACAGTGCAAAGCTGTGTGGATACAGTGTAGAGCTGTGTATATGACCAGGTCGGGTTTGTTTCCGGTCGCGAGGCCAAAGATAACACGATAAAAGTAATTCATCTGATGAAGTATGCCAAAATTAAGAGGGTGCAGACGGCCCTGGTCGCCTCCGACGCGGAAAAAGCTTTTGACCGTTTAAATTGGATGTACCTAAAAGGGGTACTGCAGAAATTACATTTCTCGGATGAGTTTATTGATAAAATAATGGCCTTATACACAATTCCAAGCGCCAAAGTAAAAGTAAACGGTACGCTCTCAGTGCCATTCCGTATAAAAAATGGAACTAGACAAGGTTGCCCCCTTTCCCCCCTATTATTTATCTTATCCCTCGAACCTTTCTTTGCTAGGATTAGGGATAATATTAACATCAGTGGGTTGTTCACAGGCACAGAGGAGCACAAAATAGCCGCATTTGCAGATGATGCGCTGTTTATAATTACGAAGCCTGAATCCTCACTTCCACACTTATTAAAAGAATTCGACAAATTCAATTTGGTTTCAGATTTCAAAATTAACCTCTCCAAATCTGAGATATATAACGTCAACATGAGCAATAGGTCTTGGAAGAGGGTTATTTCCATCAGCTCCTTAAAGCCCGCAAAGAATTGCTTCAAATACCTAGGAGTAAACATGTGTGACAACTCCTCTGAGCTTTATAAGTGTAACTTCCCCAATATTTTAAAATCAATTGAAGGTCAACTTAAGGAGTGGGAGGATTTATGGATTTCCTGGTTTGGGAGAATTAACCTAGTCAAAATGCATATTGTGCCCAAAGTCCTTTATTTGATACAGACAATCCCTATAAATATCCCCAACGCCTTCTTCAATAAATATAGGAGTATCATTTCAAAATTTATATGGAAAGGCAAACAGAGTAGGCTCTCGTATGACCTCTTATCCCGCTCTAAGGATAGTGGAGGTGTCAACCTACCTGATTTGGAAAAATATTACAAAGCCTCGTCCCTGTCTAGAGCCTTTGAATGGTTCATTCGTCCAATTAGAAAAAAATGGGTCATTGTTGAGAGAGATTTTGCTGGCTTCAGCTTAACAGCCCTTCTTTGGAAGTCCACCTCTTGCCAAAACAAACTCAAAAGTATTAAAAACCCGATAACCAAAGACACAATTCGAAAATGGCATACGTTAAATTCATCCCTACATTTCCTTCCTGAATTAATTAGAGAATCCCCAATCATCTGTATTATTCCTGAGGAATTGGCATTATTGGATTGATAAATTTAAGAGTAATACGTTAGGAGACGACCTCCCCTTAAAGGCTTTCTGGCATAAAGGTAGGCCTATCAACAGGGATGATCTTAGTAGCCTAATCGCTACGCCACATATACCCGATCTAGAGTATGAGAAAATGGCCGATTTACTTAAAAATTTTGAATGTCCCATTATCCCAACTTGCGGAAATGATTGGTGGTACAAACTAGTCCAGTTAAAGGTCCCGACGATTCATATTTTGGCAAAATGCTATAAATTGATCAATTCCTCATCTCAGGAACCAGGGTTCTGCTCCAAATGGAACCAAGAACTACACTACAAATTAACAGAGTCTCAGAAATTGATGGTTATTCACAACGCCTTTTCCAATTCTCCTGCGTACAATTATAGAGAGCTGCAGTACAAGATTACTACACGATGGTACAAGACTCCTGTCTTGCTCCATAGATACAATCAGGAGATACCTGACACTTGCTGGAGATGCGGACAGGGGGTTGGGAATTACGAGCATCTGTGGTTTTCCTGTCCAATGCTCTCATCATTCTGGGAGGGCATCAGCAAAATCATAAACAACATTTTTGACTCAGAGATTAAGTTGTCCACCAACATGGTCCTTTTTAATATACATAATGCTCATCAACATTGTGTGAAGTCTGACCTGTGCTCGTTCATTCTGAATGCAGCAAAGTTATTGATCCCGAGGAGATGGCTCCAGAAAAATCCACCTACTTTAGGAGATTGGTTTGTTGAGTTTAGTAAGGTTTGTGATTTTGAGAAGAGAAGGTGGTACACAGTTCATAAACCGGGAAAATTTTACAAGGTTTGGGAAAAGTGGCTCCAAGCTATAGAGAATGACACCATCAAGCCCCTTCTATAATGTCAGGGATCTTATTGTTCACTATACGAGATAGGGACATCCACTTTGTTCTGCTAATGTCCATTTCCCATCCCCTCCCTTCCTTCCCCTCCCATCCAACCTTTTTATGATGTATTTATTTGCTCTTCAAATTGTTTGTACAAATTGCTTTATACCTGTGTATACTTATTGTTTTTATTTCTTAATATTTACTACAAGAATGGAATGACGTAATTCCAATATTGAATATTCATGCTGATTAACATATGATTATACTTTTGTTTATGTGTAAAAATGAGAATTTATTTATTTTAAGAAAAAAAAATCAATAAAATTATAATTTACACAGTATACCGTGTAGAGCTGTGTGTATACACTATACAGTGTAGAGCTGTGTGTATACAGTATACCATGAAGAGCTGTGTGTATACAGTATACAGTATAGAGCTGTGTGTATAGAGTATACAGTACAGAGCTGTGTAGTATACAGTATACAGTGCAGAGCTGTGTGTATACAGTATACAGTGTAGAGCTGTGTGTATACAGTGCAGAGCTGTGTGTATACAGTATACAGTGTAGAGATGTGTATACAATATACAGTGCAGAGCTGTGTGTATACAGTGTAGAGCTGTGTGTATACAGTGCAGAGCTGTGTGTATACAGTATACAGTGTAGAGCTGTGTGTATACAGTATACAGTGTAGAGCTGTGTGTATACAATATACAGTGTAGAACTGTGTATAGAGTATAGAGTATAGAGCTGTGTGTATACAGTATACAGTATAGAGCTGTGTAGTATACAGTGCAGAGCTGTGTGTATACAGTATACAGTGCAGAGCTGTGTGTATACAGTATACAGTGTAGAGCTGTGTATACAGTATACAGTGCAGAGCTGTGTGTATACAGTATACAGTGTAGAGCTGTGTGTATACAGTATACAGTGTAGAGCTGTGTGCATGCAGTATACAGTGTACAGCTGTGTGTATACAATATAGAGCTGTGTGTATACAGTATATAGTATAGAGCTGTGTGTATACAGTGTAGAGATGTGTGTATACAGTATACAGTGCAGAGCTGTGTGTATACAGTATACAGTGCAGAGCTGTGTGCATACAGTGCAGAGCTGTGTAGTATACAGTATACAGTACAGAGCTGTGTGTATACAGTGCAGAGCTGTGTAGTATACAGTATACAGTACAGAGCTGTGTGTATACAGTGCAGAGCTGTGTGCATACAGTGCAGAGCTGTGTAGTATACAGTAGGCAGCACAGAGCTGTGTGTATACAATATACAGTGTAGAACTGTGTATACAGTATAGAGTATAGAGCTGTGTGTATAGAGTATACAGTATAGAGCTGTGTAGTATACAGTGTAGAGCTGTGTATACAGTATACAGTGCAGAGCTGTGTGCATGCAGTATACAGTGTACAGCTGTGTGTATACAATATAGAGCTGTGTGTATACAGTATATAGTATAGAGCTGTGTGTATACAGTGTAGAGATGTGTGTATACAGTATACAGTGCAGAGCTGTGTGTATACAGTATACAGTGCAGAGCTGTGTGCATACAGTGCAGAGCTGTGTAGTATACAGTATACAGTACAGAGCTGTGTGTATACAGTGCAGAGCTGTGTAGTATACAGTATACAGTACAGAGCTGTGTGTATACAGTGCAGAGCTGTGTGCATACAGTGCAGAGCTGTGTAGTATACAGTAGGCAGCACAGAGCTGTGTGTATACAATATACAGTGTAGAACTGTGTATACAGTATAGAGTATAGAGCTGTGTGTATAGAGTATACAGTATAGAGCTGTGTAGTATACAGTGTAGAGCTGTGTATACAGTATACAGTGCAGAGCTGTGTGCATGCAGTATACAGTGTACAGCTGTGTGTATACAATATAGAGCTGTGTGTATACAGTATATAGTATAGAGCTGTGTGTATACAGTGTAGAGATGTGTGTATACAGTATACAGTGCAGAGCTGTGTGCATGCAGTATACAGTGTACAGCTGTGTGTATACAATATAGAGCTGTGTGTATACAGTATATAGTATAGAGCTGTGTGTATACAGTGTAGAGATGTGTGTATACAGTATACAGTGCAGAGCTGTGTGCATACAGTGCAGAGCTGTGTAGTATACAGTATACAGTACAGAGCTGTGTGTATACAGTGCAGAGCTGTGTAGTATACAGTATACAGTACAGAGCTGTGTGTATACAGTGCAGAGCTGTGTGCATACAGTGCAGAGCTGTGTAGTATACAGTAGGCAGCACAGATAGGTATTTCTGGGATTATGAAGGGCACATAAGTATTACCTGCTCATGTGGATAAAGGGCTCCTCAGACATCACTAGCTGAAGCCTGGCTCCTCCCACCCATGAGACTGATCATGTGGTGATGACATCATCAAAGGTCCTTCTATCCAGGTGGAGTGTCTGAAAGATTAAAAAAAAAACGTTATAATGTCTAAAATGTATGGGCTCCCAAGAGTAAAGGTCCTGTGAAGAGCTCATGTCACTCTGAGGTAGGTGACAGTGAAAATAAATGTTTAGGTTAGGCTGAGTTCTAATCACCATTTAGCTTTCCGCTCTTCTGATCCGTCAGAAGAAGAGAGAGAAAAAAACATGGATTTTTTAGACAGGGATAAAGAGTCCTGCAGCCTTTGCTTTTGTTTCTGACGGAAATGGCTCAAACGGATCAAAACTGATGCAACAAGATCCGTGTTTTGGATGGATCCGTCCTGACTCACAATGTAAGTCAATGGGGACGGATCAGTTTTCTCTGACACAATAGAAAACGGATCCGCCCCCCATTGTCTTTCAGTGTTGTTCATGACGGATCCGTCTTGGCTATTTTAAAAATAATACAAACGGATCCGAAGGCAGGCGGGTGTATTATCGTGACGGAAGCACTTTTGCTGTTCCATGACAGATCCAGCAAAAACCCTGGTGTGAAAGTAGCCTTAGAAATGTGGATGGAAACTGACCAAATACTGACAGTGTCAAAGCAGCTTTAGGCCTCGTCCACATTTCCATTTTTCACTGACGAGTGTTTTCCGCATTTTTCACGGACAGCACACGTACCCATTAATTTAAATGTGTCTGCTCACATTTCATTTCTTTTTTACTGACCGTGGGTCAGTAAAAAAATCAAGTAGATATGCACTACTTTGATCCGTGATGTGGACCAAGCACGCCTTTAGAAGTCTATGGGTCAGTGAAATCACAGACATCTACGGATGACACACCGATGGTTAAAACAGACACATGGACCAACCACGGATGCTTCACGGACATCTTCACGGATGAAACACGTACGCTTTTTTTCATGGACATGTCACAGAAACAGAAATGTGAACGAAGCCTTAGGAACAGTGGCGTCAGACTGTATATGCCATACGGAAAAACAGAACGGAAAAACGGAAACACAACGGAAACAAAAAAAAACGGAACAACGGATCCGTGTAAAACGGACCGCAAAACACTGAAATAGCCATACGGTAGTGTGAAAGAGGCCTAAGGCCTCATGCACACGACAGTATTTTTTCACGGTCCGCAAAAACGGGGTCCGTAGGTCCGTCATCCGTGACCGTTTTTTCGTCCGCGGGTCTTCCTTGATTTTTGGAGGATCCACGGACATGAAAAAAAAAGTCGTTTTGGTGTCCGCCTGGCCGTGCGGAGCCAAACGGATCCGTCCTGAATAACAATGCAAGTCAATGGGGACGGATCCGTTTGACGTTGACACAATATGGTGCCATTTCAAACGGATCCGTCCCCATTGACTTTCAATGTAAAGTCTGGAGTTCTTTTATACCATCGGATTGGAGTTTTCTCCAATCCGATGGTATATTTTAACTTGAAGCGTCCCCATCACCATGGGAACGCCTCTATGTTAGAATATACTGTTGGATATGAGCTACATCGTGAAACTCAGATCCGACAGTATATTCTAACACAGAGGCGTTCCCATGGTGATGGGGACTGCTTCAGGTTAGAATATACTGAAAAACTGTGTACATGACTGCCAGGCAGCAGGGGGCAGCCCCCCCCCCTATTTTTAACTCATTGGTGGCCAGTGCGGCCGCCCCCCCTCCCTCCCCTGTAGTTAACTCATTGGTGGCCAGTGTGGCCGCCCCCCCCCCTCTCTCCCCTGTAGTTAACTCATTGGTGTCCAGTGGGCCCCCCCTCCCTCCCCTGTAGTTAACTCATTGGTGTCCAGTGGGCCCCCCTCCCTCCCCTGTAGTTAACTCATTGGTGTCCAGTGGGCCCCCCCTCCGTCCCCTGTAGTTAACTCGTTGGTGTCCAGTGGGCCCCCCCCCTCCCTCCCCTGTAGTTAACTCATTGGTGTCCAGTGGGCCCCCCCTCCCTCCCCTGTAGTTAACTCGTTGGTGGCCAGTGGGCCCTCTCCCCTCCCTCCCCCTCCTAATTAAAATCGCCCCCCTATCATTGGTGGCAGTGGAGAGTACCGATCGGAGTCCCAGTGTAATCGCTGGGTCTCCAATCGGTAACCATGGCAACCGTGGCGCTACTGCAGTCCCGGTTGCCATGGTTGCTTACCTACTGGTAAGTGACAGGTCTGTGCGGCGCATTGCCTATAGCACAGACCTGTCACGTACCAGTAATTTCCCCCATACTTCCCCATATAGTGATTTCCCCCATATAGTAATTTCCCCCATACTGCCCCATATAGTAATTTCCCCCACACTGCCCCATATAGTAATTTCCCCCACACTGCCCCCATATAGTAATTTCCCCCACACTGCCCCCATATAGTAATTTCCCCCACACTGCCCCCATATAGTAATTTCCCCCACACTGCTCCATATAGTAATTCTGCCCACACTGTTCCCCATGTAGAAGTTTGCCCCCACAAAGTAATTTGCCCCCCACACTGCCCCATCAAGTAATGACCCCCCACCCTGCCCCCATTAAGTAATTTGCCCCGACACAGCCATCCATTAAGTAATTTGCCCCCAAACTGCCCTTTATTAAGTAATTTGCCCCCACACTGCCTCTAATAAAGTAATTTGCACCCACACTGCCCTTCATTAGGCAATGTGCCCCCACACTTCCCCCGTTAAGTAATTTGCCCCTACACTGCCCTCCATTAGGTAATTTGCCCCCACACTGCCCTCCATTAGGTAATTTGCCCTGATGGAAACATTTTCCCCCACTGTCCCTGTAAGGAAATATTCTTATCTTTCCCCCTTCTATGTACCCCTGGTACAAGACTTCAGTATTCAGCTTGTTTTGATTCTTATCTAGCGCTAGAGAGAGGGATAATGAAGTACGATACACTTCTGCGTAGTTCAAAAATCACTCTAAGTTTATTATGGATTTCTTAGACATATATAGTAGAACATGACATGATGTTTAAGTTAACCCCTTCAGTCCCTGTAGTAATATGTCCTCCTCTGCCTCCCAAAGTTGGCGCACACACACAAAAAATAAAAAAAATAAAGGCTACTGCTTACCTGTGTCTGGAATAGTGAGGCAGGCGCATGTACGTCAAAGCCCTGCACGCGCCCCTATATAGGTGGGCGATGTCATCATGCACACCACGCGATGACTTCACCACGCACGCCAGGTATTTACCACCACACAGGCCTCAGGCCTACTAGGCTTGAAGCTTATGGCATTGATAGGCGGCAGGGCAGGGAACTATCCGCTCCCGTGCTTCACTGTAGTTTGTGGGCGTTTGGATCGTCGTTGGGCCCCCCAGCGATGCCTGGGCCCGGGGCTACAAGCCCAAACGCCCCAATTATAATCCGCCACTGTGTCCCAGTCCTTATAGGGTTAACTGTACTTCAGCTGCGTTTTGTGACCACAGTCTCAGTCAAAAGTGTGAAAATTCTCACAAAACCCAGGGCAGAAAAACGCTTGAAGGGTGGTCTCATTAGAGAGCAGTCAATAGTGTTGGCATCTGTAGTAGGCACTGTAAGGGGGCATGGTACCTATGTTTGTGTTTGAACATCAATAGCTTATTTTAATCCTACAGATCTTGCCCATGGCAGTGGTTTTATATGCCTGGCTTGTGGATAAAAAATGCTGTCCAGGAGATGCTCACACAGAGATAGCGGAAGCCAAGATGGGCCTAGGTCTGGGACATTTTTAGCCAGTGCCCACAGTATCAATGTTATCACATGTTCCTGGGCTGATCACCATAGAAGCATATCTCGCCCTGGCAGTTCTTTTGTAAGTTTTGGCCTTATGTTACCTCTGCTCCTTATTGCTACTGCAGTCACCACCCTCCTTCTCTGATGTCACTTCCCCCTCAGCACCCTGATCCGACTCCAAGGTCCTGTCCAACACACAATCATCATCATTATCCTCTCTCTCCCTCAGGGCCGTCTTTAACGCAGGGAAAAAGGGGCAGCTGCCCCGGGCCCAGTTGCCCTTGGGGGGCACAAGGCAGCTCCGTGTCCCGTCCCGATCCTATCCTTCACTATGCGAGCAGAGCGGCATGGCTCGCATAGTGAAGGACTTCTTGCTTATGTGACACTGATTGCTGCGCCAGTCTCACCAACCAATGTCACCATAATAATGAGAAAGTGCAGGGGGGGGGGGCAGGCGGCTCGCGATGTCTGTGTAGTCAGTGCAGACAGGTCCACATTACCATCAAGTAGATGTCAGCAGACCGCAGCGCAGCAGGGTCACCATCGGGGCAGTAACTGAGCGCTGTCAGGGACCCTGCTGGCTGCTGCAAAGAGGCAAAATAGGGGCCACTCACAGCTGCCCCCATCGGGCAGCCCATATTAAAGTTTACTGACCCCAAGAGAAGGCAGCTCCCCCTCCTCTCTGCAGTGTGATAGTCCGTGTGAGGAGGGGGCGGGGACTCCTCCAGACCTTCAGTGGCTGCAGGAAAAGATGAGAGCTGGCCTGCAGAGACTTCACCTCAGGTAAGGTTAGTGTGCCTCATGTGTGGTGCTGGAAGTTCGAGTATGAAGTCCCCTCACTGGCCCTGCTTCCTACTTACATACAGCAGCAGGGGGGTAAGTTACTGTAGGGGGCGGTCAGTCCTGAAGGTGCTACCTATAACCTGTGTTCAAGTCCAATTCTGTGCCCCCCTGACCTTACAGAGCCCCTGCAACTCTAGTGTTCCCCTGTGTCCCTTGCCCCATCACAGATCCCTGCCCACCAACCATCTCACCTTCTGACATCACCCCCTGCCCTCTGGAGTTTATATCAGCGCTGGAGCATTATAAGAGGAGTGGCTGATATCAGTCACATGTGATGTAATGTCTCTGGAGGTTATATCAGCGCTGGAGCGTTATAAGAGGAGCGGATGATATCAGTCACATATGATGTAATGTCTCTGGAGGTTATATCAGCGCTGGAGCGTTATAAGAGGAGCGGCTGATATCCGTCACATATGATGTAATGTCTCTGGAGGTTATATCAGCGCTGGAGCGTTATAAGAGGAGCGGCTGATATCAGTCACATATGATGTAATGTCTCTGGAGGTTATATCAGCGCTGGAGCGTTATAAGAGGAGCGGCTGATATCAGTCACATGGGATGTAATGTCTCTGGAGGTTATATCAGCGCTGGAGCATTATAAGAGGAGCGGCTGATATCCGTCACATATGATGTAATGTCTCTGGAGGTTATATCAGCGCTGGAGCGTTATAAGAGGAGCGGCTGATATCAGTCACATATGATGTAATGTCTCTGGAGGTTATATCAGCGCTGGAGCGTTATAAGAGGAGCGGATGATATCAGTCACATATGATGTAATGTCTCATCATGTAATCCATCAGCGGTGGCCGTGCTTACACACTATAGGGAAAGGCTGGAAGTGCTCAAAGGCGAACACCTTTACCTATAGTGTGCAAGCACGGCCACCGCTGCTGGATTACACAGTGGTAATAACCACGGATATGTGCTGTGTATAATGTGATGGAAAAGACATACAGACACATAATGCACACTGAGTGTTTACTTTAATTTTTTTTTCAGCCCCATTGAAGTGAATTGAACGGTACAGACATGGGGAAAAAAAAATAAGTTAGTGTTCAGGAGCCCTAAGGTGGGCCCCCAGAATCAGTTACACTGGTGGGCCCTAAGAACCCCAGTCCCACACTGCACAGAGGCACTGCAACGCTAGGGTGACCTGAGCCCTGGTCTCCTTCCTGCAGAGCGGTGCCCACTTCCAGCCTGAGCCCAGCTGCCCAGAGCACTGATCCTGAGCCTACTGGAGTCTTCAGAACTGAAAGTATTGACAGTCATTCACTGTAAGCTATATTATATATATTACTTGTTTTATGTGAGTAAGGGTGCTGGGTGGTTGGAGAAGGTGGGGGAGGGGGGGAGGAGTGGATGGAGGGGTTAGTAGTACAGTATTATCTGAATATTGTAAAAAAAAATACTATATATTTGTGTCAGAAGTTGTGCTTTTTAAATTTTTTGAATAATGATACAGCCATATTAGTTGATACTTTTGTGCTGATTCTTTTTTCCTCTCTATATTAAGGGACACTACAGTCACCAGAACCACAACAGCTAAACGTAGTAGTTCTGGTGCCTATAGCATGTCTCTGCAAGCTTTTTAATGTAAACACTGCCTTTTCAGAAAAAAAGGCAGTATTTACATTTACTGCCAAGGAACACCTCTAGTGGCCACTCATCAGACGACCACTATAGGTGCTTCCTAGTCCAGTGTTGTACAATTTGCAACACTGGCATTCACGCTAAACACTCCTCATAGAAATGCATTGCTTCAAAGCATCTCTATGAAGCCGCGCATGCGCAATAGCCTCCCAATGCTTCTCTATGGGAAAGCAGTGGGTTGGCTATGATATACCCACACACTGCACATTCCTGTGCATTGTATTGATGAGGTTGTATGTGTATTGTGGTGGAGGGTGTGATTGCCTGCTAGGGTGTGGGAAGGTGGGATCCAGGGGGCCCAGGTAAATTCTTGCCCAGGGTCCAATCAATATTAAAGACGGCCCTGCTCTCTTTACCACTTTTATCAGGCTGTGATATGTCATTGTGGGCTTCTTGGCCCCCTCCCAGTTCTCTCCTCTGTACAGGTCCTTCTCAAAAAATTAGCATATTGTGATAAAGTTCATTATTTTCTGTAATGTACTGATAAACATTAGACTTTCATATATTTTAGATTCATTACACACCAACTGAAGTAGTTCAAGCCTTTTATTGTTTTAATATTGATGATTTTGGCATACAGCTCATGAAAACCCCAAATTCCTATCTCTAAAAATTAGCATATAATGAAAAGGTTCTCTAAACGAGCTATTAACCTAATCATCTGAATCAACTAATTAACTCTAAACACCTGCAAAAGATTCCTGAGGCTTTTAAAAACTCCCAGCCTGGTTCATTACTCCAAACCGCAATCATGGGTAAGACTGCCGACCTGACTGCTGTCCAGAAGGCCATCATTGACACCCTCAAGCAAGAGGGTAAGACACAGAAAGAAATCTCTGAACGAATAGGCTGTTCCCAGAGTGCTGTATCAAGGCACCTGAGTGGGAAGTCTGTGGGAAGGAAAAGGTGTGGCAGAAAACGCTGCACAACGAGAAGAGGTGACCGGACCCTGAGGAAGATTGTGGAGAAGGACCGATTCCAGACCTTGGGGGACCTGCGGAAGCAGTGGACTGAGTCTGGAGTAGAAACATCCAGAGCCACCGTATACAGGCGTGTGCAGGAAATGGGCTACAGGTGCCGCATTCCCCAGGTCAAGCCACTTTTGAACCAGAAACAGCGGCAGAAGCGCCTGACCTGTACTTTTTTCGGATGAAAGCAAATTTTGCATGTCATTCGGAAATCAAGGTGCCAGAGTCTGGAGGAAGACTGGGGAGAGGGAAATGCCAAAATGCCTGAAGTCCAGTGTCAAGTACCCACAGTCAGTGATGGTCTGGGGTGCCATGTCAGCTGCTGGTGTTGGTCCACTGTGTTTTATCAAGGGCAGGGTCAATGCAGCTAGCTATCAGGAGATTTTGGAGCACTTCATGCTTCCATCTGCTGAAAAGCTTTATGGAGATGAAGATTTCATTTTTCAGCACGACCTGGGACCTGCTCACAGTGCCAACACCACTGGTAAATGGTTTACTGACCATGGTATCACTGTGCTCTATTGGCCTGCCAACTCTCCTGACCTGAACCCCATAGAGAATCTGTGGGATATTGGGAAGAGAAAGTTGAGAGACGCAAGACCCAACACTCTGGATGAGCTTAAGGCCGCTATCGAAGCCTCCTGGCCTCCATAACACCTCAGCAGTGCCACAGGCTGATCGCCTCCATGCCACGCCGCATTGAAGCATCCTGGGCCTCCATAACACCTCAGCAGTGCCACAGGCTGATTGCCTCCATGCCACGCCGCATTGAAGCAGTCATTTCTGCAAAAGGATTCCCGACCAAGTATTGAGTTCAGAACTGAACATAATTATTTGAAGGTTGACTTTTTTTGTATTAAAAACACTTTTCTTTTATTGGTCGGATGAAATATGCTAATTTTTTTAGATAGTAAATTTGGGTTTTCATGAGCTGTATGCCAAAATCATCAATATTAAAACAATAAAAGGCTTGAACTACTTCAGTTGGTGTGTAATGAATCTAAAATATATGAAAGTCTAATGTTTATCAGTACATTACAGAAAATAATGAACTTTATCACAGTATGCAAATTTTTTGAGAAGGACCTGTATTTGCCCCAAGGTTCACTGTCTCCACAAATACCGCTGTCTCTACTGCCACTACTACTAATACCACCACCACCACCACCAACACAGCCATGCATCGGGTCCCCTACCTGTGCCTGAACCTCCTCATGGCAGTCCAAACGCTGATGCTTATCTCACAAGTCATCAACATAAAGACTCTCTTGAGTATCCTCAATCGCACATTGGGTGTTGTTGACTCTTCTTAGGAAAAAAGAAGGTGCTCCAACAGGAGAGGACAATGAAGACAGAGATGATGCAAGTGTAAGGTATCTCTAGGACCACAATTAGGAGTAGCAAAAGGAAGGCACTGAGCTCTGGTTCAAAGGCACAGTGCCCTGCTGTCAATGAGAGAAAGAGTTGCGCCATCCAATCCACAATGTCATCCTCTTCATCCTTAAAAATAATGTGGCACCAACCAAAGTGAGGGAGAACTGTGAACTACTACTACTGTCTGGACTGCTGGTGCTGCATCTGCTGTTTGCACTACTACAGCCACCCATATTCTGATTTGTGGGTGACGAGACAATGGTCTTTAGTTTTCCACTCTGTTGTTTACCAGACATTTTATTATGAGACCTATTTCAAAAATGCCAAATCACAGGTTTGGTACACTGTTTATTAAATGGTAGCAAAATTGCAAGAGTTCTTTCCATAATTATCAGAGACACAATTAAATGCCCCTCCCCTTATATGAACACATAGCACACTGGTATTTACAACGGTATAATAATGCAGTACACTGCATTTCACTGGTATATTAAAGCAGCAGTATAATTAATCTGATATAAGTCAGCATTATAATGTGTTGAATTTAACTGCTTTATAGGGTTGCAGGATAAATAAAATAATCTTGATTATTTTCACTTTAAGGCCAACTTTTTCATTCTTTGTTGATATATAGGTGTGGAGATATTGAGACAGATCCAATAGGCTCCATTGCACCTCAAATTTAATTGAGTGGTACTGGAATAACACAGGAAGAAATATCAACTGCTTAATATTAGTAAATTATAGAACTATTGGTTTGAATGATGGTAGAAGCTGAAGAAAGACCTTATCTTCTAAAAAAAACGCCAAGATCGTGGAACTCCTTCACTCCCTTTGCAGAGGCCACTGTTAGGAAGGTTACCTTCCAAATGAAATGAGCTAGAGAACATTTCTCTATTGGCTCAAATGGGGCATAATATAACCCTCTAAGGACCACAGGAAGATCCGAGGCAGATACAGCTCATAATATTCCTGGTCTGTGTCTGGAAACCGTATTTAGGAACCATTCCCCTGGTTTGGTTAATCCTCTGCTCAGTCTGTCTGCCAGGATATTGAGATTCCCTGAAATGTGAACTGTTAAGTGACTGAGGTAATCTTCTGCAAGAAGAATAATCAACCTGGCTTCCTCCACTAGAGGAGATGACCTTGTGCCCCCTTGGCAATTTATGTAGGCAGCAGCCAAAATATTATCTGTTTTAATTTTTATAGCATCTCCTTGAATGAGAGGGAGAAAATGAGATAAAGCTTGGATAACAGCTCTATGCTCTCCATCTAAGCTCTCTCTCTCTCTCTCTCTCTCTAACCCCGCATTGGGTAGATGTTTCAACCAATCCAGTGATTGGTGAGCCAACCTGGAGAAACTTGTACCATTTTGATACAAACTCTCACTGTAGAGATCTCATGTGGAAATAATATCAGGGGCAGTCTCTATGGAGGTGCTAATTAGCCCTAGAAGTCTGCTGTCTTCATGGGTGCTTTTCTGATCGATTGTAGGAAAGACACCCCTTGAAGGATTTTTGAATCCGAGAAGGAGGAAAATAAATAGTTGATTCCTCTGACTCTATTATATATCCCAGGAACTAGACTGGAGTGGAAGGGGTTTATTAAGGATTTCTGCCAGTTTACAATCCATCCTAACTCCTTCAGAAGAGAAATTATTATATGAAGATGTGATCTCAGAAATTCTCCTGATCTGCCTAAAAGTAGCCAGTCATCCAGATATGGTACGATGGAAACACCTCTTATTCTTATTGTAGGCCACAGTGATCACCTTTGTGAATGCAAATGGAGCAGACTTAACGTTAAAGGGTAGAGTGGTAAACTGAAAGTGTCTTACCATTTCTCTGATGAAAACAGCTGCACAAAGGAACCTCTGATGATTCTGAGCTGTTGGCATATAGCGATAAGCCTATTTGAGGTCCAGGGATACCATCTTGTCTCCAACCTATAGGAGAGAAAGAACAGATAGAATATTTTCCATTCTTAAACACTTTTTTATTATGAACGTGTTTAGTTCTCTGAGGTCTATTATCATACCCCAGTCTTCAGAGTGTTTTGGTACCAGAAAAAAAACACAGACTAAACCGCTTCCTTCTAGAGAAGTTCCGAAATAGAGTAGTCTGTTTGTTGGGAGCCAACTTGATGGTTACTATAAACCAATATAAGAGAGGACACACAAACTGGAGTGTAGTGTAACCATTCGAGATGAGCGAATTTTAGAAAAGTTTTATTTGGCTGCTTCTCTGAATTTTACAAAAACATTCTCTTCGTAACTCTTTGTAAGTAGTGGGTGCAATGACAGGGAGTGGCGTTTGTACAGTTTCTCGTCATTGTACCCCACAGATGCCACGTTCAGACATGATCTCGGCATCTGATATAAACCAAGAGTCTTGCAAAAAACATTATTTTTATCAAAAGAATCTTTTTATATTTATGGCGATTTATCTTGAAGAGGTCACCCAAAATCCAACATTCCACTCTAAAGGGAATCGTTACTTTCAGTTTTTGGGTAATAACATTATCAACTACACCCCAGTATTCTTTTAGTTCTGTACAGAACCTAAATATATGCAAATAGTCAGCCCTAGCTAAGGGACACTATGAACAATTAGAAGTATTTCTTAACCCACATTTATTGAGCCATACTGGCGTGACATAAACTCTATGTAGAATATAAAATTTTACAAAAACGTGATTAAAATAGTGAGAGACTAAACTTAAATTAGACAATATATTTTCCCAGTCATCTACTTGTATCATTGAACAATCAGCTCCCCACGCTCTTCGTCCAGGGGAGTGTATATTATTGAATAGTGCTTTAACTAAAAATGTCTAAAGTTGAGCAATCTTAATCTTGTGACCTAAATTCCCCATTCATTCATTTAAAGGTGTAGAAGTGTCTACCTCTAGTAGAACTTTTTTTTTAACACTGGAAAGTGCCGATAGCAACTGAAGATAGCTAAACCAAGATAGATTAGGTATATTCTCTCTCTGTTTTAACTCCAAAAATGAAAGTACATCTCCATTCCTCACCACCATATCATTTTTTTGCCAATATAGATCCCCTACCAGTTCATCTAACACCTGAAAATAATAATAATTATGTCAAAGAGGGGTACAACATAAAGATCCCTTTATTCCCAACCGTCCTCTAATAGTACACCAGGACTTAGTAAACAATTTCTCAGCCTCTCTATAATCTGGTTTTGTATTAGATAATTGTCCAGATTCCAATAAGGTAAACATGCTATCATATGGACATCTACTAACCAAGGTACTACATAGTGGACTTTTCTTCCATTCGCAGTAGAGCCATAACTGTGCAGATATAAAATAGCCCATAAAATATGGAAGATTCAGCCCTCCCTGCTCTATCAGTTTATAGAGATGTTGCACTTTGAGTCTTACACGCTTCCTGCCCCAGAGTAATTAATAATTCTCTCCATTAGTTAAAAAATGTTTTTCCTCAATCCATATTGAATATAGAGGAGCTAGGATAAAATCACCATCTTAACTAGAGATATTCTATCGGCTCTGGATAAAGGGAGTCTAAGCCATGTTGCAATTTTGGACGTCAATTTTCTTAACAATAGAACCAAGTTAAGGTGCAGATAATCTTCAACCTTAGGCGGTATCTTCATACCCAAATATTCAAAAGAATCCAAAGTCTTTAACGTATTCAAAGACTCCTCACTAGGGAGCTCAAATCTGTCTGCCGGCATAAGCGTGGTTTTTGCCCAATTACCGTAATATCAAGACCCGAAACTTCACCAAAATAATTAACTATTTGAATAATTATTGGGAGTGCAATATTAGTATTATGTATATAAAATAACACATCGTCTGCATATAATGAGATGCAATCATCTATTCCTGATATCCCAAACCCTTTAATCCTAGAATCTTGCCCTATCCTAGCCGCAAGAGGCTCAATATACAGTTGCAAGAAAAAGTATGTGAACCCTTTGGAATTATATGGATTTCTGCACAAATTGGTCATAAAATGTGATCTGATCTTCATCTAAGTCACAACAATAGACAATCACAGTCTGCTTAAACTAATAACACACACATAATAAAATTTTACCTTGTTTTTATTGAACACACCATGCAAACATTCACAGTGCAGGTGGAAAAGTATTGCAGACCAGACGTGCACAACAGTCAGGAGTAATTCTTGACCATTCCTCTTTACAGAACTGTTTCAGTTCAGCAATATTCTTGGGATGTCTTGTGGGAATCGCTTTCTTGAAGTCATGCCACAGTATCTCAATCGGGTTGAGGTCAGGACTCTGACTGGGCTACTACAGCCACAAGTGCTAGCTTTCAGCTGTCAGCTAGACGTTCAGGAGAGAATCATCAGCAAGACAGCATACCACATGTGCCATTATCTTTTCCTTTGCCAGCCACCACAGCTTATCATCTGGAGAAATTGCATTTTTGTACAAACTACTGCTGGTTATACTACAATTCCAATTTTGCAGTTAAAGATATAATGTTATACTTCTGGCCCAATTCTTTATACCACCTTTTCATTAAACTGGATCCCCAGGGAGCAAAGTCCTAAGGGAATACACAGTGACTAGAGTTGAGCGAACACCTGGATGTTCGGGTTCGAGAAGTTCGGCCGAACATCCCGGAAATGTTCGGGTTCGGGATCCGAACCCGATCCGAACTTCGTCCCGAACCCGAACCCCATTGAAGTCAATGGGGACCCGAACTTTTCGGCACTAAAAAGGCTGTAAAACAGCCCAGGAAAGAGCTAGAGGGCTGCAAAAGGCAGCAACATGTAGGTAAATCCCCTGCAAACAAATGTGGATAGGGAAATGAATTAAAATAAAAATTAAATAAATAAAAATTAACCAAAATCAATTGGAGAGAGGTTCCATAGCAGAGAATCTGGCTTCCCGTCACCCACCACTGGAACAGTCCATTCTCAGATATTTAGGCCCCGGCACCCAGGCAGAGGAGAGAGGTCCCGTAACAGAGAATCTGTCTTCATGTCAGCAGAGAATTAGTCTGCATGTCATAGCAGAGAATGAGGCTTCACGTCAGCCACCACTGCAACAGTCCATTGGCATATATTTAGGCCCAGCACACACACAGGCAGAGGAGAGAGGTCCCGTAACAGAGAATCTGGCTTCATGTCAGCAGAGAGAGAATCAGTCTGCATGTCATAGCAGAGAATGAGGCTTCACGTCAGCCACCACTGCAACAGTCCATTGGCATATATTTAGGCCCAGCACACACACAGGCAGAGGAGAGAGGTCCCGTAACAGAGAATCTGGCTTCATGTCAGCAGAGAATCAGTCTGCATGTCATAGCAGAGAATGAGGCTTCACGTCAGCCACCACTGCAACAGTCCATTGGCATATATTTAGGCCCAGCACACACACAGGCAGAGGAGAGAGGTCCCGTAACAGAGAATCTGGCTTCATGTCAGCAGAGAATCAGTCTGCATGTCATAGCAGAGAATGAGGCTTCACGTCAGCCACCACTGCAACAGTCCATTGGCATATATTTAGGCCCAGCACCCAGGCAGAGGAGGGAGGTCCCGTAACAGAGAATCTGTCTTCATGTCAGCAGAGAATTAGTCTGCATGTCATAGCAGAGAATGAGGCTTCACGTCAGCCACCACTGCAACAGTCCATTGGCATATATTTAGGCCCAGCACACACACAGGCAGAGGAGAGAGGTCCCGTAACAGAGAATCTGGCTTCATGTCAGCAGAGAATCAGTCTGCATGTCATAGCAGAGAATGAGGCTTCACGTCAGCCACCACTGCAACAGTCCATTGGCATATATTTAGGCCCAGCACACACACAGGCAGAGGAGAGAGGTCCCGTAACAGAGAATCTGGCTTCATGTCAGCAGAGAATCAGTCTGCATGTCATAGCAGAGAATGAGGCTTCACGTCAGCCACCACTGCAACAGTCCATTGGCATATATTTAGGCCCAGCACCCAGGCAGAGGAGGGAGGTCCCGTAACAGAGAATCTGTCTTCATGTCAGCAGAGAATTAGTCTGCATGTCATAGCAGAGAATGAGGCTTCACGTCAGCCACCACTGCAACAGTCCATTGGCATATATTTAGGCCCAGCACCCAGGCAGAGGAGGGAGGTCCCGTAACAGAGAATCTGTCTTCATGTCAGCAGAGAATTAGTCTGCATGTCATAGCAGAGAATGAGGCTTCACGTCAGCCACCACTGGAACAGTCCATTCTCAGATATTTAGGCCCCGGCACCCAGGCAGAGGAGAGAGGTCCCGTAACAGAGAATCTGTCTTCATGTCAGCAGAGAATTAGTCTGCATGTCATAGCAGAGAATGAGGCTTCACGTCAGCCACCACTGCAACAGTCCATTGGCATATATTTAGGCCCAGCACCCAGGCAGAGGAGAGAGGTCCCGTAACAGACAATCTGGCTTCATGTCAGCAGAGAATCAGTCTTCATATCATAGCAGAGAATCAGGCTTCACGTCACCCACCACTGTAAGAGTCAATTTTCATAAATTTAGGCCCAGAACCCAGGCAGAGGAGAAAGGTCCCGTAACAGACAATCTGGCTTCATGTCAGCAGAGAATCAGTCTTCATATCATAGCAGAGAATCAGGCTTCACGTCACCCACCACTGTAAGAGTCAATTTTCATAAATTTAGGCCCAGAACCCAGGTAGAGGAGAAAGGTCCCGTAACAGACAATCTGGCTTCATGACAGCAGAGAATCAGTCTGCATGTCATAGCAGAGAATCAGGCTTCACGTCAGCCACCACTGCAACAGTCCATTGTCATAAATTTAGGCCCAGCACCCAGGCAGAGGAGAGAGGTCCCGTAACAGACAATCTGGCTTCATGTCAGCAGAGAATTAGTCTGCATGTCATAGCAGAGAATCAGGCTTCATGTCAGCCACCACTGCAACAGTCCATTGGCATATATTTAGGCCTAGCACACAGGCAGAGGAGAGGTTCATTCAACTTTGGGTAGCATCGCAATATAATGGTAAAATGAAAATAAAAATAGGATTGAATGAGGAAGTGCCCTGGAGTCCAATAATATATGGTTATGGGGAGGTAGTTAATGTCTAATCTGGACAAGGGACGGACAGGTCCTGTGGGATCCATGCCTGGTTCATTTTTATGAACGTCAGCTTGTCCACATTGGCTGTAGACAGGCGGCTGCGTTTGTCTGTAATGACGCCCCCTGCCGTGCTGAATACACGTTCAGACAAAACGCTGGCTGCCGGGCAGGCCAGCACCTCCAAGGCATAAAAGGCTAGCTCTGGCCACGTGGACAATTTAGAGACCCAGAAGTTGAATGGGGCCGAACCATCAGTCAGTACGTGGAGGGGTGTGCACACGTACTGTTCCACCATGTTAGTAAAATGTTGCCTCCTGCTAACACGTTGCGTATCAGGTGGTGGTGCAGTTAGCTGTGGCGTGTTGACAAAAGTTTTCCACATCTCTGCCATGCTAACCCTGCCCTCAGAGGAGCTGGCCGTGACACAGCTGCCTTGGCGACCTCTTGCTCCTCCTCTGCCTTGGCCTTGGGCTTCCACTTGTTCCCCTGTGACATTTGGGAATGCTCTCAGTAGCGCGTCTACCAACGTGCGCTTGTACTCGCGCATCTTCCTATCACGCTCCAGTGCAGGAAGTAAGGTGGGCACATTGTCTTTGTAGCGTGGATCCAGCAGGGTGGCAACCCAGTAGTCCGCACAGGTTAAAATGTGGGCAACTCTGCTGTCGTTGCGCAGGCACTGCAGCATGTAGTCGCTCATGTGTGCCAGGCTGCCCAGGGGTAAGGACAAGCTGTCCTCTGTGGGAGGCGTATCGTCATCGTCCTGCCTTTCCCCCCAGCCACGCACCAGTGATGGACCCGAGCTGCGTTGGGTGCCACCCCGCTGTGACCATGCTTCATCCTCATCCTCCTCCACCTCCTCCTCATCCTCGTCCTCCTCGTCCTCCAGTAGTGGGCCCTGGCTGGCCACATTTGTACCTGGCCTCTGCTGTTGCAAAAAACCTCCCTCTGAGTCACTTCGAAGAGACTGGCCTGAAAGTGCTAAAAATGACCCCTCTTCCTCATCCTCCTCCTCCTCCTCCTGGGCCACCTCCTGTTCCATCATCGCCCTAAGTGTTTTCTCAAGGAGACATAGAAGTGGTATTGTAACGCTGATAACGGTGTCATCGCCACTGGCCATGTTGGTGGAGTACTCGAAACAGCGCAACAGGGCACACAGGTCTCGCATGGAGGCCCAGTCATTGGTGGTGAAGTGGTGCTGTTCTGTAGTGCGACTGACCCGTGCGTGCTGCAGCTGAAACTCCACTATGGCCTGCTGCTGCTCGCACAGTCTGTCCAGCATGTGCAAGGTGGAGTTCCACCTGGTGGGCACGTCGCATATGAGGCGGTGAGCGGGAAGGCCGAAGTTACGCTGTAGCGCAGACAGGCGAGCAGCAGCAGGATGTGAACGCCGGAAGCGCGAACAGACGGCCCGCACTTTATGCAGCAGCTCTGACATGTCGGGGTAGTTGTGAATGAACTTCTGCACCACCAAATTCAGCACATGCGCCAAGCAAGGGATGTGCGTCAAATTGGCTAGTCCCAGAGCTGCAACGAGATTTCGCCCATTATCACACACCACCAGGCCGGGCTTGAGGCTCACCGGCAGCAACCACTCGTCGGTCTGTTGTTCTATACCCCGCCACAACTCCTGTGCGGTGTGGGGCCTGTCCCCCAAACATATGAGTTTCAGAATGGCCTGCTGACGTTTACCCCGGGCTGTGCTGAAGTTGGTGGTGAAGGTGTGTGGCTGACTGGATGAGCAGGTGGAAGAAGAGGAGGAGGAAGCCGAGAAGGAGGAGGTGGCAACAGGAGGCAAAGAATGTTGCCCTGCGATCCTTGGCGGCGGAAGGACGTGCGCCAAACAGCTCTCCGCCTGGGGCCCAGCTGCCACTACATTTACCCAGTGTGCAGTTAGGGAGATATAGCGTCCCTGGCCGTGCTTACTGGTCCACGTATCTGTGGTTAGGTGGACCTTGCTACAGATGGCGTTGCGCAGTGCACACTTGATTTTATCGGATACTTGGTTGTGCAGGGAAGGCACGGCTCTCTTGGAGAAGTAGTGCCGGCTGGGAACAACATACTGTGGGACAGCAAGCGACATGAGCTGTTTGAAGCTGTCTGTGTCCACCAGCCTAAATGACAGCATTTCATAGGCCAGTAGTTTAGAAATGCTGGCATTCAGGGCCAGGGATCGAGGGTGGCTAGGTGGGAATTTACGCTTTCTATCAAATGTTTGTGAGATGGAGAGCTGAACGCTGGCGTGTGACATGGTTGAGACGCTTGGTGACGGAGGTGGTGGTGGTGGTGTTGGTGGTACATCCCCTGTTTGCTGGGCGGCAGGTGCCAACGTTCCTCCAGAGGCGGAGGAAGAGGCCGAGGCGGCAGCAGCAGAATAGGCCGAGGCGGCAGCAGCAGAAGAGGTAGCAGGGGGAGCCTGAGTGACTTCCTTGGTTTTAAGGTGTTTACTCCACTGCAGTTCATGCTTTGCATGCAGGTGCCTGGTCATGCAGGTTGTGCTCAGGTTCAGAACGTTAATGCCTCGCTTCAGGCTCTGATGGCACAGCGTGCAAACCACTCGGGTCTTGTCGTCAGCACATTGTTTGAAGAAGTGCCATGCCAGGGAACTCCTTGAAGCTGCCTTTGGGGTGCTCGGTCCCAGATGGCGGCGGTCAGTAGCAGGCGGAGTCTCTTGGCGGCGGGTGTTCTGCTTTTGCCCACTGCTCCCTCTTTTGCTACGCTGTTGGCTCGGTCTCACCACTGCCTCTTCCTCCGAACTGTGAAAGTCAGTGGCACGACCTTCATTCCATGTGGGGTCTAGGACCTCATCGTCCCCTGCATCGTCTTCCACCCAGTCTTGATCCCTGACCTCCTGTTCAGTCTGCACACTGCAGAAAGACGCAGCAGTTGGCACCTGTGTTTCGTCATCATCAGAGACATGCTGAGGTGGTATTCCCATGTCCTCATCATCAGGAAACATAAGTGGTTGTGCGTCAGTGCATTCTATGTCTTTCACCGCTGGGGAAGGGCTAGGTGGATGCCCTTGGGAAACCCTGCCAGCGGAGTCTTCAAACAGCATAAGAGACTGCTGCATAACTTGAGGCTGAGACAGTTTCCCTGGTATGCATGGGGGTGATGTGACAGACTGATGGGGTTGGTTTTCAGGCGCCATCTGTGCGCTTTCTGCAGAAGACTGGGTGGGAGATAATGTGAACGTGCTGGATCCACTGTCGGCCACCCAATTGACTAATGCCTGTACCTGCTCAGGCCTTACCATCCTTAGAACGGCATTGGGCCCCACCATATATCGCTGTAAATTCTGGCGGCTACTGGGACCTGAGGTAGTTGGTACACTAGGACGTGTGGATGTGGCAGAACGGCCACGTCCTCTCCCAGCACCAGAGGGTCCACTAACACCACCACGACCATGTCCACGTCCGCGTCCCTTACTAGATGTTTTTCTCATTGTTATGGTTCACCACAACAACAAATATATTATTTGGCCCAATGTATTGTATTCAAATTCAGCGGGATATAAATTTGAGGCCTAGTATTTAGGCGCTGGGTGACCGGTATGGATTTAGTGACAGAATTAGACTTGGAAATGCACAGAAGCGTGTGTGTGTGAAGTTATTCTGAATGACCCAATGTGCACCTTGAATATTATATACCCTTTTAGGGATAGATTTCAAATAGCTCTGATATAGCAGAAACCACTAAATTATGAAATTGCTAAATTGGGAATTGTACTTCAACCCAGAACAAAAAATGTGCTTTGACGGACACTAAATATCTTGCCCAGCAACAACAGTACAACGGTGGGTAACGAGAGATTTAGAGGGAATTAAATTTGAGGCCTAGTATTTAGGCGCTGGGTCACCGGTATGGATTTAGTGACAGAATTAGACTTGGAAATACACAGTAGCGGGTGTGTGTGAAGTTATTCTGAATGACCCTATGTGCACCTTCAATATTATATACCCTTTTAGGGATAGATTTCAAATAGCTCTGATATAGCAGAAACCACTAAATTATGAAATTGCTAAATTGGGAATTGTACTTCAACCCAGAACAAAAAATGTGCTTTGACGGACACTAAATATCTTGCCCAGCAACAACAGTACAGCGGTGGGTAACGAGAGATTTAGAGGGAATTAAATTTGAGGCCTAGTATTTAGGCGCTGGGTCACCGGTATGGATTTAGTGACAGAATTAGACTTGGAAATGCACAGAAGCGTGTGTGTGAAGTTATTCTGAATGACCCAATGTGCACCTTCAATATTATATACCCTTTTTGGGATAGATTTCAAATAGCTCTGATATAGCAGGAACCACTAAATTATGAAATTGCTAAATTGGGAATTGTACTTCAACCCAGAACAAAAAATGTGCTTTGACGGGCACTAAATAACTTTCCCAGCTACAACAGGACAACGGTAACGAGAGATTTAGAGGGATTTAAATTTGAGGCCTAGTATTTAGGCGCTGGGTGACAGGTATGGGTTTAGTGACAGAATTAGACTTGGAAATACACAGTAGCGGGTGTGTGTGAAGTTATTCTGAATGACCCTATGTGCACCTTCAATATTATATACCCTTTTAGGGATAGATTTCAAATAGCTCTGATATAGCAGAAACCACTAAATTATGAAATTGCTAAATTGGGAATTGTACTTCAACCCAGAACAAAAAATGTGCTTTGACGGACACTAAATATCTTGCCCAGCAACAACAGTACACCGGTGGGTAACGAGAGATTTAGAGGGAATTAAATTTGAGGCCTAGTATTTAGGCGCTGGGTCACCGGTATGGATTTAGTGACAGAATTAGACTTGGAAATACACAGTAGCGGGTGTGTGTGAAGTTATTCTGAATGACCCTATGTGCACCTTCAATATTATATACCCTTTTTGGGATAGATTTCAAAGAGCTCTGATATAGCAGGAACCACTAAATTATGAAATTGCTAAATTGGGAATTGTACTTCAACCCAGAACAAAAAATGTGCTTTGACGGGCACTAAATAACTTTCCCAGCTACAACAGGACAACGGTAACGAGAGATTTAGAGGGATTTAAATTTGAGGCCTAGTATTTAGGCGCTGGGTGACAGGTATGGGTTTAGTGACAGAATTAGACTTGGAAATACACAGTAGCGGGTGTGTGTGAAGTTATTCTGAATGACCCTATGTGCACCTTCAATATTATATACCCTTTTTGGGATAGATTTCAAATAGCTCTGATATAGCAGAAACCACTAAATTATGAAATTGCTAAATTGGGAATTGTACTTCAACCCAGAACAAAAAATGTGCTTTGACGGACACTAAATATCTTGCCCAGCAACAACAGTACAGCGGTGGGTAACGAGAGATTTAGAGGGAATTAAATTTGAGGCCTAGTATTTAGGCGCTGGGTCACCGGTATGGATTTAGTGACAGAATTAGACTTGGAAATACACAGTAGCGGGTGTGTGTGAAGTTATTCTGAATGACCCTATGTGCACCTTCAATATTATATACCCTTTTTGGGATAGATTTCAAAGAGCTCTGATATAGCAGGAACCACTAAATTATGAAATTGCTAAATTGGGAATTGTACTTCAACCCAGAACAAAAAATGTGCTTTGACGGGCACTAAATAACTTTCCCAGCTACAACAGGACAACGGTAACGAGAGATTTAGAGGGATTTAAATTTGAGGCCTAGTATTTAGGCGCTGGGTGACAGGTATGGGTTTAGTGACAGAATTAGACTTGGAAATACACAGTAGCGGGTGTGTGTGAAGTTATTCTGAATGACCCTATGTGCACCTTCAATATTATATACCCTTTTTGGGATAGATTTCAAATAGCTCTGATATAGCAGAAACCACTAAATTATGAAATTGCTAAATTGGGAATTGTACTTCAACCCAGAACAAAAAATGTGCTTTGACGGACACTAAATATCTTGCCCAGCAACAACAGTACAGCGGTGGGTAACGAGAGATTTAGAGGGAATTAAATTTGAGGCCTAGTATTTAGGCGCTGGGTCACCGGTATGGATTTAGTGACAGAATTAGACTTGGAAATACACAGTAGCGGGTGTGTGTGAAGTTACTCTGAATGACCCTATGTGCACCTTCAATATTATATACCCTTTTTGGGATAGATTTCAAAGAGCTCTGATATAGCAGGAACCACTAAATTATGAAATTGCTAAATTGGGAATTGTATTTCAACCCAGAACAAGAAATGTGCTTGAACGGACACTAAATAACTCGCCCAGCTACAGCACTAGGGACAGATTTAGCTGGATATAAATTTGAGGCCTAGTATTTAGGCGCTGGGTGACCGGTATGGATTTAGTGACAGAATTAGACTGGGATATGGCCAAAAAATGAACAGACTATTGCTGGTTAAATGCACTTGGTGTGACAGCTTCACCCTGATGTAGGCTTTAGCCAAAAAACAACCACACCATTGAGGGTTAAATGCACTTGGTGACAGGCGCAGCTTGCCCCTGATTTTGTATATGGCCAAAAAATGAACAGACTATTGCTGGTTAAATGCACTTGGTGTGACAGCTTCACCCTGATGTAGGCTTTAGCCAAAAAACAACCACACCATTGAGGGTTAAATGCACTTGGTGACAGGCGCAGCTTGCCCCTGATTTTGTATATGGCCAAAAAATGAACAGACTATTGCTGGTTAAATGCACTTGGTGTGACAGCTTCACCCTGATGTAGGCTTTAGCCAAAAAACAACCACACCATTGAGGGTTAAATGCACTTGGTGACAGGCGCAGCTTGCCCCTGATTTTGTATATGGCCAAAAAATGAACAGACTATTGCTGGTTAAATGCACTTGGTGTGACAGCTTCACCCTGATGTAGGCTTTAGCCAAAAAACAACCACACCATTGAGGGTTAAATGCACTTGGTCGCAGCTTGTGCTGGCGCACCACAAGACACAAAATGGCCGCCGATCACCCCAGAAAAATGAGACTGACAAACGGTCTGTGCAGCCTAAAAACAGTGAGCAATTGAGGATCAGCAGCTCAATGATCCACAGCTGCAGATCGATCAGTTAATCAAGTCCTTTGGAGGAGTTAATCTGCCTAATCTCGCCCTACTGTCGCAGCCGCAACCTCTCCCTACGCTAATCAGAGCAGAGTGACGGGCGGCGCTATGTGACTCCAGCTTAAATAGAGGCTGGGTCACATGGTGCTCTGGCCAATCACAGCCATGCCAATAGTAGGCATGGCTGTGATGGCCTCTTGGGGCAAGTAGTATGACGCTTGTTGATTGGCTGCTTTGCAGCCTTTCAAAAAGCGCCAAGAAAGCGTCACAAAAGCGCGAAGAAAGCGACGAACACCGAACCCGAACCCGGACTTTTACGAAAATGTCCGGGTTCGGGTCCGTGTCACGGACACCCCAAAATTCGGTACGAACCCGAACTATACAGTTCGAGTTCGCTCATCCCTAACAGTGACATATCAACTAACCAGTGTAGTACACAAAAATGGCCACCAGGTGGCAATACCACACAGGGAAATAGAGCAGCAGAGCACAACTGAATGCCAAAAGAACAGTAGCGATAGTGAAAAGGAATCCTAGCTTCTTTATATACAGGCCGGGATTCCTCACTTTGATATTTATTTTATTCATTTTATGCACTTATATAGCGCTACTATATTCCACAGCGCTTTACAGACATTAGCATCCAACTGTCCCCAATGGGGCTCACAATCTAAATTCCCTATCAGTATGTCTTTGGAGTGTGGGAGGAAACCGGAGAATCCAGAGGAAACCCATGCAAACACGGGGAGAACATACAAACTCCATGCAGATGTTGTCCTATTGTCCTATGTTATTTAAAATAAAGTATTCTTAATAGAGGCCAGGATAAGCTACTGCAGAAAGAGAAACTTTCCAGCACTGTCTGCCCTAAAAACGTTATAGCAGAGCTAAGAATGGACTCCTGAATATATGGAAGCCCATAACAAAGATGGTGTCCGGAACTACTGAGCAAACACATGCGCATGCGCCGATCCACTATATTTGTTCAAAGGGAACAGGTAAATGCAGAGGTACTGCCAGAAATGAAGAAACGTGCAGCATAAAGAAAAGCTTCAAATATCTTCACCTAAAAAGGAGAAAAGCAAGTAAAAGTGCACACATTGACGCAGAATAGATTAAAAAAGGCAATATCAAAAATAATACTTATCTTGACATTCTGAATCATTCCACCATTCCTAACAGAGGTAGGACAGAAAAAACATGGGAGGGTGGAGTTTTAGGGGTTCATTTATACTGTGTAAGGCTAGTTTTACACTATTGTTCAAGAGATAAGAGATGTGGCAGGCTGTTCTAAGGTTGGGCGATATATCAGTATCTACAATATACCGCAGTATTGAGAAATGGCGATATGTGGATATCACTGTTTCTTAATTATCGCAGTATTTTAGTGACATCATAAGGGCAGTCGCACTTGACAGTGCTGACTGCTTTAAAAAGGGCATCTAGTACTGACGTGTTAAGTGTGCCGACGCACAACACGTCCTGGCTGTGGCGTTTGGCGCACATTACACATCAGTACGCTGTACACATAAGTCAGTATGTATCACAGTGCATGTTGCATAAAAGGGCCAGGGAGCTCAGACTAAGAGCAGTGACGCTGTTCACCACTCACTCCCCGGCCTGGGACACATTACATAAGGAGACATTACTATAATGTATGGGGGCAACACAGAGACATTACTGTATACTGTATGGGTGCAACAAGAAAACATTATAATGTATGGGCAACAAGAAAACATTATACTGTACTATCAGTGTTTGTGGGCCCTCTTAACAGTGACCTCCACAGTGGCCTTCCCCCTTAACAGTGACCTCCACAGTGGCTCGCCCCCTTAACATTGACCTCCACAGCAGCCCGCCCCTTTAACAGTGCCATTCACAGAGGCCCGCACCCTTAACAGTGACATTCACAACACCCTACCCCCTTAACAGTGACCTCCACAGCACTCTGTCCCGTTAATATTGACCCCCCATAGCAGCCTCCTCCTCAACTGTGACCTTCACAGTGCCCCCTAAAATGTGACCTCCACAGCACCATGCCCCCTTAACAGTTACCTATATCAGTAAAGAAAAATTTTGGACGTCCGAACCTCGCCAAACTGACAAAATTGACCGTTTTGGCCGATGAAACTCTAATGTATATGGCCACCTTTAGACTACAGCAGACAGTCTTGTCTCTGCAACATTTTCATTTATTACTCTTACCATTATCCGGTACCAGATACGTAAATATAGTTTTATTCTTTAACTCCTATGCGTACTTGTAATAGGAGTAATTGTAAAATGTTTTATACTTTTCAGTTACACAAGTACATGTTTTGAGTGTTTTTTCTTCTAAATGGGTATTTATCTTGATATATGTATATTGTTATCATGATAAATGTCTTAATATTCTTATTGTGGGAATATTTTTCATGTCACCCAACCCTAGGCTGTTATTTGTTTCAACAGACTGCCAGATCACTTGAACACTAGTGAGAAACTGGCCTAAGGTCATTAAAAATTCCATCTCTCCTATCAGTCAACAGGGCAGAGATTTCCCCACATTGTGCTGCTGTAAGGGAAAATATTTTTTTGCTTGACACATTCCAGGACCCGTAACTTTTTTATTTTTACTGAGCTGCGTGGGGCTTGATTTTTGCCGGACAACTTGTACTTTTTATTGGTACCATGTTGGGGTATATTACACTTTTTGATTCACTTTTTGCTTTTTATTCATTTTTTGCTGCAAATAAGTAAAACAAACTGCAATTCTGGCATTATTGTAGTTTAACGTTTCCTTTTTAAATTTTGTGATAATTGTTTAGTGCAGTTTGTTACAGACACTGCTATTCCAAATATACATAGGAGATTTTATTTTTGCATTTTTTTTCCATTAAAAAGCATTTTTTTCTAAGGAAAAGCATTTTTTTCTAAGGAAAAGGGTGCATTTATATTGTAGATTTTTTTTAAATGTAAAAAAAACTTTAACTTTTTTAACCATTTACTACTGCTATAAGGACATTTTAACAGATGATCTTTTGATTACTTCTACAATACACTGAATTGCTTATACAATACACCATATTATACTGTCAGTACTCTACTGAAAGGCACCATCAGGCTGCACCAGAGAGGTGAAGACTGATGGGCATACACTGCAGGAAGGCCTCTGGCTGGCATGCTAAGACAACGGCACCTGGCAATCTCATTCATGGTGGATATTTTTTTTCTGATGACAGATTGTACTTTATGATAGTGGTGAATTTTGGTTGGTCTATTTTGTTTTTGCTTCTAAAAAATTGAAAATGTAATGAAAATGTACCACACAAAATAGTTAACATATTTTTCACTCTATAAGATGCATCTGTCCATAAGACAAGCCTAGGTTTTAGATGAGGAAAATAATAATATTTTTCATCAAACAACCAATGTTTATCAGACCTCAGCTCACAGCCCCAATCAGACCCCCAATATTAGTCAGACCTCAGAACAGACCCCCAATGTTAATAGGACCCCAATTAGACCTCAGATCAGACCTACATATTAAGTCCCCCAATCAGACCTACATATTATTAAGTGCCCCAATCAGTACTCAGATTAGACCTCAACAAGTCCCCCTTTTAGACCTCAGATCAGACCCTCATGTAAATAACCCCAAATAGACCTCAGATCAGACCTCAATAAGACCTCATATCTAACCTCTATGTGATTGACCCCCAATCAGACCACCATGTGAATGACCCCCCAATCAGACCTCCATAAGTCTCCCAATCAGACCTCAGAACAGACCTCAATGTGAATGACTCCCATGCTCAGATCAGATAAAAAAAAAAAAAAAACTTACCTCATCTGCTACAAACATCAACCTCCTGTCTTCCAGCGCTCTTCTCCTTCCTGTGCTGTGCTGTGACCCAATGCGCACAGTGTCAGGTCACAGAGCACCGACGTCCTCACGCTGTGTGTAGTCACTGGAAGCGATAAATGCACCCCTCCATGGGCTCTGTACTCACGCTTCCTGGTCCTCCTGTACTAATGAGCACTTCCATAATGTAAGCGCTCATTAGTATTCACTCCATAAGACACACTTATATTTTCCTCTTATGCATCTTATAGGGCGAAGAATACGGTGATAATATTTAACATATTTCCACTTTATGTTGGTATCATTTTTCAAATGTGTTTTTATTTTTTGGGAGACTTTAAAAGCCTTATAAGTTTAGTTTTTTCAAATCTTGAAGACATTTTTTTTTTTTTAGGGGCCAATTCAGGTCTAAAGTGGCTTTGAGACACCAGTATATATTAGACACTCCGTAAACCCCTTAAACTATTCAAAATGGCATTTAGGAAGTGTGTTGACCCTTTAAAGAATTCTTTCAAAATGGATGTGAAATTTTTAGAAAATATCATTGTTTTGTGGCAGTTTTTACATTTTTATCAATTTTATTGGGTGTTATATTTATTTCCTTGATTCTTCAGTTGTTAGAAATATCCCATATGTGGTCCTACTTAATATTTTGACTCAAGTGCTGCCCCCAGAATTGAAGCACCATGTGAATTTTTTGGCCTCCTAGGAATTCATCTAGGGGTGTACTGAGCATCAAGCCAAAGGCCGCTATCAAAGCTATCTGGGCTTCTATAACAGCTCAGCAGTGCATAGTATGATCGCCTCCATGCCACGCCACATTTATACAGAAATTTATGCAGAAGGAACCCCGACCAAATATTGAGATCATATACTGTACATGCCTGCTGTGACTTATGAAGTTAAAGCAGGTTAAAGCGTCTGGTACCCAATACAAAATGTACGAACACTGTACTGTGTGTTATTTATAATATTGGTGTCTTCCTAGGTGGTAAAGGAGTAACAAAAAAAATCATTGTAGGACGACGTTATGTTTTTTTAAAGGACACATATGTCAGAGTTATGTAACAGATTAGATGTTATGGTACGTTTTCTGGATTTGAAGTAAATTGGCACAAATCAGCTTGTATACCAATAGTTCCTTTAAAGGGGCTGTCTCACTTAAGCAAATTGCACTTATTATATAGAATAAGTTAATACAAGACACTTACTAATGTATTTTTATTATCCATATTGCCTCCTTTGCTAACTGAATTTATTTCTCCATCACTTTATACACTGCTTGTTTCCATGGCTACTACCACCCTGCAATCCATCAGTGGTGGCCGTGCTTGCACATTATAGAAAAAAACACTATCTTATGTGCGCTCCCTTGTTCCCTACACCAAAAAGGCTGGCACTTTTTCCTATAACGTGCAGTGCAAGACTTTGCGCTGGATTTCGCACTGGATCTTCAATCAAGATGGCGCCTGGATAAGGTAAGTATGATTTTATTTTATTTTTTAAACCTTAATATTACACATATTGTGACATGTCATGATCGGTGATGAATGCGGCATCTGAGGGGTACGATAATGGGGGCGGCGCACTCTCCATTTCCTGTCTTTATACCCACTACTTACAAAGAAATGCGCTTTTTAACAAAGTAATTCCTCACATTTGTAAAATTTGCAGAAGCAGCCGAATTAAATTTTCAAGAACCTCGCTCAACACTGTATTCAACTAAAAATTCAAAAATATTGGGAGAAGTACTTGGGAAGAATCTCTATGGAGAGAGGGTCTCTGATACTAAGGGGTCATGCACCCCATACAACCTTATGTATTTTGCAGTCTGCAAAACACGGATCCGCAAAAAATACGGATGATGTCTGTGTGCATTTCGTATTTTGCGGAACAGAACAGCTTGTCCCTAATTGAACAGTCCTATCCTTTTTTGTAATGCGGACAATAATAGGATATGTTCTATTTTTTTGCAGAACGGACATACGGAAACGGAATGCACACGGAGTAACTTCTGTATTTTTTGCGGACCTATTGAAATGGTTATGCATATGGTCCGCAAAAAAAAAAAAAACAGATCAGACACGGAAAGAAAATACGTTTGTGCGCATGAGCGTCGAGTATTCAGAATGTCCCAGTTCAAAATTATTCATAATTTGCATTACTCACCCAAAAAAATAAAATATTAAGATGGGGGGAAATAGATCTAATAGTTGCCAAAAATGTAAAGCAGAGACGTTGACAACATGCTTGTGTTATTGATCTGCCCTCATATACAGGACATTTGGGAGAAGGTGTATAAATAGAAATATTGTATCAGGTTCATCTCACCAGAGATAGAGAAACTGCGGTTTTAGCGATTTTTGGATTGGCGGATGGAGCAAGTAAATATAAGGTGGCTATAGGGAAATTACTGTACTTTGCTAGAAAGTGCATTTTGAAGAAATGGATTGATCTTGCTCCAAATCCCCCAACTCAACGTAAATAGAATTATACAAATATCTGGGTTAATAGTAGATTCTGTGCTAATACAATGGAAACAATGGGAAGGACTGATTAAATTGATATGAGGGTCCGAGGTTGGGGCATTATTGATGGGGGGGGGGGGGGTTGAAAATTGTTGATTGGGAAAGAGGGTAGATTTATTTTTGATTTGGATATAATGAAACTGTGCTGAAAATAAAGAATATTTGGGTAAAAAGGGGGGCTTTTTTGCCCCCCCCCCCTTAAACACTAAGGCCCATAACTACACCCCTGAATATTATTTAAAATGCTTTCCTATGATAATGGAATATACATAGATATTTTATTTATTGTATTGAACATTCCTGAAAAATTGTTGCCACTCATGCACACGACCATTTGTATTTTGTGGTCTGGAAAAAAAGTGCCGCATTGACAACCATGTGCATTCCGTATTTCGCGGAACGGAGCAGCTGACCCCTAATAGAACAGTACTATCCTTGTCCGTAATGCGGACAATAATAGAAAATGTTCTTTTTTTTTTGCGACGCGAACATACAGAAACGGAATGCACACGGAGTAACTTCAGTTTTCTTTTTGCAGACCTATTACAATGAATGGTTCCGCATATGGACACGGAAAGAAAATACGTTTGTGTGCATGAGCCTTAATACAAAATAGACAAAGTTATATTGTCCTTCTCTCCTTCAGCCCACCCCACTCCCCGATCTGGTAATAAAGAGAAACATAACATGTAGCAAGAATCATAAACACAATGGGGGAGATTTATCTGACGTAACATAGAATACTCTACATACACTTGGAGATTTGGCAAATTACCTGGCATGATAAGTTTGATGGAGCTCATGAGGCGTGCTGTCTGAATTTCTGAAATAGATATATTGTAGTCACTTCAAATCGGTCAATATACAGTAAACACAAAACAAATTTGGTCTATGGCATTCAACCCACTACCCCCCATTACTTGCAATTGTCAACCCGCTCAATTTTCACTGTATTTTTCCATATGAGGATTTTGGAAAATTGTAATTACAGTGAAAATATTCCTTTGGGGCACACTGAAACACATCCGAGATATTCCATATCCTATTATATTAATTCTAAGCATAAATATCCATATATACAATGTGCATGGTTTCACAGCATACCTTACCATACAGGCAGTGTTTTTAGTGCATCTACTGGAGCTGCACAGACTAAGAACACTGCCTGTATGGTAAGGTATGCTGTAAAACCATGCGCTTTTGATATCTGCCTGGCTTTATGACTCCAGCTCTTTCTGTGCTATTTGCAGATGCTGAGTCTATTCTTCATACCTCAAAGGATGAAGATGAAGGAAGCCACCTCAGCAGCTCCATGTGTTTTTCTCTCTCAGAGCATGAAATAGGCAATGTAGTGTTGAAAGTGATTTGTCACTGGAACAAGTGGCTGTAGACACTCCTATGACACCCAGGCACGGACAGTGCACCACCTCTTTCTTATACAGGCAGACCTGATGCAATTTACAAAGTAGATTTCAGACCTAGAAAGCAATATTAAGAATAAAAGGTAGTGGCTGCGCTCACCTAAATCCAAAGTGGGTGCCCGGGTGGTGCCAGGAACAAGGCACTAGTCCAAATGAAAAGAGTTCAGAGAGCCAAGCTTCCAAGAATAAAAATTCAGCTTTTATTGTTCCATGATTTTAAAATCCAAAGTAGCAAAAAAGTCTACGCGTTTTGGGTCAAAGACCCTTATTTTAACCCGAAATGCGTATACTTTTTTGCTACTTTGTATTTTAAAGTCATGGAACAATAAAAGCTGAATTCGTGTTCTTGGAAGCTGGGCTCTTTGAACTCTTTTCATTTCAAAAGTTATATCTTATGAACAGAATAGTGTTATCATATGGAGAATTTGTTGACCCCCTGGAAAAGCTTGAAAATGCAACTTTTGCCTCAACCGAAAGTGCCCACCCGCCCGCAAAGTTATATTTAATTAATGGTGATCTTAATATAAAACTCTATGTCTGTCTGTTCAGCTCCCAATCAAGAGACACCCGGAACCTGTGCAAAAAATAATTGTACATGTGCTCAGGTTCCAACAATCAATGAATGATGTAGACATTAACCCTTTCTACCCCGAGTTTTGTTTTGTTTTTTTGCGTTTTTGTTATGCGCTCCCTGCCTTTTCAGAACCATAAGTTTTTTATTTTTTTACATAGCTTGTTTTTTGTGGGACAAATTCCACTTTCCAACACTGCTATTTAATATTGCATATGATGTAGTGGGAAGCAAGAAAAAAAATTGAAATGCGGTTGAATTGGAAATAAAAAGAAATTCTGCCACAGTTTTACAGGTTTTTTATTTACGACGTTCGATGTGTGATCAAACTGACCGGTTACTTTCCTTCTACAGGTCAGTTCAAATCCAGCGATACCTTATATGTGTAGTTTTTCTTGCGTTTTGATACTGATAAAATAATTAAAAACCTTGGAAAAAAATGAGTTAAATTTTTTGTCACTATATCCTGACCCCTATAACTTTTTGGTACTTATGAGTACGGAGCTGAGTGACCATTAATTTTTTGCGGGCGATCTGTACTTTTCATTAATTCCATTCTGGGGTGTGTATGACTTTTTTACCACTTTTTATTTAATTTTTTGGTGGGAAATGAAGAGACAAAAAACGCCATTGTAACGTTTTTTTCCATCTCGCCGTATGGGGAAGATATTTTCGCATGTGGAGATACCCATGATGTACTGTATTTTTCCTTTTATAAGACACACTTTTTTTCCCTCCAAACTGGAGGGAAAAAGTCACTGTGTCTTTTAAAATGAATGTGACGCAAATTAGGTGGCTCAGGAGCTCTCACTAACAGATCCTTTGCCTGCCATTAAACTGTTGGGCAGGCTGGCAGCTTCACTGAAGGCTTCTGCCGCCAGCCAGCGCTTCCTTGACAAGACCGCACCAGGGATGGGCGGACTGGCGGCTTCACTTATTGTGCTCCGCTGCCGCCAGCCCGCGCCTCCATATTGAGGGGGGCTCCACTATTATAGTAAGCCGTTGTGCGGACTGGCGACTTCACTTAAAGAATATTTGGGGGAAAAGGGGGGCTTTTTTAACCCCCTTAAACACTAAGGCCCATAACTACACCCCTGAATATTATTAAAAATGCTTTCCCATGATAATGGAATATACGGTACATAGATATATTTTTTTTGTATTGAACATTCCTGAAAAATTGTTGCCACTCATGCACACGGCCGTATGTATTTTGCGGTCCGCGAAAAAGTACCGCATTGACGTCCATGTGCATTCTGTATTTCGCGGAACGGAGCAGCTGGCCCCTAATAGAACAGTACTATCCTTGTCCGTAATGCGGACAATAATAGGACATGTTCTTTTTTTTTTTGTGGAGCGAACATTCAGAAACAGAATGCACACGGAGTAACATCCTTTTTTTTTTTTTTTTGCGGACCCATTAAATGAATGATTCTGCATATGGACACTGAAAGAAAATACGTTTGTGTGCATGAGCCTTAATACAAAATAGACAAAGTTATATTGTCCTTCTCTCCTTCAGCCCACCCCACTCCCCGATCTGGTAACAAAGAGAAACATAACATGTAGCAAGAATCATAAACACAATGGGGGAGATTTACCTGACGTAACATAGAATACTCTACATACACTTGGAGATTTGGCAAATTACCTGGCATGATAAGTTTGATGGAGCTCATGAGGCGTGCTGTCTGAATTTCTGAAATAGATATATTCTAGTCACTTCAAATCGGTCAAGATACAGTAAACACAAAACAAATTTGGTCTATGGCATGCACCCCACTACCCCCCATTACTTGCAATTGTCAACCCGCTCAATTTTCACTGTATTTTTCCATATGAGGATTTTTGAAAATTTTCATTACAGTGAAAATATTCCTTTGGGGCACACTGAAACAAATCCGAGATATTCCATATCCTATTATATTAATTCTAAGCATAAATATCCATATATACAATGTGCATGGTTTCACAGCATACCTTACCATACAGGCAGTGTTTTTAGTGCATCTACTGGAGCTGCACAGACTAAGAACACTGCCTGTATGGTAAGGTATGCTGTAAAACCATGCGCTTTTGATATCTGCCTGGCTTTATGACTCCAGCTCTTTCTGTGCTATTTGCAGATGCTGAGTCTATTCTTCATACCTCAAAGGATGAAGATGAAGGAAGCCACCTCAGCAGTTCCATGTGTTTTTCTCTCTCAGAGCATGAAATAGGCAATGTAGTGTTGAAAGTGATTTGTCACTGGAACAAGTGGCTGTAGACACTCCTATGACACCCAGGCACGGACAGTGCACCACCTTTTTCTTATACAGGCAGACCTGATGCAATTTACAAAGTAGATTTCAGACCTAGAAAGCAATATTAAGAATAAAAGGTAGTGGCTGCGCTCACCTAAATCCAAAGTGGGTGCCCGGGTGGTGCCAGGAACAAGGCACTAGTCCAAATGAAAAGAGTTCAGAGAGCCAAGCTTCCAAGAATAAAAATTCAGCTTTTATTGTTCCATGATTTTAAAATCCAAAGTAGCAAAAAAGTCTACGCGTTTCGGGTCAAAGACCCTTATTTTAACCCGAAATGCGTATATTTTTTTGCTACTTTGGATTTTAAAGTCATGGAACAATAAAAGCTGAATTTGTGTTCTTGGAAGCTGGGCTCTTTGAACTCTTTTCATTTCGAAAGCAATATCTTATGAACAGAATAGTGTTATCATATGGAGAATTTGTTGACCCCTTGGAAAAGGTTGAAAATGCAACTTTTGCCTCAACCGAAAGTGCCCACCCGCCCGCAAAGTTATATTTAATTAATGGTGATCTTTATATAAAACTTTATGGCTGTCTGTTCAGCTCCCAATCAAGAGACACCTGGAACCTGTGCAAAAAATAATTGTACATGTGCCCAGGTTCCAACAATCAAAGAATGATGTAGACATTAACCCTTTCTACCCGGAGGTTTTTTTTTTTTTTTTCATTTTTGCGTTTTCGTTTTGCGCTCCCTGCCTTTTCAGAACCATAACTTTTTAACTTTTAAATGTTTTACATAGCTTGTTTTTTTTTGTAAGACAAGTTGTACTTTCCAACACTACCATTTAATATTGCATATGATGCAGTGGGAAGCAAGACAAAAATTTGAAATGCGGTGGAATTGGAAAAAAAATGCAAATCCGCCACAGTTTTACAGGTTTTTTATTTACGATTTTCGACGTATGATAAAACTGACCGGTTACTTTCATTCTACAGGTCAGTTCAAATCCAGCGATACCTTATATGTGTAGTTTTTCTTGCGTTTTGATACTGATAAAGTAATAAAAACCTTGGAAATATTTTTTTTATTTTTTGTCACTATATCCTGACCCCTATAACTTTTTTGTACTTATGAGTACGGAGCTGAGGGAGCATTCATTTTTTGCGGGGCGATCTTTACTTTTCCATTCTGGGGTGTGTACAACTTTTTGACCACTTTTTATTAATTTTTTTTGAGGGAAATGAAGAGACAAAAAACGCCATTCTAACGTTTTTTCCCCATATCTATGGGGAAGATATTTTGATAATATGGGCGTTTTCTCACGTGGAGATACCCATGATGTACCGTATTTTTCATTTTATAAGACACGCTTTTTTCCCCTCCAAGCTGGAGGGAAAAAGTCACTGCATCTTAGAAAACGAATGTGACGCAAATTAGGTGGCTCAGGAGCTCTCACTAACAGATCCTGAGCCTGCCATTAAACTGTTGGGCAGGCTGGCAGCTTCACTGAAGGCTTCTGCCGCCAGCCCGCGGTTCCTTGACAAGACCGCACCAGGGATGGGCGGGCTGGCGGGTTCACTTATTGTGCTCCGCTGCCGCCAGCCCGCGCGTCCATATTGAGGGGGGCTCTGCTATTATAGTAAGCCGTTGTGTGGGCTGGCGGCCTCACTTACTGTGTACTGCTGCCGCCACCCCGCACGTCCATCATACCTTTTCAAGGCTCTCCTGAGCCCACTTTTGGGCGAGATGGCAGCTAGGTTTAATGAATACGCTCTGCTGCTGCCATCCTACACTTCATTAGTCCTGCTGATTGGTGGTGAGTGCAGTGGTGATGCTCACACCTCCACCAATCAGCTTCCTTCCAATTTCCCGCTGTACCAGCTCTGCTCCTACTGTGTAAGGCGGGTTTGTGGATCCAGTCCCTGGGTGAGTGGAGCTTAGGACAATATAAAAATTACTGTAAATGTGCCATATATGACTATAACCCCTTTCATCCATAGGTATCCACCCATGTACTGCAGTATATGAGTGGATTCCTATGGATGAGGGGGGTTATAGTCATATTTAATATAAACAGTGTCCAGGGACTGTTCTGTAATTGGCATGTGTTTATATTAAATATGACTATAACCCCCCTCATCCACAGAAATCCACTCATGTACTGCAGTATATGAGTGGATTCCTATGGATGAGGGAGGTTATAGTCATATTTAAAGGGAGTCTGTCACCTCCATATGGCCATATACAGTGCTTACATGGCTCTGTAGCACACCTATACAGGATTGTAACAGTACCTTTGTCTTTGTCTTTAGACTTGCACCAGCAGGAAAAACAGAGTTTAATTCATATGCAAATGAACACTCGCAAGTGCCCAGGGAGGAGTTCAGTGTGTAAGTGCCCAGGCTGCTCTGCCTTCTTTTCACTTTACTCCTCCCCAGTCTCTGCCTTTGCCCGCCCTCCAAGTCTCTTGCCTCATTGATAGGTCCGGACTTGAGGGCGGGCAAAGGCAGAGGCTGGGGAGGAGTAAAGTGAAAAGAAGGCAGAGCAGCCTGGGCTCCTACACACTGAACTCCTCCTTGGGCACTTGCGAGTGCTCATTTGCATATGAATTAAACTTCGTTTTTCCTGCTTGTGCAAGTCTAAAGAAAAGAACAAAGGTACTGTTACAATCCTGTATAGGTGTGCTACAGAGCCATGTAAGCACTGTGTATGGCCATATGGAGGTGACAGACTCCCTTTAATATAAACACAAGCAGGGCCGGTGCTACCATAAGGCAGACCAAGCGGCTGCCTTAGGGCGCACCCTGGGGGAGGGTGGAAAAATGTGACATGGAGGGGAAGAAATGTACATGGAGGGCTGATGTGACATAGGGGGGTGATTTGACATGGAGGGAGAGAAATGTGACATGGGGGCATGATGGCTGACATAGGGGCATGATGGCTTACATGGGGGGCTGATTGATGGGGGCTGATGTCTGACATGGGGGTCTGATCTGAGGTCTGATTAACATTGGGGGTCTGATTGGGGCTGTGAGCTGAGGTCTGATTAACATTGGGGGTCTGATTGCTGGTCTGACCTGAGGTGTAATGGAAAATATTTTATTCTTATTATCCTCCTCTAAAACCTAGGTGTGTCTTAGAGGGCGAAAAATATGGTCCTCAAACTAGCGATTTTCTGAAGCAGAGAGAAGATACCAGGACCACACAGAGGAGAAGCCAGCTGCTGCAGATGGGACCAGGGCCAGGTGAGCTGTGAGGGGGGGGGGGCGCCAAAATGTAGCTTCGCTTGTGTTGGCAAAAATCCTTGCACTGGCCCTGTACACATGCCAATTACAGAACAGTCCCTGAACAGTGTTTATATTTAATATGACTATAACTCCCCTCATCCTTGAGAATACACCAATGTACAATACCTACAATACATTTGTGTATTCTTTAGGATGATGGGGGTTATAATCACATAAGTGTCATCCACAGATCCCTCATAACAGTTTGTCATCCACAGATCCCCCATGACAGTGTCATCCACAGATCCCCATAATAGTCTCATCCACAGATCCTCTATAACAGTGTCATCCACAGATTCCCCATAACAGTGTCATCCACAGATCACCCCATAACAGTGCATCATCCACAGACCCGCATTATTTCAAAACCCACCAAAAGCACACCATTTGGCTCAAACAATTTTTTTTCCTATCTACCTTCTCAAAAACCTAGGTGCGTCTTATCATCAGGTGCGTCTTATAAAGCGTAAAAAAATATTTTTTCATTATTTAACACACACACAAGTCTTTGAACTTATTAACAAATAATATTTTCTGGAGCTCCATACACTCACTCTAAGTACCTCACATACATCGCCTTGTTATTTTTTCTTAATATTGCAGACAGTGTTCTCGCTATCACACATTCCAATGCTGTGACGTCACTCCCCGCAGCTGCAAACAGCCCCTGCATTCTCCCCTCATACTCAGCTTTCCATCTCCATATGTTCTCTATCTCAGCAGACAGAGTTCCTATGGGTTCTGTGACATACTGTATTCACCGGGCAACAGGTCACACAGATACATGGATAGATAAGGCATAATACTTCCTGTGCGCTGCACCGAGCAAGTTTCCACAATGCTTCACATGCTTACTTCCAAGTTTCCACATTCAGTTCTCCATATGAATCACATCATGTAATCATCCGCAGTCCAGCTGCGGACGTCTCTACTGTCTCTTTTCTACTCTCTCTCTCTCACTATTTGTCTGGCAGTTTTCCTCTTTTGCTCCCCGGACTTACTTGGTATGGTCCCCATGGTCTGTCTCAGTCCAATCCCAGGATTTGGGTCTGCCTCACAAGGCACTTTATCCTAAATTAAGTCCTTCCATGAAGGCAGACGTTAGAAGTTTTTCTCCCATTTGTCCCTCGGCAACCCACCCAATGTCAGTCCGGACAGTTCTTAGTCTTGACTCAAAGGAGACTACATCCTCTTTAGCCTCCTGCATAACGTCCTTCAGGCTCAGTGAACTCTCATCCTCCTTTGTCCTGGCCCATCTACCAAAAGTCCTGCAGTACTCTGTCCCTGACTGTTCTGTCTTCTCCCAATCCCTCCAGTCCATATTTGGGTAATTTTTCACTCTGTTGCCCTCTAGGGTATTCTTAACTTGGTTATACTGTGCCTCCCCTAACTTCAGGGCTACCAAGTCATTTAAGTCTGCCCATGTTGCTCTGTAAATTGCCTGTATCTGTTGTAACATTCTGGATGTGGGCATGGGTCGCGTCAGTGGGTCAGGTTTCCTTGACAGTAGTCCCAGTTGGTCCTTCGGACTCCATGGGACACACCGTATAAGATGCTGTTGAAGATAATGGGGAGCCTGAGGAGGCAGTGCTGCCTGTTGACCATCTTGGCCATCTCCACCACCAGCTCCATTGGCGGTGGCAGGCACCTGAAGGACCTGTGGTATCATTCCTGTTCTCAATAGTACTGGATATAATCCAGTACTGTATCTGTGGGCACTATACACTCTGCAGGTTTCAGTCCAATCTGGATTCTGATTCCCGCAGGTCCTTCATATCCATCCCTCCAGTCCCTGTGCAGGGGCTGTTGGAGAGGCATGCACCCTTGGAGGATTATAAGGTGGTGGACCTCCAGATTTAACCTTTTCAGTTTCCACTTCAGGGGATTTGTAGTACAACTTTCCCCTGTAAACTTGTGGCTTCCAACCTTCGGTTTTCTATCTCTCTTGCTACCTTAATCCAGATGTTAACTACATCTTCACATGCATGATCCTTAATCCACCCACTGTGGGTGTGCTTGAACCTTTCCCAAACCTTTAAATTGAGGTTTCCATGCTTCATACCTGCTTTTTCCAACACTTTGACAACTTTCTTTAGCTGTCTGATAATCTTTGGGAACGCTGTTCTGGTTACCCAATGTCTATTCCTGAATCTGTGCTTACTAGGGGGAACCTAGACATCTATTTTCTCCACAAAAGGCTTCCCCACCCTATCCTTCCAGGTGTACCTTTGTGTTGATTTTCCCACAGTGGCTTCCTCACCCTCCTTCAGGTGTACCTGCTGTGTTTTTTTAAAGCCAAAGCCTCTCTGAGCTTCTGTCCCCCTTCCTCTAGCTTCCTGCCAGATTCTACACACACAATAAACAATGACAAATAAACAGACAGTTACTCCTAGAACAATCCCAAGCAATTCCTAGCTAAAATCCTGGTTTGAATCCATCTACCACTCATGCGTTCGTCTGCTAGCCCTTTTTCAGGGTAGCAGAGTCTTAAACATAAATTAGGTATGACTGTAAAGCCACCTTATACTCTGCCGGACCCTCAAACAAGACAAATGCCAGACAGGGAGGTACAGACTACTTTTAAGAAAAAGCTCTTACCTCAGCGCTATTTTTAATCTGTTTGTCCCGGTGTGGTATGTCCAGGCGTCGGGGGTCTTAGCAGGAAGTACTTAGTCATGCCCCATGTATTGGGCGCCAATTTTCTGTTGGGGCAAAGACCCCAATATCAGATGAGCAGTGGATTCCCAATTAGAAAATCTGTGTGCACTCACTGAGAATAACTGATACACACGCACAATGCTATGTACCAAGTTTCTCTAGCTTATTGAAAAAAGGAAGTAGAGTTATAAAGCAAAATTCTGGATCATTTCCAACTGAAGACGTAGTTAAACATTTACATCATTAACTCATTAAAACCACAATCTGAAATGAGCATCTCCTGGCTATACGCCAGGAGCATCTCCCTAATCCTAAGTGTGGGTGTTAATCACGTACCAGTCTTCCTAGCAATTATAGAAATTCTTTTAGACCAGGGTGGTGGGGGCTAGGAGTGACCTTGAGGTTATAGTAACTTTAGCGAAGAAGTTCACAGTTTATAACATAAAATGGCAGTAGTAAGCACAAGATGGAATCTGAAGACATGGAGTCTCAACCCTCACAGGACACAACAGAGCAATGGAGACACATTTATTTGGATAGGTACATTTAATGAGGTGACCACATGCACCATTCAGGGCCGGTGCTACCATAAGGCAGACCAAGCGGCTGCCTTGGGGCGCACCCTGGGGGAGGGCGGAAAAATGTGACATGAAGGGGGAGAAATGTGACATGGAGGGCTGATGTGACATAGGGGGGTGATTTGACATGGAGGGGGAGAAATGTGACATGGGGGGCTAATGGCTGACATGGCGGCATGATGTCTGACATGGGGGGGCTGATGGATGGGGACTGATGTCTGACATTAGGGATGTTTCACACGAGCGAGTCCATTGCGGGAATCATGCTCCGTGTGTGAGTGTGATTCTCTGCTCTGGACTTGCAGGAGCGCACGGCATTATCATGATATATAATGCTATGTGTCTCTGCTTGGCCTTTTTTCCACAGAATCACAGTGACATAAAGCTGTCAGTATGATTCTGTAGAAATAAGGTCATGCAGATACACATAGCATTATAAATCATGATAATGTTGTGCGCTCCTGCAAGTCCAGAGCGGAGGATCACACTCACACACGGAGCGTGATTCCCGCAATGGACTCGCTCGTGTGAAACAGCGGAAAATACGGTCCTCAAACCAGTGATTGTCTGAAGCAGAGAGAAGATACCAGGACCACACAGAGGAGAAGCCAGCTGCTGCAGACTGGACCAGGGCTAGGTGAGCTGCGAGGGGGGGTGCCAAAATGTAGCTTCGCTTGTGTTGGCAAAAATCCTTGCACCAGCCCTGGCACCATTCCTGGTTGTTACAGAGCCAGAGCATGTATGCAAAAGCCCCTGTCCTGCTGTGTGACAGGAGGCTGCTGCATGTTAGTTTCCATGGAGCCCCTACCTGTGGCAGGACTCCACAAGAACATAGTAAAATTCTCATAAACCCCAATGCTAATGCATTGGAGTCTATGAGAGAAGCAATCTGTTGATTGCTTGCTATAGTTTCCTGTGGGAACTATAAAAAAATAGAAAGATGTAAACAATAAGGCCTGGTTCACACTTGAGCATATTTGACACGTGCGTTTTACGCGTCTTTTTGTCGGACGTTTTCACAGCGCGTTTTTGGAAATAGGAAACGCACGTCGTACGCGCATTCTTGCGATTGACCTCAGAGGCGTACAATGAAAAACAGAGGTTTTACGCGCGACAATACGCCCTAAAGAAGCTCCTGTACTTATTTGGGCGTAGATCATTTTACAGCGCGTTCGTACGCACTGTAAAACGCGCAGGTGAGAACCATGCCCATAGGGAAACATGGGTTTTCGCCTGTAGTAACGCGCTGTAAAATGCTCAGGTGTGAACCAGGCCTTAGAAAAACCTTGACGCCTGGTAGATGGGTCCGACACAAGTTTAATCAAAATGTGCACAAAGAGCTTCCATTTTTCCATTTATAGTAGGTATACTACCACTTGAATTTAGAATGATCCCCATTTCTCAGCTCTATTGTTTGTATGTGTAAAGTTGTGGAGCCATTTTTTTTTTTTTTATCAACCATGTTTGCTTTATGGATATGCACTTGTGACTATGAAAAGGTATGTGCTAGTCAAAATTTTATTGTAGTAACAATAAGAAATACACATCATGGGCATCACTGTGTTCAAAAACGCCTATTAAAATATTTTTCCCATACGGCAAAAAACAAAACAGAAAAAATAGGCTAAATGGCCGATTTGCTGTTTTTTAGTTGTTTCACCTCTCACAAAAAATTGCTCAAGGGTCCATTCACACGTCCGCAAAATGGATCCAGATCCGTTCTGTAAATTTCCGTTCCGCAACAGCACAACAGCACTACCGTTCCGTGTCCGCACTTCCGTTCCGCAAAAAAAAGAACATGTCCTAATCTTGTCCGCAATAGCCCTTATACGGTTATGTGAATAAATAATAAAAAAGATATGGCTTTTTGAAGGCTGGGAGTAAAAAACAAAAATGAAAACATGGAATATTTCCTGTCATTAAGGGGTTAAAGAGAAAATTGAATAATCCCTGTCCCCTGATTTAGGGCACAACTACACTGCAACATTTGTAGCGCAACATTTTGTTGCACAAATGTCGTGAGACAATTTTTATAATGGCAGTCTATGGTGTCGCACTGCAACATGCAACATTCTGCAACTGTGACGCAACAGTCGCAGAAAAATCCATCTCAAATGCATTTTCTGCCACTGTTGCGTCGCAGCATGTTGCAGTGCCACACTATAGACTGCCATTGAAAAAATTGTCGCGCGACATTTGTGCACCAAATGTCGTCGTGTAGACGTAGCCTTAGCGCTAGGCCAAACCCAATTATTATACACAGGGTCTACTCTCTGTCCAGAGGCCTGATAACAAGAGCGGCTCCATAAAAGCATGCTTCCGTTATTTCATTCTCCAAATATAATTGGTGAAATATATTAATCATGGTGTACCTATTGGACTTTTAAAGGGAATGTAATTTATATTTTTTTCTGCCAATTAAAACCGGATAGTGACACATTTTGTTTCATTCTTTTAATCTGCTTTTATTTTCTGAGTTTAGATTTCTTAAAATTCTATTTCTGCGCAAGCTTATAGGTCAGCGATCTTGCTATAGCTGTTGTTAAAGGGCTTCTGTCATCCCCCAAAAAAAATAGTTTTTGGGCTACTTAAAATCCTTATACTGCGATTTTTCACTATATAGTGCTCTTACCCTTTTTCGTTCAGTAGTTTCTTTAAAAACGGAACTTTTATAATATGTAAATTACCTCTCTACCAGCAAATAGGGTGGTTACTTGCTGGTAGCAGCCGCATTACTTGCTGGTAGAGAGGTAATTTACATATTATAAAAGTTCCGTTTTTAAAGAAACTACTGAACGAAAAAGGGTAAGAGCACTATATAGTGAAAAATCGCAGGATAAGGATTTTAAGTAGCCCAAAAATTTTAAATGACTTTTGAGGGGTGACAGAAGCCCTTTAATAGCATTTAGAGATATGCTTTGCAGCAGCCACATGGACTATAGACACAATGGAGAGGAGATGACTCATTGACTTCTATGGGAGAGTTATCTAGACATGCAATATTTTAGGATTTAAAAAAAATATATAGATAGTGCCATGGGAAAGGAAAAACCATCAAAAATGTCAAAAATATGTTTAAAGGGAATGTGTCATCTTACTCATCTATAATGTTTAATACTAGTTAAAAATCAGATAGTGACTCATATTCTTTTTTTCTAATCTGCTTTTTTTTTTCCCATTGTAGATTTTTTTATTCTATTTTCTGAACATGGTTATGGGGGCGGCCATCTTGTCTGTTGTTAACAGTATTTAGAGATAAACTTTACAGCAGTCACCATGGACCATAGACAAAATGGACAGGAGCTGACTCGTTGACTACTATGGGAGAGTTATCTGGGTATGCTCTGTGAACTGTGTAGAGGTCAGGACGGAATATAGAAGCTGTGATATGGGAGAGTTTGGTGATTGGTGGATCCTGTGTTATCAATCTATAGGTGATATCAGTCATTCTAATCCTGACTGTGAAAGTGAGATAACTGCTGAAGAGTAATTGTACAGAGGGGCTGGATTAAAGGGAGTGTAGGGAGTCTACTGTGTTATGTGCCACTTGTGTAGTGGTTGCAAGACTAGGGACCCACCTTGCTCAGGGGCCCAACGGGAGATTCACCTGTCCCCTGTGGGCCAGTCCGAGCCTGCTTAGTGCCACCCTCCCTTTGCCACTCCTCCTTACAGCGACTGTATGTGAGTGTAAGGAGGAGATGAAGACTACCACACACTGCAATGGTAGGAGTTCTTCAGCAGGGCAGCAGGCACAGCAAGACAGCTCCTGTGATTAATGATTATCTCCGGTCAGTAAGTCTGTCGTCTCATTCTCTTAAGCTAGCCATACATTTGAGATAATGATCAGAGGCATTGTGGCTGATCAGTCGTTCATGGGATCGTTTGTCATGTCACCATGATCATGCCATCAACATGCCTTTTTGGCTGCTGAACGCCTGAAGTTTTCCAACAAGGCCGATTACGTTTTCAGTAGACAAGAATCTGCCATTGGCCATTTCAAACGATCATTCATGCTAGTTTTTCAAATGACAGTCAGACGGAATGCCCACTCCGGACAACTTTAATCTCATGTGTATGACCACCTTTAAAGAGCACTTGTTAATCCAAAAGAGTAAGATATTCATATATTCTAGTTGGCCATGCTTTCATGAGCACGGCATACTTTTGTGGAGACACGAAGGTCAGTGGGTGCTCTCGTCCGCCAGCCTGGCTATCTTTATAAAGACCGTGCAGGGCCAGGGCTTATATCACTGAATGCCCGTGCTCCTTTCCCAGGGGAGGAACACTACTCAGACAACACAGGGTGAGGGCACTACATTCTGGGAAGACTTTATTGGATAACCAACAGTCAGCAGCATATAGTACAGTCCCAGCAACGACACAGGATAGCACATGAGACAGTGATTCACCCTTCCGCTCACTCACCAGGGATTAAACCTCTGGGACTTAGGGGGAGACTCAGGATCAACTACCCCAGCCAGTAGCACCCTGCTTTTGGCAGGCATCCGAGAGAAGGTAGCGGCAAGCTTAGGGAGCTGGCCATGCACAGCAAGGCATGTGGCCAGGTGACCTGATCGTCCCAACCTGGACTCTCCATCCGTACCAATAGACTCAAGAAGAAGAGCAGTTCTGAAGTCTACCTGCTGGAAACGTAGTCCCTAGGCTGACATCCTGTAGACTAGCCATGGATGACAGGGGCATTTCAGTGCATTGGCTCCCATTGGTGGGAGATAATTGTGTCTGTTTCATCATTGGTTGAATAATGTCATTCTGATGACACAGCTTTTCCACTTGAACCAGACAGGCTGAGCGGGTCCTAATACACAGCAAGGGGGCTAATGCAATCCATAGGTGATGTCATCAGCAGGTCCTTTCCCATACATCTGCTGGCTTGTTATTTAGATCAAAAGGCACCTCATAGTTGATTCAAGTTGCTGTGGAAGTCAGACAGATACAGGAAAGACACATTAAACAATAGCTCATGTCTCTGACTGCCTCCCCAAAACTATGAACACAAAAAAAAAACAGTACACCTGGTGTAAATTAAGAACAATCCACCCTACAAGTGGTCAGGTGCTATCATCAGTGAGCATGGTGTAACAACTTTAACCTACAAATATGCGCACCCCCCACCCCCGTCCTGTTTTGCAGTAATGTCTCCTGAGTAGAGTTGAGCAGACACCTGGATGTCGGGTTCGACGGGTTCGGCCGAACTTCGGAAAAAAGTTTGAGTTCGGGACCCGAACTTGACCCCGAACCCGAACCCCATTGAAGTCAATGGGGACCCGAACTTTTGAGCACTAAAGTGGCTGTAAAAATGTGGTTAAGAGCATGGCAAGTGCTCTGCAAACAAATGTGGATAGGGAAATGACTTTAAATAAAATAAAATATGCAAAAAGCAAAAAAAAATTATCTTGATCTACAGTCATGTGAAAAAATTAGGACACCCTTTGAAAGCATGTGGTTTTTTGTAACATTTTTAATAAAAGGTTATTTAATCTCCGTTTCAACAATACAGAGAGATTAAAGTAATCCGACTAAACAAAGAAAACTGAAGAAAAGTCTTTTCAAGATCTTCTGTAAATGTCATTCTACAAAAATGCCTATTCTAACTGAGGAAAAAGATAGGACACCCTTGCCCCTAATAGCGAGTGTTACCTCCTTTGGCTGAAATAACTGCAGTGAGACGGTTCTTGTAGCCATCTACCAGTCTTCGACATCGGTCTGAGAAAATTTTACCCCACTCCTCAATGCAGAACTTTTTCAGCTGTGAGATGTTTGAGGGGTTTCTTGCACGTACAGCCCTTTTCAAGTCACCCCACAGCATCTCAATGGGATTCAAATCTGGACTTTGACTTGGCCATTCCAGGACTCTCCATTTCTTCTTTTTCAGCCAATCTTTGGTTGATTTACTAGTATGTTTTGGGTCATTGTCATGTTGCATGGTCCAGTTCCGCTTCAGCTTTAATTTTCTAACTGATGGTCTCACATGTTCTTCAAGCACCTTCTGATACACAGTAGAATTCATAGTGGATTCTATGATGGTGAGCTGACCAGGTCCTGCTGCAGCAAAGCAGCCCCAAACCATGACACTTCCACCTCCATGCTTCACAGTTGGTATGAGGTTCTTTTCTTGGAATGCTGTGTTTGGTTTACGCCAAACATGTCCTCTGCTGTTGTGTCCAAATAATTCAATTTTGGACTCATCTGTCCAAAGAACATTATTCCAGAAGTCCTGGTCTTTGTCAACTTTATCTCTGGCAAATGTCAGTATGGCCTCGATGTTTCTCTTGGAAAGCAAAGGTTTCCTCCTTGCACACCTCCCATGCAAGTTAAACTTGTACAGTCTCTTTCTGATTGTAGAGGCATGTACTTCTACATCAACAGTAGCCAGAGCCTGCTGTAGTTCTCGAGATGACACTTTAGGGTTTTTGGAGACCTCTTTTAGCATCTTGCGGTCTGCTCTTGGGGTGAACTTGCTGGGGCGACCAGTCCTGGGCATGTTGGCAGTTGTTTTGAAAGCCCTCCACTTGTAGACTATCTTCCGGACAGTGGAATGGCTGATTTCAAAATCTTTTGAGATTTTTTAAATTCCTTCCCAGACTCATAGGCTGCTACAATCTTTTTTCTGAAGTCCTCTGACAGCTCTTTTGCTCTCACCATGGTGCTCACTCTCACTTCAACAGTCAGGAGCACACCAAACTAAATGTCTGAGGTTTAAATAGGGCAAGCCTCATTCAACATGCAGAGTAACGATCTACTAATTATGTGCACCTGGTGTGATATACCTGTGTGAGATCTGAGCCAATTTAAGAGGGAATACATGTGAGGGTGTCCTATCTTTTTCCTCAGTTAGAATAGGCATTTTTGTAGAATGACATTTACAGAAGATCTTGAAAAGACTTTTCTTCAGTTTTCTTTGTTTAGTTGGATTACTTTAATCTCTCTGTATTGTTGAAACGGAGATGAAATAACCTTTTATTAAAAATGTTACAAAAAACCACATGCTTTCAAAGGGTGTCCTAATTTTTTCACATGACTGTAGGAGGACCAGGTCCATATGGAGAAGAAGGTTAAGGAGGCGGTAGATGTGGCGGTGTAGGTGGAAGTGGCAGTGGAGGAGGAGGAGGTAGCCTACACTGCTTTTTGGTTTTAAATTTATTTTGATTTTTTAAAATTAGGGTACACCCCAAAACATTAGGAAATATAACCCTCCAGTCATGCTAAACACACATTCAGACAATACACCCGCTGCAGGGCAGGCCAGCACCTCCAAGGCGTAAAGGGCAAGCTCAGACCATGTGCCCATTTTGGAGACCCAGAAGTTGCAGGGGCTGACCCCTGTCAGTTAGTTTGTGTAGGCGTGTGCATACTTACTGCCCCACCCACCATGTCGCACGTCCCCGTGATGTTCACAATCCAATTTGATATCTGCTCTATCAACTTTCGATGTTCTTTTAAGCGCCTACCATGGTTATTACAGGTGGCGGGGAATCAGGGTTCCAGGCCGGGGAGAGGGAGCGTGAGAAAAAGAGACCAAATTTAAGGGAGATAAATTTATTTAAAAAAATTGGGATCAAGAAGAAATGTGGGAAAAGTTATTGAGGCGCAAATGTGGGACAAATTACAGAAGCCCAAATGTGGGCCAAAAGAGTCAAGCGGAATTGTGGGAAAAGCTATTGAGGCGCAAATGTTGGCCAAAAGAGTATAGCAGAAATGTGGGGCAAAGTATTGAAGCTTAAATGTGGTACAACTTGCTTAAGTTTAAGCATTGAATCAAAGGAGGTGGCGCGCATCAATTAAAGAAGCATTTCAGAAATTTTAGTCCCTGTCACCTATGCAGAGCAGGGGTTAATTCACGTCTAAAATAGTATAATGTCAACCCAAGAACGTAACAGAAAAATTACAGAAATGTATTAACCTGTCGACTTGGTAGAGCAGGGGTATATGACAGAAAATAATTGTTTATTGTCACCAAAAAAAGTAAAATAAAAATTATTGAAATTTATTAAGCTGTCAACTAGGTAGAGGAACATTACACCCAAAAATTTGTGAATTTCACCATAAAATGTAAGACCAATTTTTTTATTGTTTAACCTGTCTCCTAGTTATAGCAGTGGTACTTCACACCCAAAAATTGTGGAATTTCAACTGCAAATGTAACTGACAAATCTATTTTTTTTGTTAACCGGTCTACTAGGTATAGCAGTGGTACTATACACCCAATAATTGGTGAATTTCACTAGAAAATGTTAATGACAATTTATTTTTATTTTTTACCGGCCTACTAGTTATAGCAGTGGTACTATACACCCAAAAATTGGTTAATTTCACCAGAAAATGTTAACCGCTTTAAGTCCGCCCATAGGATATAACCGTTTTAAAACGTCCTTTCAGAAATAGCAGCTGCACGCTAATCGTGCAGCTGCTGATCGGGTTGCCCGCTGTCAGTGACAGCAGGGCAACCCAGAGAGAAGGCAGGGACAGTGCCCAGGTGTCCCTGCCTTCCGGATCGCTGCAGACACAGCGCTCACCGAGCTGTGCGCTTCCTGTTCCGGCCCGGCGGTCATGTGACCGCCGGGACCGGAGCGTGCAGGAGCTGTGTGAGGTCTTACAGAGACCTCGATCAGCCCTGCTCTGAGGCTGTACACCGCAGAATCACGCTGTACAGCCTCTCTGGGGGGGTGCATTTCTTCTGTAACTGGGGCTACTATGTCAGCCCCAGTTACAGGAGAAATCAACAGTGAAAAAAAAAAATGGAAAAGTGAAGCAAATGTCCCCCAGAGGTCTTGTATGACCTTAAGGGGGACGAAAAGTTTAAAAAAAATAAAAAATAAATAAAGGATTGAAAAAAATAAAATAAAAAAAAAGTTTCACAGGTAAAAAAAAAAGGTCCCCAAGTAAGAAATAAAAAAAAAAATTTAAAATAGAAAAAATAAAATAAAATAGACATATTTGGTATTGCCACGTCCATAAAAACCAGTTCTATAAAAATATCACATGAGCTAACCCCTCGGGTGAACACCGTAAAAAAAAACAAAAAAAAAAACGGTGTCAAAACAAGCAATTTTTGTCACCTTGCATTACAAAAGGTGCAACACCAAGTGATCAAAAATGCGTATGTCCCACAAAATGGTACCAATAAAACCGTCACCTCATCCCGCAAAAAATGAGCCCCTACATAAGAAAATCTCTCAAAAAATAAAAAAACTATAGCTCTTAGAACATGGAGACACTAAAACATCATTTTTTGGTTTCAAAAATGCTATTATTGTGTAAAACTTTAATAAATGAGAAAAAGTATACATATTAGGTATCGCCACGTCCGTAACAATCTGCTCTATAAAAATGTCACTTGACTGAACCCCTCAGGTGAACGCTGTAAAAATAAATAAATAGAAACTGTGCTAAAACAACCAATTTTTTGGTCATCTTGCCCCATAAAGTGTTATAATGAATGATCAAAAGATCATATGTACCCAAAAATAGTACTAATAAAACTGGCACCTTATCCCCTAATTTCCAAAATGGGGTCACTTCTTGGGAGTTTCTACTGTAAGGGTGCATCAGGGGGCTTCAAATGGGACATGGCATCTAAAAACCATGTGGAGTTCCTTTTCTTCTGCGCCCTGCCGTGTGCCCATACAGCAGTTTATGACCACATGTGGGGTGTTTCTGTAAACCGCAGAATCTGGGTAATAAATATTGAGTTTTGTTTGGCTGTTAACCATCGATGTGTTAAAGAAAAAATTGGATTAAAATGGAAAATCTGCCCAAAAAGTGAAATTTAAAAATTTGATCTCCATTTTCCTTTAATTCTTGTGGAATGCATAAAGGGTTAACAAAGTTTGTAAAATCAGTTTTGAGTAACTTGAGGGGTGTAGTTTCTACAATGGGGTCATTTATGGGGGTATCCACTATGTAGGCCCCACAAAGTGACTTCAGACCTGAACTGGTCCTTATAAAGTGGGTTTTGGCAATTTTCTTAAAAATTTGAAGAATTTCTTCTAAACTTCTAAGCCTTCTAACGTCCTAAAAAAATAAAATGACTTTTCCAAAATGATGCCAACATAAAGTAGACATATGGGGAATGTTAAATAATAAATATTTTATGAGGTATCACTTTCTGTTTTAAAAGCAGAGAAATTTAAATTTAGAAAATGGCAAATTTTTTCAAATTTTTGGGTAAATTTGGGATGTTTTCATAAAAAAGGGGAAATATTTTGACTCAAATTTATGACTATCATGAAGTACAATGTGTCACGAGAAAACAATCTCTGAATGACTTGGATAAATAAAGGCGTTCCAAAGTTATTACCACATGAAGTGAGATATGTCAGTTTTGCAAAATTAGGCCTGGTCAGGAAGGGGGCAAATGGCCCAGATGGGAAGTGGTTAATGACAATTTTTTTAATTTTTTTAACCGTTATATTAGGTATAGCAGTGGTACTATACACCCAAAAATTGGTGAATTTCACCCAAAAATGTTAATGACAATTTATTTTATTTTTTTAACCGGTCTACTAGGTATAGCAGTGGTACTATACGCCCAAAAATTGGTTAATTTTACCAGAAAATGTAAATGACAAAGTAGTGAAATGATATAAAATAAAACACGTACAAAAAAAAAAAGGGATTTATGAGGTGGAGTTCCATATAGAGTAGGAGTTTGAGGAGGCGGTGGACTTAACGGAGTATGTGGAATCGGCGGTGGAGGAGGACGAGATAGCCAACACAGGTTTTTGGTTTTAATTTAATTTTGTAAAATTAACCCCCTAGGGACTTAGGGCGTCCTTAATGACCCAGGGCATACCGGTACGTCCTAACTTTAAAACGCGATTGCGGTGCGGCGGCGGTTAATCGGAACAGGATGTCCGCTGTAATTATTCAGTGGGCATCCTGTCACAACGCCGGGGGGGTTCCCGTGATCCCCCCGTGTCGGCGATCGCCTGCGATCTCGGCATTTACCTGGTGCGGCGGGCAGCGGTGCCATCGGGTCCCCATGCGGCTGTAGGGGGGACCCGATGGCATGGAAGGCAGCGCAATATCTAAGGAAGGCATCGTGCTGCCTTCCGGTGACGAGCCTGTGAGATCCAGCCCCCTGGATCACACAGGCCGGAAGCTGTACACACAGTATTACTCATACAGCCAATGCATTCCAATACAGAAGTATTGGAATGCATTGTAAAGAGGATTAGACCCCCAAAAGTAAAAGTCCCAAAGTCGGACAAAAAATAAAGTGAAAAAAAAAGTTGAAAAAATAAAGTTTTCCCCCCAAAAAATTAAAAGTATTAAGTAAAAATAAACAAAAACGTCATTTTCCCCACATAAAGTTAAAAAAAAATTGTAAAAAATAGGGGGAATAAAAAGTATACATATTAGGTATCGCCGTGTCCGTATCGACCGGCTCTATAAACATATCACATGACCTAACCCCTTAGATGAACACCCTAAAAAAAAAAAAAACTGCTAAATAAACCATTTTTTGTCACCTTACATCACAAAAAGCGTAATAGCAAGCAATCAAAAAGTCATATGCACCCCAAAATAGTGCCATCAAACTGTCGTCTCATCCCGCAAAAAATTAAACCCTACCTAAGATAATCGCCCAAAAATTGAAAAAATTATGGCTCTCAGATTATGGAAACACTAAAACATGATTTTTTTTGAAAAAAAATGAAATCATTGTGTAAAACTTACATAAATAAAAAAAAGTATACATATTAGGTATCGCATCGTACGTAATAACTTGCTCTATAAAAATATCACATGACCTTACCCCTCACCGTAAACAGATAAAAATAAAAACGGTGTAAAAAAAGCAATTTTTTGTCACCTTACAACACAAAAAGTGTAATAGCAAGCGGTCAAAAAGTCACGTGCACCCCAAAATAGTGCCAATCATCCCATCCCGCAAAAACCATACCCTACCCAAGGTAATCGCACAAAAACTGAAAAATTATGGCTCTCATTTTAATGAACGTGAGCTTGTCCACATTGGCTGTGGACAGGCGGCTGCGCTTGTCTGTGATGACGCCCCCTGCCCTGCTAAACACACGTTCAGATAATACACTGGCTGCAGGGCAGGCCAGCACATCCAAGGTGTAAAGGGTAAGCTAAGGCCATGTGCCCAATTTGGAGACCCAGAAGTTGAAGGGGGCAGACCCGTCATTCAGTACGTGTAGGTGTGTGCACACATACTGCTCCACTATGTTGGTGAAATGCTGCCTCCTGCTAAGACGTTCCATATCAGCTGGTGGTGCTGGTTGTTGTGGTGTGCTGACAAAGCTTTTCCACATGTTGGCCATGCTAACCCTGCCTTCTGAGGTGCTAGCGGTGCCCCAGCTGCATTGGCGACCTCTTCCTTGTCCTCTGCCTTCGCCTTGGGCTTCCACTGTGCCGCCGCTGTCAGGTGGGAATGCCACCAGCAGCACGTCTACCAGCATGCTCTTGTACTTGCGCATCTTACGATCACGCTCCAGGGAGGGATCTAAGAATGGTACGTTGTCCTTGTAGCGTGGCCACCCAGTAATCAGCACAAGTTAGAATGTGGGCAACTTGGCTGTCGTTGCATAGACACTGCAGCATTTAATCGCTCATATGTGCCAGGCTGCCCAGAGGCAACAAAAAGCTGTCCTCTGTGGGAGGTGTATCGTCTGTGTCCTCTGTATCCCCCCATCTACGCACCACTGATGACCATGAGCTGGTCTGGGTGCCACCCTGCTGTGAACATGGTTCCTCCTCCTCCTCCATCTCCTCATCCTCCACCTCCTCATTCTCCAGAACTGTGCCCTGTCTGGACAATTGTGTACCTTGGGTTTGTGGGTGCAGGAACCCACCCTCCGAGCCACTTGGGAATGACTGGCCCGAAACCCTACGAAATGATCCCTCTTCCTCCTCCTCCTCCTGTGCCACATCCTCTTCCATCATTGCCAGGAGCGTTTTTTCAAGGAGGCATAGAAGTGGGATAGTAACGCTGAGAACAGCATTATCGGCACTGGCCATGTTGGTGGAGTACTCAAAACACCGCAACAAGGAACACAGGTCTCGCATACAGGCCCAGTCATTCGTGGTGAAGTGGTGCTGTTCCGCCGAGCGACTCACCCGTAGGTGCTTCAGCTGAAACTCCACTATCGCCTGCTGCTGCTCGCAGAGTCTGGCCAGCATGTGTAAGGTGGAGTTCCACCTTGTGGGCACGTCGCATATGAGGCGGTGAGCAGGAAGGCCGAAGTTACGCTGCAGCACTTACAGGTAAGCAGCAGCAGGGTGAGAACGCCTAAAGCACGCACAGATGGCCCGCACTTTATGCAGCAGCTCTGACATGTCGGGGTAATTTTTAAGGAATCTCTGCACCACCAAATTCAGCACATGCGCCAGCGAAGGGATGTGCGTCAAACCGGCTAGTCCCAGAGCTGCTACGACATTTCGCCCATTATCACACACCACCAGGCCGGGCTTGAGGCTGACTGGCACAAACCACTCATTGGTCTGTTGTTCAAGGCCCGTCCACAGCTCCTGCGCGGTGTGTGGTTTGTCCTCCAAACAGATTCGTTTAAAACTGCCTACTATCGTTTACCCCTGGCTGTGCTGAAGTTGGTGGTGAAGGTGTTATGCTGACCGGATGAGGAGCTGGTAGAGGATGAGGATGCAGAGTAAGAGGAGGAAGCAACAGGAGGCAAACTGAAGCGCCCTGCAATCCTCGGTGGTGGAAGGACATGCGCCAAACTGCTATCAGCCTCAGGCCCAGCCACCACTGCATTTACCCAGTGTGCTGTTATGGAGATATAACTGCCCTGACCATGCTTACTGGTCCACGTATCTGTAGTCAGGTGCCCCTTGCCACATATGGCATTGCGCAGTGCACACCTGATTTTGTCCCCTACTTGGTTGTGCAGGGAAGGGATGGCTCGCCTTGAAAAGTTGTGGCGGCTGGGCACGACGTACTGTGGGACAGCCACTGCCATAAGGCCTTTAAAACTATCCATCGCCACCAGACGGAATGACAGCATTTCAAATGCCAGTAATTTAGAAATACTGGCATTCAGGGCTAGGGATCACGGGTGGGCAGGGGGGTACTTCCTCTTCCTCTCCAGCGTTTGGGATATGGAGAGCTGGACGCTTGCGTGGGACATTGTGGAGATGCTTGGTGACCCAGGTGTTGGTGTTGCTGGCAGATCCTCTGTTTGCGGTGTGCCAGGTGGCACTGTCACACCAAAGGTGGATGAAGAGGCCACCACTGCAGCAGAAGAGGAAGCAGGAGGAGCCAGAGACCTTTCTTGGTTTTTGAGGTATCTACTCCACTGCAGCTCGTGCTTTGCACTTAAATGTGCTCAGGTTGAGAACGTTTATGCCTTGCTTTAGGCTCTGATTCCACAGCGTGCAAACCACTCGTGTCTCGTCGTCAGCACATTGTCTGAAGAACTGCCACACCAGAGAACTCCTTGGAGCTGGCTTTTGTGTGCTCGGTCCCTTGCTGCAGCAGGCAGTAGGAGGCATACTGCCTAGAGGACGGCCGCTCCGCTTTTGCACCCTGATCCCTCTTCTGCTGTGCTGGTGGCTCTGTGCGACCACCGCCTCTTCCTCTGAACTACATAGGTCACTCGCATAACCTTAATTCCATGTAGGGTCGAGAACCTCATCGTCCTCCACATCATCTTCCACCCAGTCTTCACCCCCGCCTTCCTTGTCAGTCTGCACACTTTCAAAAGCCCCAGCAGTTGGCACCTGTGTTTCGTCATCATCCGAGACGTGCTGCGATGGTCCTCCAATGTACTCATCTTGAAAGATAAGTGGTTGGGCATCAGTGCACTCAATATCTTCCACTTCTTGGGCAGGGCTAGGTGGCTGTCCCTGGGAAACCCTGCTAACAGAGTCATCAAAAAGCAGAAGAGACTGCTGCATGACTTGGGGCTCAGACTGCTGGGCTGATTTGCAAGGGGGTGAGGTGAAAGACTGATGGACATGGACTGCAAGTGCCAACTGTGGTCTTTCAGCAGGAGACTGGGTGGGAGACAATATGAAGTATGTACAGGTAGTATCTCAGAGGGCCTGAACCTCTGTAGGCCTGCAGTAAATATATCTTTGCACAAAATGGCTGTATTTCAAATGGCTGTTTTTTAAATGCCTAATTCAAACCCTTGTATGTAGAGGTAGTATCTCAGAGGGCCTGCACCTCTGTAGGCCTGAAGTAAATATATCTTTGCACAAAATGGCTGTATTTCAAATGCCTAATTCAAACCCCTGTATGTAGAGGTAGTATCTCAGAGGGCCTGAACCTCTGTAGGCCTGAATTCAATATTGGTGCCCCAAATGGCTGCATTTAAAATCTCTGAATGTAACCCAAATGTATGACGGGTGTATCTAACAATGACATCTGCATCAAAGGCTGCCAACAAAAAATTTTGTGCCCAAATGAGTGTTTGTTTAAAAACTGAATTTGACAGCAGTATATAAGCCTGTAATTTCACACGTGCTGATGCTGCAAAGCCTGTCAAAAGAGTGTGTTTTTCAAACTCCAGAAAATGATGGGTGTATTTCTAGCTTAAATTTCACACTGACTAATCCAGATGTTGTAGATTGCCCCAAAAAGTATTTTTTGCTAACAAAATATGAAAGCTGTATATATTAAACTTGAATTTAACACTTGCAGATCTGGAAAATACTGTTTTTGAAAAAAAAATTGTGTTTTTCAAAACCCAGAAAATGATGGGTGTATTTCTACCTTAAATTGTACACTGACTAATACAGATGTTGTAGATTGCCAAAAAAGTCTTTTTTTTGCTAACAGAATATGAAAGCTGTATATATTAAACTTGAATTTAACACTTGCAGATCTGGAAAATACAGCTTTTTGAAAAAAGTTGTGTGTTTTTGAAACCCCAGAAAATGATGGGTGTATTTCTACTTTAAATTGCACACTGACTAATCCAGATGTTGTAGTTTGCCCCCCAAAAATTGTGATTTGCAATGTCCCAAAAGCTCAGATGCAGTGCTGGTGCACTGAGCATGCATAAAATGGCTGCCGCCACCCACCTAGCTAACAGAATTATAAAAGTTAGTATTTTTTGGTCAATGATCTCAGGGCAGGGTAAAACGATAGTGCCCTGCACCCACACAACTATTTGTCTGTAGATCGCTGAGTTAGATTCAGCCTTTCAAAAAGGGCCAAGAAAGCAGCGAAAACCGAACCCGAACATTTACGGAAATGTTCGGGTTCGGTTTTGGGGTCCAAAAATCCTAAAGTTCGGTACGAACCCGAACTTTACAGTTCGGAGATTTTCTGCACCATATGTGTCAATCTGAAGTGACTAGCCACACAGGTTTGGCTAGTTACTTCTCTTCTTTGCTAAGGTAGGGTTTCTCCTCACTGTGACTATATCCATCACACAGCTTCCTGATGCTGCATGATCTTGCAAGAACTGGGACTCCTCATGAGACCATGCTATACCATAGCTTTTGATGGGACAGCATAACTCAGAGCGGAGTGAGACACCGCCAAAGAAAAGAGTCCAACTGCTGCAGAGAGGGCTCTTCTGAGTGAGATGCTATCAGGGGTGGACTCTACAGGGAAATTTCCCAGTGGTTTGAGCCACCCAATCCCTTCTCATGGCTGCCAGTCAGATACATAAAGATCTGATGCTCTCAGCATTAATTAATGTAGGAGTATCAGGCACTCATGGACTTGGCCGTAGATGCCATCCTAAATTCAATTGTGTCACCGTCCTCAGAAGGATGACTCTGTATTTTGTGATACACTGTGATATTTGCTTCTGTTGGGGCTTGTACTTTGTTCTGCACTAGAGTATGGCTGGCCTACTTCTGTTGTCCCTGCCTACATTTGTTTGCCCCACCCTTCTGTCAGTTTGGACCCACCTTCAACATGGGGCCACTTTAACTTTTTTTTTCCTGCGCCACTTTACTTCCCAATCCGCTCCAAATCTGTCCCACGAAAAAATTGTACATTTTTCAAACCAGCATTTGGATCTAAATACTTTTGTAATTGAATGTAAATAAAAATTTAGCTTAGCCACTGAGTTATTCAATAAAATGTGTCTGTATAGCACCTCCTGCTGTTTATTTGTTTTTTTCTTATTTCTTTGGTCGGTTGACTGAGATGGCCACACATGCTCAGTTTCATACTTCAACATGTGAGGTACAGGGCCTCGGTCTAGCTTTGTTAATAAAAGATTGTCATATACTATATCAGGGATGGCCAACCTGCGGCTCTCCAGCTGTTGCTAAACTACAACTCCCAGCATGAAAAGACTGCCTACAGCTAACAGCCTACAGCAGGGCATGGTGGGAATTGTAGTTTTACAACAGCTGGAGAGCCTCAGGTTGGCCAGCCCTGTACTATATGTAGTGATGATCGAGCATGCTCAGCTGAACACCTGTTCGGCTTGAGCATATCGATGCTCGGCACATGGCGTTACTCGCGCTATGCTCGAGTCTCCTCCCTGCACGTCTCTTGGCTGCTACTCAGCCAATAAACGTGCAGGTAAGTACTGCCCTCACTGTAATGCCGACTACGAATGACCCGATGACACATGTTTTGGTCATTCGTAGTCGGGGAGAGCTGAGCATAGGAAGGGACAGAGAGTGTAGGGAGTGTAATTGAATATTTTTTGTTACAAAAACTTTTCAGAGACCCAAAAGTCTTTTTAAGGACTAGTGTGTTTGACAGCAGCAATATATATTTTTAACGCATTCTCCGCTAAATACTGTGTAATAGGCCGCTGTGGACAGTTAAATTATCTGCGCAACACATCTCCTGTTTATAGTGTGCGCATCCCTAAAATATCAGTGACATCCAGTGTACCTTCATCCGTATACACTGCGAACAGTGACAATATCTGTGGTACCTGTCCTGTGTAACGTTTCCTAATTACAAATACATTTGTACATTTTTTTTGCGCATACACTTCCAAATCAGTGGCGTACCTACCATATAGGCAGACCATGCAGCTGCTATGGGGCCCGTGAGAAAGAGGGGCCCGAAGTAGAGAAGATGCTCTGCCCCTTAACCACTTCAGCCCCGCTAGGTGAAACCCCCTTCATGACCAGAGCACTTTTTACACTTCGGCACTACACTCCTTTCACCGTTTATCGCTCGGTCATGCAACTTACCACCCAAATGAATTTTACCTCCTTTTCTTCTCACTAAAGGAGCTTTCATTTGGTGGTATTTTATTGCTGCTGACATTTTTACTTTTTTTGTTATTAATCAAAATGTAACGATTTTTTTGCCCAAAAATGACATTTTTCACTTTCAGCTGTAAAATTTAGCAAAAAAAACGACATCCATATATAAATTTTTCACCAAATTTATTGTTCTACATGTCTTTGATAAAAAAAAAATTTTTGGGCAAAAAAAAAAATGGTTTGGGTAAAAGTTATAGCATTTACAAACTATGGTACAAAAATGTGAATTTCCGCTTTTTGAAACAGCTCTGACTTTCTGAGCACTTGTCATGATTCCTGAGGTTCTACAATGCCAAAACAGTAGAAAACCCCCACAAATGACCCCATTTCGGATAGTAGACACCCTAAGGTATTCGCTGATGGGCATAGTGAGTTCATAGAACTTTTTATTTTTTGTCACAAGTTAGCGGAAAATGATGATGATTTTATTTTTTTATTTTTTTCTTACAAAGTCTCATATTCCACTAACTTGCGACAAAAAATAAAACATTCAAGGAACTCGCCATGCCCCTCACGGAATACCTTGGGGTGTCTTCTTTCCAAAATGGGGTCACTTGTGGCGTAGTTATACTGCCCTGGCAATTTAGGGGCCCAAATGTGTGAGAAAAACTTTGCAATCAAAATGTGTAAAAAATGACCGGTGAAATCTAAAAGGTGCACTTTGGAATATGTGCCCCTTTGCCCACCTTGGCAGCAAAAAAGTGTCACACATCTGGTATCGCCGTACTCAGGAGAAGTTGGGGAATGTGTTTTGGGGTGTCATTTTACATATACCCATGCTGGGTGAGAAAAATATCTTGGTCAAATGCCAACTTTGTATAAAAAAATGGGAAAAGTTGTCTTTTGCCAAGATATTTCTCTCATCCAGCATGGGTATATGTAAAATGACACCCCAAAACACATTCCCCAACTTCTCCTGAGTACGGCGATACCAGATGTGTGACACTTTTTTGCTGCCAAGGTGGGCAAAGGGGCACATATTCCAAAGTGCACCTTTTAGATTTCACCGGTCATTTTTTACACATTTTGATTGCAAAGTTTTTCTCACACATTTGGGCCCCTAAATTGCCAGGGCAGTATAACTACGCCACAAGTGACCCCATTTTGGAAAGAAGACTCCCCAAGGTATTCCGTGAGGGGCATGGCGAGTTCCTAGAATTTTTTATTTTTGGTCGCAAGTTAGTGGAATATGAGACTTTGTAAGGAAAAAAGAGAAAAAAAAAATCATCATTTTCCGCTAACTTGTGACAAAAAATAAAAAATTCTAGGAACTCGCCATGCCCCTCACGGAATACCTTGGGGAGTCTTCTTTCCAAAATGGGGTCACTTGTGGCGTAGTTATACTGCCCTGGCAATTTAGGGGCCCAAATGTGTGAGAAGTACCTTGCAATCAAAATGTGTAAAAAATGGCCTGCAAAATCTGAAAGGTGCACTTTGGAATATGTGCCCCTTTGCCCACCTTGGCAGCAAAAAAGTGTGACACATCTGGTATCGCCGTACTCAGGAGAAGTTGGGGAATGTGTTTTGGGGTGTCATTTTACATATACCCATGCTGGATGAGAGAAATATCTTGGCAAAAGACAACATTTCCCATTTTTTTATACAAAGTTGGCATTTGACCAAGATATTTTTCTCACCCAGCATGGGTATATGTAAAATGACACCCCAAAACACATTCCCCAACTTCTCCTGAGTACGGCGATACCAGATGTGTGACACTTTTTTGCTGCCAAGGTGGGCAAAGGGGCACATATTCCAAAGTGCACCTTTTGGATTTCACCGGTCATTTTTTACACATTTTGATTGCAAAGTTCTTCTCACACATTTGGGCCCCTAAATTGCCAGGGCAGTATAACTACACCACAAGTGACCCTATTTTCGAAAGAAGACACCCCAAGGTATTCCGTGAGGGGCATGGCGAGTTCCTAGAATCTTTTATTTTTTGTCGCAAGTTAGTGGAATATGAGACTTTGTAAGGAAAAAAGAAAAAAAAAGAAAAATCATCATTTTCCGCTAACTTGTGACAAAAAATAAAAAATTCTAGGAACTCGCCGTGCCCCTCACGGAATACCTTGGGGTGTCTTCTTTCCAAAATGGGGTCACTTGTGGCGTAGTTATACTGCCCTGGCAATTTAGGGGCCCAAATGTGTAAGAAGTACCTTGCAATCAAAATCTGTAAAAAATGGCCGGTGAAATCCGAAAGGTGCACTTTGGAATATGTGCCCCTTTGCCCACCTTGGCTGCAAAAAAGTGTCACACATCTGGTATTGCCGTACTCAGGAGAAGTTGGGGAATGTGTTTTGGGGTGCCATTTTACATATAACCATGCTGGGTGAGAGAAATATCTTGGCAAAAGACAACTTTTCCTATTTTTTTATACAAAGTTGGCATTTGACCAAGATATTTTTCTCACCCAGCATGGGTATATGTAAAATGACACCCCAAAACACATTCCTCAACTTCTCCTGAGTACGGCGATACCAGATGTGTGACACTTTTTTGCAGCCTAGATGCGCAAGTGATTCGTGTCTGCAGGGCCGATTCTTAGACATCCGTTTCACATGAACGGATGGATTCAATTGAGATCGGCTTCTGCAGGCAGATGTTTATCACTGGATTAGTCTATCCATAACTTTAGTCGAGGGATCCATGAGCTGGTAGTGATTCAGAGCACACTGACCGCACCTTAGTGCTTACTTCTGTGGAATCAATTAGCACGGCCCCATGGCCCTCTGCTTTCACTTGCAGTATAGCACTAGCCTGCGGCATTTCTAGTGACCCCATCCGCAGCTGCATTTACCGTGTATGCGGCTTATAGGTCCTCATATCGACCCTATACTGAATGGATGGTGTCCTAGAATTTTAATATAGGTTAGTCCCCCTTCCCTTTTGTTTTTCTGATTAATAAAGTAACAGTTTTAACAGAAATGTAGCGTTCCAAACGACAGTGATTTGATTTTGATAGGTGGAACGTATACCATATATCAGTTATACCAGTGAAATTTTCTTTATATATTGCTTGAGAGTAATGGCAGGCTTTTTGGCGGCAGGTATTTGCAGTGATAAATGGGATGAGGAAGCTAGAGTGGTTTTTTCTGAGGCAGATCTACCCCCAACCAACCGTGCATTAAGTATCACTGGTTCATTTAAATTACTCACCAAAATTTACAAAGACCAAGTCAGAGGGTGGTGGGAAATTCAAACCCTGGAAACCTATATCCAACATCAAATAGTCCCCAGGGGTATGCAGGATTCCCTTCCTTCCGTCCAACAGAATTCAGTCCCCAGAGTTCCGTAAGAAGTGGGAAAAAGAGGCCGTTGAGAGCTCCCTCAGACTTATGGCATTGTTGCTGGAGGAGGAAAAGGCCCTGCACACTAAAAACACCACATTGTTGCAGGAGCAAATTGCAGAAGTGAGCAAATTCTCCAGTAACTCTGAGTTTACGCGTAAGGAGGTCTTTTTGCAACAGACGGTGGAACGGTTTACGGCCCAGCTTAAAGAACGTAAGCACTCTCAATTTTTGAGAGATAAAGCTGATTTTAAAGAAGGGCGCATTCTCGATTTTGCGACTAAAACTGCAAGGACCCTTGAGGTTGAGACAGAACCCTCATCCTCTGAGGGGGAAACTGAATTGGAAGGTACCTCCTACCAGAATAGCCAATACCCCATCTTCCAACCCTCTAATAAGGGATCTAGAGGAAGGGGAGGCAGAGGTAGGAACCCCAGATCACGGGGAGGTTTTTTAGGGAACCAAACTACGAGGTCCTACAGTCTCAGAAACAGCAAGAACCAATAGTACACCATCATAGAATGGGTGCAGCTGATTACGAGACTGTAAACCCTCTAGGAAAAAACAGGTCCAGGGACAAGTTACAAATTATTAACTTGTCTGATAGGTCACTTACGGAGGTAGAACTGGAACTACTTAGCAAGGGCCTATCATTTGTTCCCACCTGTTCCTTTAGCTCCTTCGAATGGGTCAAGGATTTGACCTTATTCGTGAGGAAACTTAAATGGAAAAAATTCTTTGCTACACATAATCAACAACAGTGCAATGAATTGGGTGTGGACATAAATGACCTGCCGGATATCCAACTACTGGCATCCCTTATGGAGGAAGGGAGTAGGGAGATTGGTGAGGGTCCATTTACGGACCTCAAATTGTCCTCTACTAAAAACCCGCCCCTTAGTGATGGCACACCACCTGACATTTTTCTTAAGGTCGTCACAGACCAACTGAGAAAGCTCGACACATTGAAGGGGACTGAGTCCAATCTCCGGAAAAGGGAGATTGAGGCCCTAATTTCACTGGAACGCGACAACTCCCTTGTCATTAAACCATCGGACAAGGGAGGGAATATTGTCGTAATGAACTGTGACCAATATAAGATCATGTGTCTGAACATTCTCAGTGATAAATCATGTTATCGTGTGCTGGAATCAAATCCTACTGAGATGTTCAGGAGGCAATTGAAGGACCTCTTGGACACAGCACACGATCATGCCCTTATCAGTAGATCTGAATTTGAGTTTTTGTTTCCCAAACATCCCCAGATCCCTTGTTTCTATGGGTTACCCAAGGTGCACAAGGGACTTACCCCCTTAAAGGGACGTCCTATTGTGTCAGGGACTGGGAGTTTGACACATCCAATCAGTACATACGTGGATAGGATTTTACGACCATTTGCGGTGTCCCTATCCTCGTATGTACGTGATTCTATGGATGTAATCAAAAAATTGGAAGGAATACATCTTGGTGAGAACGTTATGCTGGCCAGCCTGGATGTTGAGGCCTTGTACAGCTCCATACCCCATGATAGGGGGTGTGGAGTTGTGGCCTCTTTCCTTAGTCAACGTGGCACCCATTGCTGGCAGCATAACGAATTTATTCTTGAACTAATGAAATTTATCCTTGAGCACAACTGTTTTATCTTTGATCATCGCATGTACCACCAGCTCAGGGGAGTGGCGATGGGGAGCCCCTGTGCCCCGACCTTCGCCAATCTCTACCTGGGCTGGTGGGAACGTGAAGTTGTGTTCGCGGATAATCAGAGATGGGCTGACCACATTAATTTGTGGTTACGCTTCATCGATGATGTATTGATTTTATGGTCTGGGAGTGTTGAGGACTTCAATCGGTTTGTTTCAGACCTGAACATAAACACTATGGGATTATTTTTTACATCAGAGATCCAGGAATCTCAAATCAACTTTCTGGATTTAACCATCTTCAGGGACAGGATGGGCAATATTGGCACACGGCTGTTCCGCAAGGAGACTGCAACAAACAGCCTCCTTAGTTGGGACAGTTGCCACCCCCTGCCCCTGAAGAGGGGAATTCCAAAAGGGCAATACCTTCGGGTAAGGCGTAACTGCTCCAGTATGTCGGATTTCAGAACGGCATCCAGTGATCTACGAACCAGATTTAGGAGTAGGGGGTACCCACAACATGTACTAACTAAAGCGTACCAGCATTCACTGGCACAAAACCGGGATGCCCTCCTTACCCCTAGGTCGGGATCGGCTGGAATGGACCAGTTGCGCATCATAGCCACATATGATGAAGCACACAACACAGTGCGTGACTTGCTGACGACCTACTGGGGTATTCTTAAATCAGACCCAGATATTGGGGATATGATAGGCGATGTACCTCTAATCACGTACAGACGTGGACGTAGTTTGAGAGATCGCCTGGTGCACAGCTTTTTTTCAGGGCCCGACTACATCCACATGGCTGAGTACCAACCTCAAAGGGACCTTCCGCTGTGGCAGCTGCGTGGCTTGCCCTGCAATCCAGACTGGCGCTACATTTATCTGTAGCGTCACTGAACAGAGATTTTCTATCAGATCATTTGTCAATTGCAAAACAAGAGGCCTGGTATATTTGGCCACTTGTGTTTGCGGAAAGCAATATGTGGGTAAAACCACAAGAGAATTCCGTAGAAGAATAGCAGAACATCTAAATGACATCCGCAAAGGGGCGGATACCCCGATTGCTAGACACATATCGACCATGCACAACGGTGATGTGGATGTCATCAAATTTCAGGCTGTGGAGGTGGTCAGAAGAGCGCCAAGAGGAGGCGACTTTGATAGGCGGTTATTGCAAAAAGAGACACAGTGGATTTACCGCCTATGTGCGCTCCAGCCCCAGGGACTAAATGAGTATAATTCCTTTGTGTGTTTTCTCTAGATCCCTGGAGCTGAGGTGCAACGGGGGAACATTAGGGGTGATGATATACTGCCCACGATCCGTGTGTCTCAGCGGCATGGACTACTAATGACTCTATGTCATTAGATCACCTAGGCAATTGAGGGGGCTAGGAAATACCAGGGGTGTGATAGTGTAATTATTGGTTGTGGATTACTTATACCACATTATACCATACACTGCCCCTTTAAATCAGCCTGATCACAGTATTGCCGTCTAGTAAAAATGCTGCTGGGTCCTTCCTGACCCTCCTGTATTGTCTCCACCACCACCGATTGATGTCCTCAACTAATTAAATAAAAAAAAAAAAAAAAAATTAAATAAAATACAATGTAGTTCATACCACTTCATGATCCCTGTCCCGATCGGAGCTATACAAACGTTGCCAGGGTAGTAAGTCGCCGTATATATTTACTCTAACTTTAATGTAGAATGTTATTACATTCATCTGGGCCGGTCTCATCGAGGGGGCGGCACAATGGGGGCGGGATGGATGATGCGGCGATGCCGCGCCTCCTGCGTCCTCATTGGCCGTTCTGCAGGCGGGGCTCAGTTGAGGGGAGGAGGACTCTCCTCATATTCTGTGCACCTGAGCGGCCGCGTTCGGCCACCTCGTACTTACAGCTGCAGCCTCTGTAATGGAGGCTCAGCAGCTTTGAATATTTATCCTGCGAACCACAGATACACGCTCCTGACGAGCCTTATGGCGAAACGCGTTGAGTGTGGTGTGGGGATGAATCAATGTTCATTTGTATCTGCTTTGCGCTCACACTGCAGTTGAGGTCTGCGGTTCTCAGCCCTCTGCAGTTAGATGAGCAACAGCAATCCAGATCTGCCTGTTTCACCCAGCTTAGCTTAGATCCAGTGATTCGTGTCTGCAGGGCCGATTCTTAGACATCCGTTTCACATGAACGGATGGATTCAATTGAGATCGGCTTCTGCAGGCAGATGTTTATCACTGGATTAGTCTATCCATAACTTTAGTCGAGGGATCCATGAGCTGGTAGCGCACACTGACCGCACCTTAGTGCTTACTTCTGTGGAATCAATTAGCACGGCCCCATGGCCCTCTGCTTTCACTTGCAGTATAGCACTAGCCTGCGGCATTTCTAGTGACCCCATCCGCAGCTGCATTTACCGTGTATGCGGCTTATAGGTCCTCATATCGACCCTATACTGAATGGATGGTGTCCTAGAATTTTAATATAGGTTAGTCCCCCTTCCCTTTTGTTTTTCTGATTAATAAAGTAACAGTTTTAACAGAAATGTAGCGTTCCAAACGACAGTGATTTGATTTTGATAGGTGGAACGTATACCATATATCAGTTATACCAGTGATAGATGCGCAAAGGGGCCCAAATTCCTTTTAGGAGGGCATTTTTAGACATTTGGATCCCAGACTTCTTCTCACACTTTCGGGCCCCTAAAAAGCCAGGGCAGTATAAATACCCCACATGTGACCCCACTTTGGAAAGAAGACACCCCAAGGTATTCAATGAGGGGCCTGGCGAGTTCCTAGAAATTTTTTATTTTTTGCATAAGTTAGCGGAAATTGATTTTTTTGGTTTTTTTCTCACAAAGTCTCACTTTCCGCTAACTTAGGACAAAAATTTCAATCTTTCATGGACTCAATATGCCCCTCAGCGAATACCTTGGGGTGTCTTCTTTCCGAAATGGGGTCACATGTGGGGTATTTATACTGCCCTGGCTTTTTAGGGGCCCTAAAGCGTGAGAAGAAGTCTGGAATATAAATGTCTAAAAATGTTTACGCATTTGGATTCCGTGAGGGGTATGGTGAGTTCATGGGAGATTTTATTTTTTGACACAAGTTAGTAGAATATGAGACTTAGTAAGAAAAAACAAAAACAAAAACAAACAAAAAATTTCCGCTAACTTGTGCCAAAAAAAATGTCTGAATGGAGCCTTACAGGGGGGGGTGATCAATGACAGGGGGGGTGATCAATGACAGGGGGGTGATCAATGACAGGGGGGTAATCACCCATATAGACTCCCGGATCACCCCCCTGTCATTGATCACCCCCCTAGTAAGGCTCCATTCAGACGTCCGTATAATTTTTACGGATCCATGGATCGGATCCGCAAAACACATGCGGACGTCTGAATGGAGCCTTACAGGGGGGTTATCAATGACAGGGGGTGATCAGGGTGATCACCCCCCTGTCACTGATCACCCCCCCTGTAAGGCTCCATTCAGACATCCGCATGATTTTTTACGGATCCATGGATACATGGATCGGATGCACAAAACACATGCGGACGTCTGAATGGAGCCTTACAGGGGGGTTATCAATGACAGGGGGTGATCAGGGTGATCAGGGTGATCACCCCCCTGTCACTGATCACCCCCCCTGTAAGGCTCCATTCAGACATCCGCATGATTTTTTACGGATCCATGGATACATGGATCGGATCCACAAAACACATGCGGACGTCTGAATGGAGCCTTACAGGGGGGTTATCAATGACAGGGGGTGATCAGGGTAATCAGGTTGATCACCCCCCTTGTCACTGATCACCCCCCCGTAAGGCTCCATTCAGACATCCGCATGATTTTTTACGGATCCATGGATACATGGATCGGATCCACAAAACACATGCGGACGTCTGAATGGAGCCTTACAGGGGGGTTATCAATGACAGGGGGTGATCAGGGTGATCACCTCCTTGTCACTGATCACCCCCCCTGTAAGGCTCCATTCAGACATCCGCATGATTTTTACGGATCCATGGATACATGGATCGGATCCACAAAACACATTCGGACGTCTGAATGGAGCCTTACAGGGGGGTTATCAATGACAGGGGGTGATCAGGGTGATGACCCCCCTGTCACTGATCACCCCCCCTGTAAGGCTCCATTCAGACATCCGCATGATTTTTTACGGATCCATGGATCGGATCCACAAAACACATGCGGACGTCTGAATGGAGCCTTACAGGGGGGTTATCAATGACAGGGGGTGATCAGGGTGATCAGGGTGATCACCCCCCTGTCACTGATCACCCCCCCTGTAAGGCTCCATTCAGACATCCGCATGATTTTTTACGGATCCATGGATACATGGATCGGATCCACAAAACACATGCGGACGTCTGAATGGAGCCTTACAGGGGGGTTATCAATGACAGGGGGTGATCAGGGTGATCACCCCCCTGTCACTGATCACCCCCCCTGTAAGGCTCCATTCAGACATCCGCATGATTTTTACGGATCCATGGATACATGGATCGGATCCACAAAACACATGCGGACGTCTGAATGGAGCCTTACAGGGGGGTTATCAATGACAGGCGGGTGATCACCCATATACACTCCCTGATCACCCCCTGTCATTGATCACCCCCCTGTCATTGATCACCCCCCTGTAAGGCTCCAGTCAGACATCCGCATGATTTTTACGGATCCATGGATACATGGATCGGATCCACAAAACACATGCGGACGTCTGAATGGAGCCTTACAGGGGGGTTATCAATGACAGGGGGTGATCAGGGTGATCACCCCCCTGTCACTGATCACCCCCCCTGTAAGGCTCCATTCAGACATCCGCATGATTTTTACGGATCCATGGATACATGGATCGGATCCACAAAACACATGCGGACGTCTGAATGGAGCCTTACAGGGGGGTGATTTCTGTAAACACTGCATCTACAGTATTATACAGTTGTGTTCAAAATTATTCAACCCCCATTGAAAGTTTTGGTCAGTTTCGGTCAACCCCCATTTGAGTGTTTTGGTCAGTTTGACATTGATTTTGATCATTTCAGTCATCTTGTTTACAATTAAATCAAAAGGCACTTGTAAGTCAGACAAATATAACAAAACATTTATAGTGAAATAACCACAAATGTATTTTCTGTGCCCACATCATTATCAGTTTTATTCAACCCCCAAGTGACATTCAATTTTAGTACTTAGTACAACATCCTTTTCCAGTTATAACAGCTTTTAAATGTGAAGCATAGCTTGACACAAGTGTCTTGAAGCGATCTACGGGTATCTTCGCCCATTCTTCATGGGCAAAAGCCTCCAGGTCAGTCACATTCTTAGGCTTGCGCGCTGCAACTGCTTTCTTTAAGTCCCACCAGAGGTTCTCAATGGGATTTAAGTCTGGTGACTGCGATGGCCACTTCAAAATGTTCCAGCCTTTAATCTGCAACCATGCTCTAGTGGACTTGGAGGTATGCTTGGGATCATTGTCTTGTTGAAAGGTCCAACGTCTCCCAAGCCTCAGGTTTGTGACGGACTGCATCACATTTTCATCCAATATCTCCTGGTACTGAAGAGAATTCATGGTACCTTGCACACGCTGAAGCTACCCTGTACCTGTAGAAGCAAAACAGCCCCAACGCATGATTGACCCACCGCCATGCTTCACCGTAGGCAAGGTGTTCTTTTCTTCATAGGCCTTGTTCTTCCTCCTCCAAACATAGCGTTGATCCATGGGCCCAAACAGTTCTAATTTTGTTTCATCAGTCCACAGAACACTATCCCAAAACTTTTGTGGTTTTGTCCACATGACTTTTGGCATACTGCAGTCGACTCTTCTTATTCTTTGGAGACAGCAAGGGGGTGCGCCTGGGAGTTCTGGCATGGAGACCTTCATTACGCAGTGTGCGCCTTATTGTCTGAGCTGAAACTTCAGTACCCACATGTGACAAATCTTTGTTCAGTTCCTCAGCAGTCACACGGGGACTTTTCTTCACTTTGCACTTCAGGTAGCGCACAGCAGTCGAAGTCAGCATCTTCTTTCTGCCACGACCATGTAGCATTTCAACAGTGCCCTTTGCCTTGAATTTGCGAATGATGCTTCCTATGGTGTCTCTTGGTATGTTTAACATCTTTGCAATCTTCTTATAGCCATTGCCCTTCCTGTGAAGAGAAATCACCTCTTCTCTTGTCTTCCTGGACCATTCTATTGACTTCACCATGTGAAATGGGGTCACATGTGGGGTATTTATACTGCCCTGGCTTTTTAGGGGCCCTAAAGCGTGAGAAGAAGTCTGGAATATAAATGTCTAAAAATGTTTACGCATTTGGATTCCGTGAGGGGTATGGTGAGTTCATGGGAGATTTTATTTTTTGACACAAGTTAGTAGAATATGAGACTTAGTAAGAAAAAACAAAAACAAAAACAAACAAAAAATTTCCGCTAACTTGTGCCAAAAAAAATGTCTGAATGGAGCCTTACAGGGGGGGGGGTGATCAATGACAGGGGGGGTGATCAATGACAGGGGGGTGATCAATGACAGGGGGGTGATCAATGACAGGGGGGTAATCACCCATATAGACTCCCGGATCACCCCCCTGTCATTGATCACCCCCCTAGTAAGGCTCCATTCAGACGTCCGTATAATTTTTACGGATCCATGGATCGGATCCGCAAAACACATGCGGACGTCTGAATGGAGCCTTACAGGGGGGTTATCAATGACAGGGGGTGATCAGGGTGATCACCCCCCTGTCACTGATCACCCCCCCTGTAAGGCTCCATTCAGACATCCGCATGATTTTTTACGGATCCATGGATACATGGATCGGATGCACAAAACACATGCGGACGTCTGAATGGAGCCTTACAGGGGGGTTATCAATGACAGGGGGTGATCAGGGTGATCACCCCCCTGTCACTGATCACCCCCCCTGTAAGGCTCCATTCAGACATCCGCATGATTTTTTACGGATCCATGGATACATGGATCGGATCCACAAAACACATGCGGACGTCTGAATGGAGCCTTACAGGGGGGTTATCAATGACAGGGGGTGATCAGGGTGATCACCCCCCTGTCACTGATCACCCCCCCTGTAAGGCTCAATTCAGACATCCGCATGATTTTTTACGGATCCATGGATACATGGATCGGATCCACAAAACACATGCGGACGTCTGAATGGAGCCTTACAGGGGGGTTATCAATGACAGGGGGTGATCAGGGTGATCAGGGTGATCACCCCCCTGTCACTGATCACCCCCCCTGTAAGGCTCCATTCAGACATCCGCATGATTTTTTACGGATCCATGGATACATGGATCGGATCCACAAAACACATGCGGACGTCTGAATGGAGCCTTACAGGGGGGTTATCAATGACAGGGGGTGATCAGCGTGATCACCCCCCTGTCACTGATCACCCCCCCTGTAAGGCTCCATTCAGACATCCGCATGATTTTTACGGATCCATGGATACATGGATCGGATCCACAAAACACATGCGGACGTCTGAATGGAGCCTTACAGGGGGGTTATCAATGACAGGGGGTGATCAGGGTGATCAGGGTGATCACCCCCCTGTCACTGATCACCCCCCCTGTAAGGCTCCATTCAGACATCCGCATGATTTTTTACGGATCCATGGATACATGGATCGGATCCACAAAACACATGCGGACGTCTGAATGGAGCCTTACAGGGGGGTTATCAATGACAGGGGGTGATCAGGGTGATCACCCCCCTGTCACTGATCACCCCCCCTGTAAGGCTCCATTCAGACATCCGCATGATTTTTACGGATCCATGGATACATGGATCGGATCCACAAAACACATGCGGACGTCTGAATGGAGCCTTACAGGGGGGTGATCAATGACAGGGGGGTGATCAGGGAGTGTATATGGGTGATCACCCGCCTGTCATTGATCACCCCCTGTAAGGCTCCATTCAGACGTCCGCATGTGTTTTGCGGATCCGATCCATGTATCCATGGATCCGTAAAAATCATGCGGACGTCTGAATGGAGCCTTACAGGGGGGTGATCAATGACAGGGGGGTGATCAATGACAGGGGGTGATCAGGGAGTGTATATGGGTGATCACCCGCCTGTCATTGATCACCCCCTGTAAGGCTCCATTCAGACGTCCGCATGTGTTTTGCGGATCCGATCCATGTATCCATGGATCCGTAAAAATCATGCGGACGTCTGAATGGAGCCTTACAGGGGGGTGATCAATGACAGGGGGGTGATCAATGACAGGGGGTGATCAGGGAGTGTATATGGGTGATCACCCGCCTGTCATTGATCACCCCCCTGTAAGGCTCCATTTAGACGTCCGTATGCGTTTTGCGGATCCGATCCATGTATCTGTGGATCCGTAAAAATCATACGTACGTCTGAACGGAGCCTGACAGGGGGGTGATCAATGACAGGGGGGTGATCAGGGAGTTTATATGGGGTGATCATGGGTGATCAGGGGTTTATAAGGGGTTAATAAGTGACGGGGGGGGGTGTAGTGTAGTGTAGTGTGGTGTTTGGTGCGACTGTACTGACCTACCTGAGTCCTCTGGTGGTCGATCCTAACAAAAGGGACCACCAGAGGACCAGGTAGGAGGTATATTAGACGCTGTTATGAAAACAGCGTCTAATATACCTGTTAGGGGTTAAAAAATTCGGATCTGCAGCCTGCCAGCAAGCGATCGCCGCTGGCAGGCTGGAGATCCACTCGCTTACCTTCCGTTCCTGTGAGCGCGCGCCTGTGAGCGCGCGCCTGTGTGCGCGCGTTCACAGGAAATCTCGCGTCTCGCGAGATGACGCATATATGCGTGACTGTGCGCAGGGCTGCCACCTCCGGACCGCACATCTGCGTTAGGCGGTCCGGAGGTGGTTAATTGCTCCTATTTATCTTCTAAAGCTAAAGGACCTTTGATGATGTCATCACATGTCCTGTAACAGAACTACACAGTGTAAAGTGTAGTTCCCAGGTTAGAACAGTGCATCTGACAGGACCTGTGATGACATATTCTTCAACATTACAGGTCCTGCAGAATCTAGCAAAGGAACTGCACCAGAAATGGTGCAGTTCCTAGGTTTGAAAGGTACATCTGCTAGGACCTGTGATGACATCTTCACAGGTCCTTCAACCCCTAACAGCAAGTATTAGACATTTTACAATCAGCTCTGCATTGATCCATACAGACTGGAATGGAGTGGTAAGAGGAGGTCCTCCACTTCTCGTCATGTACCCTCCCCCATGCCCTGTTTTTACTCATTGCTCACTCATATACTGTATAATACTTCAGACAGTCACAGTGACCACTACCTCATGTACCTCACGCACACAGTGACCATAATGTATAGCTGACCACATATTTCTGTAAACACTGCATCTACAGTATTATACAGTTGTGTTCAAAATTATTCAACCCCCATTGAAAGTTTTGGTCAGTTTCGGTCAACCCCCATTTGAGTGTTTTGGTCAGTTTGACATTGATTTTGATCATTTCAGTCATCTTGTTTACAATTAAATCAAAGAGGCACTTGTAAGTCAGACAAATATAACAAAACATTTATAATGAAATAACCACAAATGTATTTTCTGTGCCCACATCATTATCAGTTTTATTCAACCCCCAAGTGACATTCAATTTTAGTACTTAGTACAACATCCTTTTCCAGTTATAACAGCTTTTAAATGTGAAGCATAGCTTGACACAAGTGTCTTGAAGCGATCTACGGGTATCTTCGCCCATTCTTCATGGGCAAAAGCCTCCAGGTCAGTCACATTCTTAGGCTTGCGCGCTGCAACTGCTTTCTTTAAGTCCCACCAGAGGTTCTCAATGGGATTTAAGTCTGGTGACTGCGATGGCCACTTCAAAATGTTCCAGCCTTTAATCTGCAACCATGCTCTAGTGGACTTGGAGGTATGCTTGGGATCATTGTCTTGTTGAAAGGTCCAACGTCTCCCAAGCCTCAGGTTTGTGACGGACTGCATCACATTTTCATCCAATATCTCCTGGTACTGAAGAGAATTCATGGTACCTTGCACACGCTGAAGCTACCCTGTACCTGTAGAAGCAAAACAGCCCCAACGCATGATTGACCCACCGCCATGCTTCACCGTAGGCAAGGTGTTCTTTTCTTCATAGGCCTTGTTCTTCCTCCTCCAAACATAGTGTTGATCCATGGGCCCAAACAGTTCTAATTTTTTTTCATCAGTCCACAGAACACTATCCCAAAACTTTTGTGGTTTTGTCCACATGACTTTTGGCATACTGCAGTCGACTCTTCTTATTCTTTGGAGACAGCAAGGGGGTGCGCCTGGGAGTTCTGGCATGGAGACCTTCATTACGCAGTGTGCGCCTTATTGTCTGAGCTGAAACTTCAGTACCCACATCTGACAAATCTTTGTTCAGTTCCTCAGCAGTCACACAGGGACTTTTCTTCACTTTGCACTTCAGGTAGCGCACAGCAGTCGAAGTCAGCATCTTCTTTCTGCCACGACCATGTAGCATTTCAACAGTGCCCTTTGCCTTGAATTTGCGAATGATGCTTCCTATGGTGTCTCTTGGTATGTTTAACATCTTTGCAATCTTCTTATAGCCATTGCCCTTCCTGTGAAGAGAAATCACCTCTTCTCTTGTCTTCCTGGACCATTCTATTGACTTCACCATGTTTGTAAACACACCAGTAAATGTCTAGAAGGAGCTGAGTATCACAGTCCTTTTAAATCTGCCTAATTGTTGCTTATTATGCTTGATTGCTGATCCTTGACATCTATAGGTGTTTTCAATACCTGATCGAAAACACTTGAATGAACCTCTGTTCTTAATAGTGGTAGTCTTTAAGGGGTTGAATAATTGTGTCAATGAAGAAATCACACAAAAAAACCATTTAATACTGTATTACATTCTGAACACAGTTACAAATGTACACAAAATTCTCTAAAACCCTTTACAGCATTGGGGGTTGAATAATTTTGAACACAACTGTATATAGTATATACAGCTGTATACTGATATGTGAGGTATGAGCTGTCTATACAATGCTATATTTACTATATACCTGTACACACTGTATCTATTATACCTCGTACCTCATATGTCAGTACAGGCTGCATATACAATATATCTGTACACACTGCATCCATTATACCTCGTACCTCACATGTCAGTACAGAGTATATATACAATATATCTGTACACACTGCATCCATTATATCTTGTACCTCACATATTACACTACTGTATATACTATATACCTGTACACACTGCATATATTATGCCCTGTAGCTCACATTTCAGTACACTATGAAATATGCTATATACTTGTACACACTGCATGTATTATACCTCGTACCTCACATAACTGTACACTGCTGTAAATACTATATATCTGAATACACTGCATCTGTTATACCTCTTTTGTGTGAGCAGCGAGCGTTTGAGTAGACACAGAAATGGGAAGGTTACGCTGATAATAGCGTTATTGACGCTCACCATCTGTGTTGATTCCTCAAAGTTTCTTAAAAGCTCATAGAGGTCAGACATCCATTACACAGTGTGATAGACAGACCACCCGCAGTTTGTCTTCTCAGCGCGAATTGAATGATGAAGAGGAGGAGCATAAGATGGTTGCCTACGCTACAGAGAGTAGTACCCATGGAAGTTTAATACCATCTGTTCAGCACGGATGGGCAGAAGATGAGGAAGAGGATGAGGAGATTGAGAGTCATCCTTCTGATGACGACAGCGAAGTCTTGCCTGTTGGTACTCTGGCACACATGGCTGACTTCATGTTAGACTGCTTTTCCCGTGAGCCGTGAGTTATACGCATTTTAGACAACACGGATTACTAGTTGTTCACCCTTCTTGAACCCCGCTACAAAGAGAACTTCTCATCTCTCATTCCTCTGGTGGAGAGGACCAGCAAAACGGTGCAAAACCAGAAGATCCTTGTGAAAAATTGGTCCAACACAAAAATTGCTTTCCATCTGACAACACTGATGGCAGAGTCCGTAGTTCCTTGGCCAACCAAGGAGGGGAGAAAAGGGGAACACACAACAGTTCCAACAGAGACAAGGCAACATTCTCTAAAGCCTGGGACAGTTTCATGACACCCCGCCAGCACCCTCACCCTGATGCACGGCCTAGTGTCACAAGGAGGGAAACATTTTGGAAGATGGTGAAGGAGGTACATAGCAGACAGCATCCTCAATGATCCCTCAGTGCCTTACAACTACTGGGTGTCCAAGCTGGACACATGGCACGAACTGGCGCTCTACACCTTGGAAGTGCTGGCCTCAATCTTCCTTTTCTCATCCTCTTTCTCCTCTTCCATCATATCAACACATGCTTATTAGTCGCATATATGCCCATCGCATATAATGTTTTACAGGGTCAGTTCAGCTGCAGGCCCTTGCATATAATTTTTTAAAGGGTCAGCTCACCAGCAGGCCCTCGCATGTAATTGTTTAGAGAGTCAGATCTCCAGCAGGCCCTTGCATATAATGTTTTACAGAGTCAGCTCACCAGCAGGCCCTTGCATATAATTTTTTGAGGGTCAGCTCACCAGCAGGCCCTTGCATATAATGTTTTACAGGGTCAGCTCACCAGCAGGCCCTCACATATAATGTTTTACAGGGTCAGCTCACCAGTGGGCCCTCACCTTCAATGTTTTACAGGGTCAGCTCACTAGCAGGGCCTCGTATATAATTTTTTAGAGGGTCAGCTTACCAGCAGGCCCTTGCATATAATGTTTTACAGGGTCAGCTCACCTGCAGGCCCTTGCATATAGTTTTTTACATGGTCAGCTCACCAGTAATCCCTCGCACATAATGTTTTACAGGGTCAGCTCACCTACAGGCCCTCACCTACAACCTTTTAGAGGGTCAGCTCACAAGCAGGCCCTCGCATGTAATGTTTTACAGGGTCAGCAAACCAGCAGGCCATCACCTACAATCTTTTGCAGGGTCAGCTCACCAGCAGGCCCGCACCTAAAATCTTTTACAGGGTCAGCTCACCAGCAGGCCTGCACCTCAAATCTTTTAAAGGGTCATCTCACCAGCAGGCCCTCGCATGTAATGTTTTACAGGGTCAGCAAACCAGCAGGCCATCACCTACAATCTTTTGCAGGGTCAGCTCACCAGCAGACCCGCACCTACCATCTTTTACAGGGTCATATTACCTACAGGCCCTTACCTAATTAGACCTAATAGGTAATTTGCATGCATGCTGCCTAGGTTGGATGTGGTAGCCGTAGCTGTTTCTCAGGCTCCCTCTCTGGATTCGGACCCGTATTTCCCATTACCTGTAGTCACCATGGTTTGCGCTGACTATAACATCGAAAGTTATCTAGAGTCACCAAAGCGGCAGCAGGCCCTCACCCATAATGTTTTAGATTTTTCAGATCAGCAGGCACTTGCTCCAAATGTTTTTGAGGGTCACTAGCAGGCCATCAATCATAATTTTTCAAGGCTGTGAATGAGGCCCTCCTTTATGTGATATACAGGTTGTATCGGAGTGCCTCTTCCTTGTAATTTTTGGCAGCGCTTGCACTTTATATACAAGTAAATATACATGAAAGAATGTTTCCTAACAATTTTTCATCTAAAATCAATTTTATCTTAGGTTTTGTGCATATTAGTGTCAGTCTGTAAAAGTGGCATACTACTCGGACAACATCATTCCCAGCAGCGACCTGGGAGTCCAAGATGCATCCAGACATCCTCCCCATGCTGTTCCTGAACCATTTTGGTGGTGTTTCCATCAATTTCTGACCTTTTCCTATGAACCAGACACCCTTCCCTCTTCAGAGCAGGGGGTGCCTGGTTTAATGCTCGGGTTCTCCCATTGACTTCCATTATACTCTATGTGTTTGGCCTGAGCCCCCTGAGCACCCGAGCACTATGGTGCTCGATCAACACTAATTATATATCTGATTTTCATCTTTTAAATTATTTATGGGATAACCCCCTTTAAACTATGGTACAATGTAGTCTTTGTAGACATATCCCCCAGAGAAAAACTATACATTTTTATGCTTTTTTACAACAGGATGTTACATTAGGATATTTTTATATATTTTTATAATTGAAATGATATATATATTTTTATATTTTTTATGTATGGTTTTAACATTTATTGCAAATGTACTTTTAAAGCAATTGAAGAATATTTAAAACTTTTAGAAATAAGAATATTTATAAGCAGCGGTGCTCAAATATTTCTATAACAAAAAATCGGAAGTTATATAATGCAAAGGGACAATTCCGGATCAGACTCCTGGTTTTCTGATGGATCGGTATAGGATAAAAAGAAGACAGGATGTGAGGTATGCTAGATCATTGAGGAAGGAGCGAGTTGAGCTCCGAAACATGTCTGATTGAAACAGCATACTTTGAACAGATTTACATCACTGGAGCGCTCTAAGAAGAACCAAATTCAAGACACTCACGAAACTGACCTGTTACTTACAAAGCGGAGTCCTAACAGCTGAAACAAAGGGGTCAAGAGGCGACCTGAACATTGAAGGGGCGAACTAACAACTAAGAGATACGCCGCCATAGCATGTGGCACGCCGACCACTGAACAAGCTGAAACTGAAGGATCCGAATCACAAAAAGTCAGTCTGTTTTTCAAAAC